>NC_141614.1:13848332-14213418 GCF_047967505.1 Dipteris shenzhenensis | reverse complement strand
GGTTCAGTTCTCAGGGAGCCGATGTGAGCAAGTCTCGTTACCTAGTGCTAGGTCTGATGGAGTCGCGGATGCGCGCTTGCATCTTAGCATAGCCCAAGGCCCAGCAGCAGATCCAAGGCCTTAGGGAGCATAGACGGGTGCCGGACAACAACCTACCATCTCGGACCACGGCCCATTTTCCCTCCTTGCGGGCAACATCCCGCTGCTGGAGAAGAACTCGTCACTCCTCAATCTGTAGTGGTGTCAAATCCTCATCCATGGACAGGGTGGGATGCTCTCGTAGAGTGCTCGACGTTGGAGTGTCACTAGTCGAGCATGTGAATCTCTGAAGCGGATGACTAGGGGCTGCTCTCGGTTGGGGTCTCTCCCAACACGCCATGCTCCCTCTATGCCGTGGTCGGGGAACCCCATGTTGGTGGTCACTAAGGCAATCGCCTCCTCCATGGGCGTCGTGGTGGTGTTGGTGCTGTCTCATGTGATCCCTCGTATCCGGATGTTGAGGGCCTTCAAAGCCCTCTGTTGCTGCTCCTGTATGGCGGCTGAACGGTTGCCTTTGCGGGCTTCCGTTTCGCCACGTCCACCCATCTAGTCGTCTCTGCTATAGCCGACTGTATCGTGGCTATATGTGCCTCCATGTCTGTGACTGGGGTCCCTCCAGGTGCTGCTCTCAGGGTCCCGAGCTCCTCTCGGAGCGGTGTGATGTTGTGTCTGAGCCCCTGGATAAGGGTGCCTTGCTCGTGTATAATGTGGGCTTGCTCTTGGGTGTAGCGGGCTTGCTCCTGAGCGTAATGTGTCAAATCTGCCTGACGGGCCCGGATGTTGTGTATTTCAGCCAGTAGGGAGTCCCAAGCATCTGGTGGGGACCTAAGATATCTTGGTTCGGGTGGGAACTGAATCTCGAGAGGGGTTGGAATGGTGGGCTGCTGAGGTTGTATTGAGGGTGGGGACAACGTGATCTGGGCGGGGGAGTGGTGTGTAGGAGTAGCGAGGCCGGACGATGTGATGAAGGGTGGCTGATTGAGAGGTAGAGGGGATACGAGGGAGAAGTACTGTGGAGCCGTGGTTGATGGGGCTAGTGATGGGGCTACTGGGGAGGAGGCCTGTGATGATGATGCAGGAGAGGGAGAGGGGAGAGGTGGCATAGATGATGAGGCGGATGCGGATGATGGTGGCAAAGTGGTGGTGGTAATCATAGTGGTCGAGGCTGTGGTGAGCAGCATGGGCTTCGGGTGGGCCCCTTTCTTCTGGGCCGCGGTGTTGTCCACTGTCAATCCACTCCGGTTGCTGCGTTTGTTGAAGTCCTCCAAGTTGAGTTGCTTTTGTGTTTTTCCTTTGTCACCGGTCCCCTTCCCCATCTCCTCGTGTATGTATATTTGGACCGAAGGGTCTCCCGCCTAAGTGAGTCCCTATCCTCATCCCCCTTTGTCCTTCATTATGGTAGAGGGCTGGGGTCAAAGGTTGAAAGGTCCTCCAAGAAGAAGGAAGCCAAGCGGGGAGGTCTATCCCGTGGGTGTTTGGGGCCACTACGACCTGCAGAAAGCCAAGCGGAGAGGGAGATGGCGGGCTAATGTGCAGCAGCCGAGCAGCGATTGGAGCAGAAATGGAGTGGGGAGCTTGGAGCAGGGCTGCGCGATAGAGCAGGGCTGCGCGATAGAGCAGGGCTGCGTGATAGAGCAGGGCTGACGAAATGCAGTGTGCTGGTGTGATGGCAAGGCAGCGTGATCAGGCGCGATGGCAAGGCAGCGTGAGCAGAGAGGGAGGGTGGAGCAGAAGCGGGAGAGAGAAGGCAGCGGGCAGAGGGGCTGCAGGTGGGGGGGGGGAGCAGCAGGAGCGGAGGGTCGGAAGAGGCAGCGGGTGGAGGAGGCAGAGAGAGAGAGGGGGGGGAGAAAGTTTATTAAAGTCTTCAGAAGACTGATAGGTCTATGATATTATAAGAAACCTGATACAATAAGATGAAAGGTGCAGCTACTAAAACGAGCATCATCACCAATGCTAGATGCTAAATGCTACATAGTACCTCAATACTTAGTCCTAACATCAACATCCTCTTCATCAGCATCATCATTAGGTCACATCAAATCCAAATGTCAAGCCTAGCCCGATATTGGAGCTGGTCATGGTAGACCCATTGGCTGGTGGGGCTGTGGTAGTATAAATCAGAGATAGATTACTGACAGCTATCTATGGGTGCGGTTCGGCGTGGCCTTTTGGCTGTGGCTCTGTGTCTGACAAGGGCCACAGTAACTCCTGTAGGTTGTGCCCCAGGTCTGAACATTGAAGGGATGCCTCTAAGCATGATTTGTGTCCTCTCCCTCTATCGGGTGTGTCGTGTTGCTGGCTCTAGATCACTACTTCGCTGACTACCCGAGGAACGAGGGTTTGTGTGATCTAGCTGAAAGAACTTTGATGCTCTGAGATGAGTCTGCCTATGTGTCCCGTCCCTGTCTCTGTAATCTGAGTAAGCTCTCTCGATGCCTAACTGACTCATGAATGAAGGCAGCTAAGCATCTCTGATTCGGATAAGGAAGTGGGAGAGCGGTCCGAAGCTATCTCTGAAGAGACAAATAATAGCAGCCTCAGATCTCATAGTACGCTGGGCACATGAAGATGAAATGCTCCTCTAACACGATCTCTTGTATTCATGTAAGGCACAAATCCACCTCTCCCTGGGTACTCCCTCAGCTCGCCCACTCTTGTGTGTGTACACATATATATATTGTTGCTGATCTCCTTGGGCAAACAATTAACATGCTCCCAGTTTTGATTCTGCGAAAGTCTTTAGGACTTTGACGAGGCTACTGGCACTTATCAATTTCAAATAGCAACACTTGGTAATGCATACTGTTTTGTATAAAGTATTGCAAAAGTTGAAGAGGCACCTTAGTTTCTGTTCTCAGACATGAGAAATGTGGATTATTTTTTATTTAATGTGCACCTTTTGCTTGGTCTGAAGAGATATTTGGAACTTCTTCTTGTTACCCCTGCTGTAGAGGTATTAATTAGTGACCCAATAAGTTATTAAATGTTCCTTGTGCCATGCTCTTCACTCTTGTTTCAATATGTTTTAGCCGATGGTATAGGGAATCTCAAAGTGTGTTTTGAGCCTATGTGGGCATGCTATCAAGGGAAACATGACCTTGGTAGAAAAAGGCAAGGAGGTTGTGCATCAAGGTAGTTCCCAAGTGTGTAGAATTGCAAATTCTCATCGTAGATGAAGTAGCTTGATTTTTTGTAGAAAGAAAAGAAAGAAAGAAATTTTATTAGAGTCTTTGGAAGACCGATGGGTCTATGAGACTGAAAGAAAACCTGATACAAATCACAGTAAGGGTGGAGCTACTGAAACGAGCATCATCACCCGTGCTGAATCCTAAGTCTGATCATACATAATCAAATACATCTGGATGTAACAATGAAAAGAAAAGGAGAGTGGAGCGGAATCCTCCGTATGTCATGTCGCCCTAGCTGGTGCATAGAGGAGATCATAAGGAGTGTGGAGGAGAGTTTGTCTTTGCCTGTGGTCTCCGCAAAGAGTGTTGGTTTACCCCAAGGGATCGCTTGAGTAAAAGGATGATATGAGGCTGAGTGAAGAGCTAGCCTATGAGCAAGTGTAGTATTAGTGTTTCCCTTCAGAGAAGCATTTCTGGTTTGTGGAGTCTGATACATGATCTCCCTCTTCAAAGCGGACTTCTTTGTGGTTTTGATCTGCATATACCTTCGTTCGGGCTTGGGCCTTGATTATATTATCCTTACATTGCTGCAGCAAAGTAGTCGTGTGGGCCAGGTCATCCCGTGCTTGTTGATTATCATTGCCCTTTCAATAACTTTGGAAGGAAAATAAACTTTGCAGCCATACATAGCTTCAAATGGGTTCATCGTGATGGATGCATGCTTAATATTATGATATAGCAGAACTCAGCCAAATGTAGTCACTTATCCCAGGTGGTCTAAGTGTTAAAACAGAAATCTTTGAGATATTCTTCCAGCCACTACAAAGTTGAAAAGAGAATTGGTGACATGGCTTACGTGTTGGAGCCTGTCCCCATCTTCAAAGCCGACTTCTTTGTGGTTTTGATCTGCATATACCTTCCTTCGGGCTTGGGCCTTGATTATATTATCCTTACATTGCTGCAGCAAAGTAGTCATGTGGGCCAGGTCATCCCGTGCTTGTTGATTATCATTGCCCTTTCAATAACTTTGGAAGGCAAATGAATTTTGCAGCCATACATAGCTTCAAATGGGCTCATCGTGATGGATGCATGCTTAATATTATGATATAGCAGAACTCAGCCAAATGTAGTCACTTATCCCAGGTGGTCTAAGTGTCAAAACAGAAATCTTTGAGATATTCTTCCTGCCACTACAAAGTTGAAAAGAGAATTGGTGACGTGGCTTACGCGTTGCTGTCCCCATCTTCCAGAATCTACAAGGTATTCCATGTTTCATTTTTGAAGTACTTTGGACCTTCTGAACAAGCACTTGAGGAATTACCTCCCATGGATGAGGAAGGATAGATTCAGTACATCCCACAGAAAATCATTGGTTTCAGGGACCATTTACTCAGGAATCCTGTGTGGAATGCTATGTCAAATGGAGGGGGCCCTTTGGATGATGAATCCTCTTGGAAGCCTTCATCTATTGTGGAGCACCACCCAGGGACCTACTCAGCTGATGCAGTAAATTGGGAGGCTTTGGATATCACAATTGCTGCATGGCGATGATCCGGTCGGTAATGAAGGGGGTTAGCTTAGTAGCTTTTTTATTTGGCTTCATAGTTAGTACTTTGGGCTGCTAGGAGATGCCATGTGACAGTTTTGGGGAATTATGCCACATGCACAGTTGTAAAACAACCTGCCCTAATTTCTATACATGGCTTGGCTGTCCCCCATGCACTCATCTTATGATTGTACTTCCATTCATTGAATGGAATTGGATTGTAGAGCAGAGCTAATTGCTAAGCTGGGAATTCAATAAGGAGTAATCCCTTTCTGTCCTTGTGCAGCCCCTCACAAGCCACTGTGGTAAGGCCAGCCTATGACTTACACTTCCCCCCTCATTTGGCAATTCCTGCTCTTATTTCGGGAGTTATTCTGGTCTAAGTCAGACAAAGGGCCAGAATTAGTTAGAGCTAGCTAGAGATAGAGCTAGTTCTGTTTCATTCAATCCGTGAAATCGAAAAATGAGGCGTGAAAGAAATGCCAGAATTTAAGAGGGGACTGATCCAAGGTTTTGCTCTCAGTAGAGAGTTCCTTAAAAAAGATCGCTAGCATGATGAGTGGTCCTCTTTGCATGAAATGTCTGGTTTCAAATGCTAGTAGGGTGTTTGCAGTAGCATGAATGGTTTTTTACTTTTAAATGTTAGCTGGATATATTTGAGAACTTTCTCTTGCTTTCTAGCTCTTTTGGCGGAAATGGGTGCTCACAACAGGCGAATTCTGCTGCACTACTTACTGCTGTAAGTTTCTATTTGAGGTGAAAAGTATTTTGCTCATTGTGTATATGCCCTACATGATTTCTGCTTTTCCTCACTCCTGTAATTCCCTTGCCAGTCCAGTTAACTTGCCATGTGACTTATGTGCAGGTCCCTCGCATTTTGGGGGAGAGTCTAAATGATAAAAACTATCTAGCAGAATACTTACAGCAGGTGTTTTTCTTAATCTCTCTCTCTCTCTCTCTCTCTCTCTCTCTCTCTCATACAGACAAAGGAAAAACAAGAATACTTCATCTTTTCAGTGTTTGTGTCCATGCAAGTGCAGTTTGCATGATTCCTCAAGTCTCCGCGTACCTCTCTTTTGTAACTTTATTCCAAATCTAGTGATTCTTTTGCTTCACCTTATTGTGCTTATTGGGAAACTGCTCTAATTTGGTTGTATTTTTGCTTCTTAAAAATCAAAGGTAAAGACGATGAAAGTTTTGATGTAACACATTCTAGTGGGTTAACAAAATAGTTTACTGGTTATGTGCACATAGTCAAGCCTACTCACAATCACTGCTTTTGCTTGTTTCTATCAATGTTGCTACAGTTAGCTATGACAGATGGAACATCATCTCCTCCACCTTCTGTTTTAAGAGTGCTAGCTAGCAAAGCTTGTCGAGGTAAAGTGAACTTCTATTGCCTTGAGATTAACTGTTACTTATATGGGGAGAGATTTGTAAGAGTTGTGATGATCAAATCTGGAAGGTTATTGTCAAGCATGAATAGTCCTTTGTATGGACAAGGATGTTAAGAAGTTACATCCTTTGGTATTACGATGGATTGTACTTGTAAGTGCTCAGGAAGAAGATAATGAATTATGGGTACAATATATCAATATAAATCATGAAATGCACTTTACCAATATTACTTTGATTCAAAATTCTCTCTCTTCAGCAAAGTGTTGTGATTTCTCATGTGAACGAATGTTGAATAATTTTGTCTTCACTTGCTTGGGAGAAATTAATATTCAGTAGTACTTATGCTAGTTGTTCTATATTGAGTATATGCATATAAGATTAAGTAAGATATGATGTATGTACATATATTTGTATCACGAAACTTAAGTATGTTGGGTTCATTTTGCCATCCGATTTTTGCTTAGCTTTGTGCAGCTTGAGGTTCCATAAAAACCCTAAGAAATAATATTTAGTGCAGATGCATCGCTGCGTGTAAGACTTCTTCAATAGATGGCTCCAAATGGTCCAATTTACCAAACCCTTCCATGAGCTTTGGAGGAATTGAGAGAGCCTGATGTTCTTGTAGGTGCAAAACTGGATCCAAGATGACCCAGTAAGAGTTATGTATTTGTAGGTGCAAAACTGGATCCAAGATGACCCAGTGGGAGTTATGTATGTCATAATGTCTTTTAATTCTATCAGTGTCTAGAAAAGAATCGTACAATCCTGCGTTAAACTTAGCAATTTTAATTACTTCAAGGGCTATAATTCAAGAAAAGTAATCAAGAAAGTCTGCATCGTCACAAACTTAAATATCAACACCGAGAGCTTTAAGGTAGTTCCTACTAGTCCTTAGATATGTATTGTTCTATATGACAGGATGCCTTAGGTTGTGTGTTTCTCGATGTCAATCTTTCTAATGTATCCTTATGTCTTTGTTGTTGTTTCATTCGTTGTAATGAATAGTGGACTCTCTCTCTCTCTCTCTCTCTCTCTCTCTCTCGTATAAAGGTTGAGAATACGGCACTCAAAATATGCTTGGAGGAGTTGAAGGCTCATCATGGGCAAGGCTGGAAAGATTCCAAAAACATGGAAGAAAAATTGCAGTCCAAAGAAAGGAGCACTCCAAAGAAGCCAAATCTTCGTGAGGGTTTCCCTCATCCACCATTGAACGGGACTTCTTGTATGATAGATACTGTCCCGACCCGTCCTCTTTGTCATGTGCGGTCACGTTTGATGGACTCCAAATCTGACCGTTGGGTGCCAAAATGATCGTTTTTTGACCGTTATCTGACTGTTTTGGACCTCCCAAATGGCAAAGTTCTATATAAAACTCCTCACCCCTGACTATGATCTCACCCTAAGCTCGTACAAGTACCAATTCTAAAACTCTAAATCTATGTCCTGTTTTTTTTGGGGGGGGGGGTAGTAAATCAAACATGCCATCGAACGTACGTTCAAGATTTTTTGTTCTTTTATTACTGCACTAATATCGAATGGCATGCATCGGACATGATGGCACGTGCCAACCATAATCAATAGTCAACAGGCACAAGCCATGAAAGGTCATTCAAGAGATCTTTGAGGAGGATATTGTCACGGGGACGTGGTGGTGATGGTGAAGTGTCTAAACTAACTATCACTAAATTTAGCCTAGGGTACCAAGCTAGGGGCCTTAGTTAATGCCCAAAAGGTACCTATGATCTCATGTGCAATAAGTGCAACTCTTGGTGCTATTAGAGTGGTTTCAATTTCTAAGGTCATTGGTTTGGTTCAGTGGGGTCATTCTTTAAAAATTGACCCCTAGAGATCCTACAAACTAGGTTCATTGGTTCCTTTACATTAGGGTCATGGTGTGCCATTTGACCCCCTAGGGGCATTAAATATCCCACGCCTCATTTTGTTCATGTGTCTGCATGTGGCTTCTCTGCTTGCCTTGTGTCACCCCTGGAAGTCCCTGGAAGGCCTTGGAGCCCTTCCTTGCCTTTCCATGCTGATTTGAGACTTCTCCCCTACCAGGGGCAGCTTCATTCTCTAGATGGCGGATTTCTGCAGCTCTCCCCTTGCCGGCTGACGTGAAATTTCAAGCTTTCTTCACGACAGTTCTCCTCCCCTTGGTGCCCTTTGTTGCTGGCATGCTTCTTGGACCTGGACGCCTTCATTCTTGGCCACTTTTGAAGCTTTTCTCGACTTTCTTCGCGACGAAAGTTCTTTTCTACATTTGAAGCCATATTCTTGGGCGCCTTTCCTCCTGCTCCTGCCTGGTGCAAGGCGCTCTGAAAACGGGGGTGTTTGTGGGCTGAAAACTCCATTCTGGTGGACGCATTCATGGCTGATTTGCTACAGCTTGCTGGACGCTCTCTTTTCTGATCAAGACAGTCATAGGCAGCTCCCTCCTACCAGAGTTTGCTGTCCGCTTTTCATCCTACTTCTGGAGCTGTTTCGGGTTGAAACAGGCTCTTTCTGTAGGCTGAATTCTCATCTTCCCTTTCTACTCTTTGCTATGGCCATTCCTATTGAGTTCTTGCTAGGTTGGATGCCCTGCCGTTGGCCCGGGAGAGGATTGGGGCACTGGTTGTGAAACTCTCTTACTGGGGGTGCAGTGGTTGGCCTTGGAAATGGGTAATGCATTGCTTGGCATGCTGTCAGACTGGTCTACTTGTGATTATGCATGTCTACTGAAAGGAACCAAAGTAATAGCACTGGGAGTTGGTCACTAGCACAGCCAGGGGTTGGCGTTGTACTGGGTTGCACTTGCGGGTGAGGTCTTGAAGGGAGTCCCTTTGTATTTTTGAGCCAACCAGTTTAAATAAATACCGCAAGGGGCGCCAAGCATTGGGGCCAACAGGTGTCACTCTCTATGCTTCTGAGAAGGGGCATTCTAGCCTCCCTTGTCTTGAATGGTTCCATGATGCTATGCAGTGAAGTTTAATGCTTTGAGTTTTGTTTGTGGACAAAGGCAATCCTTTAAATTGGTTGTATTTTCAGTTTTGTGAGATAGTAGAGATAGATACACTGCCCTTTGTGATCAAAGGCCGGTTACAAATACGAAAAGAATAAACATGGCTCTAATTCTCAAAATGGTTGGGGAAAGGCATGATGCAACTACACCATTAGAAACAGCCAAGGACTTCATGCATGGAACATTTGGGGTTGGACAATACTCCTGTGCGTGGAGAGTTGGGAGAGAGATGAGAATGCTTGGAGAGTTGGGAGAGAATAGATGGAGAAAACCTATGATCATTAAATTTCAAAACACCAAACAAAGAAGGAGGTTTTTGCAAAGAGGGCAAATCTGAAAGGTACTCTCATGTTCCTCAATGTATACCTTACACAGATGCAACTAATGCAAGGAGGGCCTCAAGAAGGTCATGGAGGCTAGAGGTAAGGTGAACTGGGCTAGATACCAAGAATGTTGAGGATTTGGGTGTGTCACACCATGAGAGGCATGAGCATACTCCATTGACATCACAGGTACATGAGAGTACATCTACTAAGCCTCTAGCTCCATAGCCTCTTAGTTCATCCCATGTATCCACTCCATCCATATTTGTTGGGCTTTCCACTACCATGGAAGTTCCTTCGTAGCCTTTTGCCAAGAGGACATGGGCCAGCAGCATCTACCCTTGAGAGTCACTACTATGTAGGATGCTTGGGTACCAGGCCTAAAGCAAGTGGCTGAAAAATCAGAGGATCAGTTTTTCTTTTATTGCAATATTTCCTTTCATGTTGCAAGGACTCCTGCCTACAAGAAATTTTGCTATGCACTTATTGCAATTGCTAAAGTAGGAGTTGCACTTGCTAGTTCTGAGGCTCTCGACACCACACGTTTGAAGACGCAGGTGGGGTTGTTGAAGAAAGACTTGAAAGGACTCAAGGATGCGTGGAGCCGGTATGGATGAACCATAGTCTCTGATAGATGGATTGACACAAAGAGGAGGCACAAGATTAATACTTTGATGATTGTTGTGTGGGAAGCATCTAGTTGAGGGTGTTTGATGCTTCACATGCCAACCTTCACAACACAGGAGGGTAGATAGGCAACCATTAGGGAGTTTTGTGAAGACAATGTGGTGTAAGTCATCACTGACACCGGGAAAAAAAGCAGTGTCAATATCAAGCTCACTGGCCAAATCTCCTCATCCTGCCTCAGGGGAAGTCTCAGCCCAATAATATCAACGTAAGATCTCAAAAAGATGGTCATTGGGACCCTGCTTGACCTCTTGCCTAGCTCCTTCCTCGTCTGCCATTGCTCCTCTTCCTTTGTGCCTTTTCCTGTCCCTCTGTTGCAACCATTCGCTTTGCATTCCACCTCCCCATCCCCTTGTTTCGCATCGCCCTACCCCTTGCAGCTGTTCCACCTTTAGTCTCCCCCCTTTTCCGTTGTTTCTATTCTGCTGGTGTGCGCTTGTGCACCCATCCCATCCATTTGCTTCTGCTGCCCTGCGTGTGCCCATGGATGTTCGTGCATAGACAGCTGCCCTTGTGGCCCTTTTTTGGTCGTGGGTTCTAGTTTTTCTTTTTGCTTTTCTTTGACCCGCCCATCAAGCCTTGGTGGTCACCTCTGGACACCTCTGGACTGGGGTATTTTGGAACTGCATGTAGACTCTTTTGCTGTTCCAGCCTTCCGTTGGGCCTCTTTTCGAAGCTACAGCCTCTCTACAACTTCTTTCTTTTCCCCTTTTTCCTTGGCTGTTTTTTGCAGCCCCTTTGTTGGATCTAGGTGAGGTTGGCCCTAAGAGATGACCACATCCAGGAGGTCACAATTTACATGAGGTTTTTTTAGTTGAGCTCCCCCAACACTTACCACACTTTGTGGAGCAGAGTCCGATCTTCCTTGGCTTGCACTTGGATTATCTCCTTCCTTGGTACCATGGGTTTACACTTGATGATATGGACTTGATGCATCCCATGCCATGTCTTTCGGTCATGCTCTGTTTCTCGGGACTCCTGAAGGAGTATTGGCTCATCATCCCCTCCATTGGGGGATGTTTTGGCACGGTGCTTGAGTCCCCTCCGCCTTTAGTAGCCTCGATTGTAGCAGAATACGGGGGTCCCTCGACTCTAGGTGATCGTTGAGTGCTCGAAGACTCTACCGTTGAAGGCAAATGGGCCACTTGTTGGCACGAGCTTGTCCAAGAGGTCAGGGCCAAGCTTCCCCCCCTTCTTCTCTGGCTCGCTAGGGGCAACAAAGGGAGGCTCGTGCAGATAGAGCTCAATGTCCAGCTAGGAAGCAGAAGGAGTCTCAGACTCCTGGGCTTGGACCTGGGTGGAGAGAGAGAAGCCTAGCAAGAGAGCCACCAAGAACCGCAAGCGACATGCTAGACTCCGCAGCATGCGACAGTAGAGCAGGTAGCACCTTCTTTGTTGCAAGGAGCGTAAACAGATTGCCCCTCCTCAAGTCCCCAGACTCATTAGGGGGAGATCTTCTTCAATCTTCTAGTATACCCGCCAGAGACAATGGCCCAAAGTTCTCGGGTTTCTACATAGAAGCAAGCTGCAGGAGAGACTGCCGTTCCGACCCCCCTTCACAACCGTCCCTCTCCCCTCCTCTTCTCCCCCTCCTCACACAAGTGAGCAGGGGAAAAAGCCGTGGAGAACTCACTACTGGAGAAGGGAAGTGTGAGCTGAAAAACTGGCTGTCCACCTTTATGGTGGGTCCTCTGTATGTTGTTGAGGGACCAGGTCCACTAGCTAGTTAAGAATGGACAGGAGTGTCTCGACGAACAATGGTTGTGGAGAAAGCTGGCGTCGTAGAGAGATAAAACTTGTAGAGCGCAATGGCGATCAACTTGAGTAGTCCTCTGTGGTCACCTCGTAGTATCGTCCAACGAATATAATTAAAGTTGCGGCAAGTACATAAGAAATGCTCCTTTGTCTCCACCTTTTCTAGTGTGCATAGCATGTAGATGCATTGCTTTCTAGGTGTGCCTACGGCTTGGGTGCCTTGATCCTCAATTGGTGGGACGAGACCCGCACCTATCCAATGGCAATCCTCAATGATGTGAGACTCGTCTATCCTCCAAGTACTGACTGAGAGGCAGAGAAATACAAAAAGAAATAAAAATCTATTAATGTCCTCAGGAGACCAACAAGTCTATGGGACAGCAAAAATACCCTCTAGTAGATTTACTTAGGGAGGGCACATGGCAGCTCCCAAGGAGTGGAAAAAGCAGCTTTAGTTATTTAGAGTGCCTACATAATAGTTTGAAAAAAGCAAGTCAGCCATACATCAGTTTAAGACTCAGAGTCTTTTGGTTTGGAATTAAACTCTTTGATGAGTGCTATGCCCTCATGGTATTCCATCCTTCCTAGCAGCCTTGAACTCTGTTGCCTTATTTTTCAGTTGAGCTCGTGTGAATTCCTTGGCTATCTATACCTTGGTCCCTTTCAATTTGTAAGGTTGTCAGAGAAGCTTGATCCGTAAATTTTGTGCATCTTCATCATCATTATTATCGTGAACTGTCCATCCAATGCTAGGCATGGATGCTTTGACATGAGCTTAAAGTCCCACTGAAAGAATCCTCATCTTTGTACCAGCCTTGAGGGACCCCCCTTAGACTAATTTTCAATGCATTGTCACGTCTGGCTTAGTGTTCCTTACATCTCTCCTTGGATATCAGTTTTACTTGCCTTTGTATCAACTTCCACAATCACTTCTTTCTCAATAGTTTGTACTTTAATGTGAACAAGGCCTTTAACAATGGAGACTAGTTGAGGGATATTTGCAAGCCTTCACTATTTCATCTATTACTGCCTGCTTGCCAGGTCCTTAAGGAATCTAAAGTTTAGCTGTCACACCTGCCAACTGCATCTTTAACTCTCTCACCTCTTGCTGCAGATAAAAAATCTGTTCATGTGTACCAATGATATGTCGGTTTAAACCTCCTCGGTAGAATGTATGTGCATATGGAGAGGATGTCATGGCTGCAATTGTAGAATATCGAGTTTTGCTACTGGGGTTTCGAAGAGAGGTTAGGCCATTCCATGTTGGCGATATCTAAAACACTGCCAAGCCCGAGCTGGACTAAAGGTTCAGCCAGCTCGAGCTTCTGCGATCTGAAGCTGAGCCTAAGCAGACTAGAAAGAACTTGATGTTTGAATTGAGGCAAACTGGAGCAAGAACCTGCTAGTGATATGTGACCTGGGCCTCTGTTGGTGGAGCGTGACCTGTTGCTGAGTGGTGCATGACCTGCTGCTGCGACTGATCTGTTGATGGTGGCTGAGGTGAGCTGAAAGGTGGCGGGAGGGAGGAGCTGAAAGGCGGCTAGGTGAGAGGAGCTAGTCAGGAGGGAGGAGCTAGGACAAAAGCAGGAGAGAGAGAGAGAGAGAGAGAGAGAGAGAGAGAGAGAGAAAGTAAGAAAGTTTATTAAAGTCTTCGGAAGACCGATGGGTCTATGAGACTGTGAAAATCCTAGTACAAACAAGCTGTGACGGTGGAGGTACTAGCATCCACACCAATGCAGAATGCAAAAAATGCAGAATGGTAGTACTAAGTACTCAGTACAACATAGTCATGTCAGTGGTCGACTACATATCAATCTCATCATCATCATCACCACCACCGTCATCATCAGGACATCAGGGTGGATGAGGCAATGGAGGCATGAAATCGGCGATAGAGTGATGTGGTCCGCTCACGAGTGCTTGATGTCTCTTGGTCATAGCTCTGCGCCTAGCAAGGGATACAATAACCCATGTTGGCCGGGTTCTGACTCTAAACAGGGAGGGGATATCCCCAATTGTAATCTGCGCATCAACCCTCTGTCTGAGTTGTCGAGTCACTAGCTCTGGGTTATGATCATGTCGAGGCCTCGTCTCGTGTGGGTCCATGTGATCTGGTAGAAGAACTCTGTGATAGAGCTCTGAGATGGATTTGCCAAGGAAGAAGTCTGCTCCTGTCTCCGCGATCGAAGTATCCTCTCACGGTGCCTGACTACCTTATGAATGAAGCTGAGCGAGCAAGAGAGAGAGAGAGAGAGAGAGAGAGAGTCTTAATGTCTATGGAAGACCAACAGGTCTATGGGACAGCAAAAAAACCAGCTAGTACATCTGCTTAGCGAGGGCACATGGCAGCTCACAAGGAGTGGAAAAAAGAAACTCAAGTTATTTAGAGTACCTACGTTACAATCAAAAATAAAAAATATAATGAATTACATTAAGATTGAGAGTCTTTTGATTTGGATTTAAACTCCTTGATGAGTAGCAGCCTTGACCATGGGGCTAATTCTGTTGCTTTTATTTCAATTGAGCTCGTGTGAGTTCCTGAGCTATCCATACCTAGGTCCCTTTCATCTTGTAAGATTGTCACAGAAGCTTGATCTGTAAATCTCGTGAGTTAAGTGTAATGATAACATGTCCTCTAGAATGCAGTATACTAGTTGCTCTGGCATCTTCATCATGGTTAACCATCTATTCAATGCTAGGAATGGCTGCTTTGACGTGTGCTAAAGTCTCATTGAAAGAATCCTCCTCTTTGTACCGACTTTCAAGGAGCCCCCCTATTCTAATCTTTAGTGCATCATCACATCTCTCCTTAATCTCTTCTTGAATATCGGTGTTACTTGCCTTTGTATCAGCCTCCACAATCACTCCTTTCTTAATCGTTTGTACTTCAGTGTGAACAATATCTTTAACTGCAGAGACTAGCTAAGGGGTAGGGGGAGAAGCCTTGCAAGTCTTCATTACCTCTTCTATTACTGTCTGCTTTCCAGGTCCTTCAAGAACCTAAAGTCTTATCTGTCACAGCTGCCAACTGCAACTTTAACCCAGATACACTCCTGCTGTAAATAGAAGATCTGCTCTTGAGGTCCAACGATGGGTCAATTAAGGCCCTCCCAGTTGATATATCTTTGCATATGGAGGAGGTCTTAGAGCTGCAACTGTAGAATAGAGAGGCTCAAAAGGGGGATTTCGAAGAGGAACCAGGTTGTTCCATATTGGCCATATCTGAGATTACCCCTAACTGAGGCTAACCTCTGGGTTGGGTTGGGGGTTGAGGCCAACTCAGGGGTAGGGAGGATGAGAGAAGGGTTGCTATTGTAGCTGCTAGTGAACCCTAGTTTGAAGCTACAAACTGTTTTGGGGGCTAGAGTTCACCTAAACTCCTTGAACTGCGAGCCTTGGAGCTACGAACTGTTTGAAGTTGACCTAACCTGGCTGTTTGAAGAGAGAGAGAGAGAGAGAGTTTATTAACGTCTACGAAAGACCAAAGGGTCTATGAGATTGAAAAAACACAGATACAATGAAAGCTAAGGGTGGGGCCACTAAACGGGCACTTTTATATGTGTGTGACGAGAAAAAAGCAATACATAGTGCTGTCGTTGCAGGAGACATCCAAAATGGGAAGACATCAAGGAGAATCCCCTGGCCACCTACCCATTGATCAGTTGTCCATCAGAGTGACTGGATCTATGTATGTTGTTTGTGGAACCAACACCATGGATGAGTGAGGAGCGACAAGAGGAGCTTGTTTGACAGTGGATTAGGTCTAGTGAGGCCTAGCGTTGAGGAAGAAAGTTAGTGATAGATCGCTGCTTGCGCTTAGCTGATCCAGGTACATCCTTTCTCTATAGTCTTTGTGATGTAACCCGTTGTTTGAAAAACCCTATCGTCACTCTAGTGGTTTGTCTCCCCACACCAAAGATAAGAGGATATGTCTGTTGTCCTCATGTGAGTGTCCACCTGGGGTTGGGTATATAGAGTGGTGCTCTTTGGCTCTCTACTACATCTGGTCCCTTGGTGTCCTTGGCTTGGGTCACCAGATAAAAAATCTGTCATCGTGCTCTGGTTGGACTTAGTTGGTCCCTCATGTGCTTGTAAGCTGGTCTGTGTATGTCTGGTCCTCAAGAAGGAAGGTGGCACCACGCTATTGATCAGGGTGTGCCAGGGACCCTCTGAGTAGACCAAAATCGCTACTGAAAAGGTTAACCTCTCACATGGGATGCTATGTCTGCAGTCCTCATGTGAGTGTCCACCTGGGGTCGGGTCTATCGACTCGTGCTCTCTAGCTCTCTACTACTCTGGTCCCTTGTTGTCCGGGGCTCGGGGCACCAGAGAAAAACTCTGTCATCGTGCTTTGATTGGGCTCAGTCGGCTGTCCCTCATGTGCTCTTCTTTGTGCTCTTATAAGCTGGTCTGTGTGTCCCTGGTCCTCAAGAAGGAAGGTGGCCACACGCTGCTGATCAGGTTGTGCCAAGAACCCTTTGAGTAGACCAAAATTGCAACCAAAAAGGCAATGGTGTCCTCCATGAATCTCATAGTATATAGGACATTTCAATACAAAGTGATTCTCTTGTCTCGGTCCGTTGCATATCACATGAAGTGTAGATCCGCCTCTCATGTGAGATGCCCTTTGCCCACCCTGTCTCAACTCCTAGCATGTGTGGAGATATCTAGAATTGACCAATGCAGTTTGGTAACCCCAGCAAATCACAATTCTTATATGTAGATGCAAATTCTAGGATCTAAAATGTAGAGTCACAATGTGGGGTCCAAGGAATCTTATTAAAGTGCAAAGCTTGAATGACTTAAAACCCCCTGAAAACTTCAATGCACCAAAGTAGATGTGTTTACTCTCTCTTCCATCTTCAGTGCCATGTTGGTTTCAATTGCAAGTACTCCTTTCCTGCAGTTTGTAGAGTGGCTGCTGTAACAGGACCATAGAGGTTTGTCTGCAGACATTACAGCGGCTCATTGAAATTTGACAGACATAGAGGCAAGGCTAGAAGGTTGTAGTTAGCTGTTTCAGTTATTCATGGCCAGGCTGGATGACTTTTGCTAGAGTTGCTCAGAGGCAACTATCACGGATAGTGAGAAAGGTACTGACTGCAGGAGAAGCTGCCAATTGCCACCATATGGAGCTTGGAGAGTGGTCTGCAGTGGGCTGGGGCTGCCTGAGTAGACTTTTATAAGCAGCAGGACAGCTTGTACGAGCAGGGGTAGGTGGCCTAGGAGAGGATCCATGGTTAGAATAGAGATAGAACTGACCAAGCAGCTAGGTCTCAAAATATGGAGGAAGAGGATTGATAAGTTATGAGTGTGATGTGAAGATGATAGAGATCCCAGTTTTTGAAATTTGATGCAATTCGAATATTGTGATTGATATTGGCAACAAGCTATACTATGCATCTATGAAAGTTTGCTTGAACACTTAACACGTTGACTTGGTAACTTACTGAATGAAGACCTTTTTATCATCTTGGTTTCCTGTTATTCAGTATTTAAGCCCTAAATTAAAACCTGGAACAAACTAATGTTCATCTGTTGTATTGTTCATTCCAGGTGCAATAATGTTTGGTGATTTCCTGCTGAAATCAGAGAGTCAACAACTTGTTGAGGGACTGAAGCAGACAGCACTCTGTTTCCAGGTGAAGGCGTACATGTTTTTGGTACAGATGAGCTGACTCCATAGCTTGCGGTTTAGCATTCAGCATATAACCTTGAATCTTTACTCTTGCAGTGTGCACATGGACGTCCAACCCTTATACCTCTTGTAAACCTTGAAGCACTTCATCGGCGCTTGGGTAAATTGCACTGTAAGGTTGGAGGTGCCTCTGAAACTCTGTGTGAGCCTGTTTCCGTAAACGTGTCGAAAGCAAGTAAAGCCACAACACAGAATGCAAGTGTATGGCATGGCTTGCAGTGGCACCGCGTAAGCTTGGAGCGTGCACAGGAGAGGCTCAAGCATGCTGAGGAGATGTATTGAGTTCAAGACTCTAGTGAGGATGTATGTTTTAAGTTGTATCGAAGCTGTATCAGATATACAACTCCCACTGTGAGTAAGCTAGGCTCAAGTGCACCATTATGATTACAGCTGGCGCTGCATTTATGAAAAGAGGTTCTGGTAGGCAGACCAATGCCCTTCTCGTGCTATGTCAGAACAGGAGTCCATGAGAATCTGCTGTTCTCATCGAAGAGCAAGCCATCGCATCAGTACAGCTCTTCACTGTAAAATATGTCTCTATCCTCTTGACTACTGTGCAGATTCTTCGTATTGTATACCTGTTCTTCAGGCACCAATTTGTAACATTATTATTGAAATAACATCGGAGTGACTGTTTGGCCAAAATATATGACATGTGGACATCTACCTTATCAAGTATGGTGCAGTTTGTCACACTGGTCAGACGCTTTTGATGGTCATCATGGATTCACAAAGGAAAAACAAGTACAAGTATTTGAAGAACCTGGACTTAAATCACAATTACCTTCTCAAGTTTGATGCAGTTTGGAACATTAATTAGACACTTCTGATGCATGCACAAAAGGAAAAATTGAGTACGAGTATTTCAGCTGACACTATCAAATTTAAGGCAAGTAATGAAGACAATCCCCTTGCAATAAGAGAAGACTATAATCTCTCTTTTATGTATAAGTTCTCTTTTAAAGTGTCGTGCAAATCACAAATGAGCGGTTATATCCTGTTGAAAGTAGGTATTTAAGCAGTTCTTCTGTTATATGTGTGCGTGCGTGCATGCATGTGCGAGTTTGTGCGAGTGTGTGTGTATAAACAGATAAGAAGGATATGAAATAGTCTTAATAAGATTGCTTTTGATGGGCATGCATAATGTTGAATAGGCTTGGTGATAGGTCATTCTTTTGCAAGAACTCAATAAGAAAGTAACTACATATCTAAAATGAAATTTATTTTGTGACTTATGGTATAACTTTTTTCATTAGACCATTCCATGCGCCATTTACAGCTTATTACTTTCCTTCGAAGTACCTCAATGTGACCTCCTTCCTTGGGCAATGTTCTTGGGATGGTCATGACCTATGTGTTGCCCCCTAGTAGTCCCTTGCCCCTTAGAAGACCCTTGCCATCTATCTACGTGAGTTTAACCACATACCCCGCTCAATGCTTCCAATATTTTTTCCTTTCACAAAGCCTTTTTTCCTTCTTCCTTTTCCTTGCCTCCTTTCTTGTTCCATCTCCTTCTCTTTCATATTTTAAACGAGGTTCCCATATATTTTAGCAACAGCTTTCTACTTTAGGCTATCTCTATGGCAAGGCTTAGGCTATATCTATTATGCTCTTTGGGTGTGAGCTATAAAGGCTTCCATGGTTTGTGAGATCCAACAAGGTTCCTTATGCTCTTTGGGTGTGAGTTGTAAAGGATTCCATGCTGTGTGAGCCCCAAGAAGGCTTCTAGGTGTAAGGAATCTTGTTGGATCTCACAAAGCATGGAATCCATTACAACTAAGAGACGCAAAGAGGGAGGAGTCTAGTTGATTTTGTTCTATTTGCAACAGATATTTGGGTTTCATATCTCAATGCCATCTTTCTTTATCTCAAACTCAAAGCCAATTCGGTGTAATTGTTGCTTGGACATAGTGTAGCATGTTATTTTTGGAGCCTAATAGGCATTAGGAAGCACTATAAAATTTTGTCATTATGAAGCTTAATTAATGTTGATCACCACCATCACATCGCTAAAACCTTTCAAAGCTGTCAAATGAATGAATGGGTTCCTTTTGGAAGGGCAAATGGTCCGTCATCTAAGTCTCTAAATGCATGATTGTGCCTCACAAACTTCACCAGTGATGTTAGCTTTGGTTCTTTGATAGTATCCATCACAACTTGATCAAGACTCAAACTCATGTTGCTTCGAGATTAAGTAATGAGGAGTCTTGGGTGAAGCAATATTTGGATGACCTTCTCTTGTATTTGTTCAATAATAATTTGCCAATTAATATGCAAAGAGGATTGAGCTCTATGTCCAGAATAAAGAGCTTGTGAGCGAGCAATTCTTGATCGAGTAGTCAAGGAACTCATGTGTAGAATTGGCATGCATGTGAATGACATGCGGATGCATGGTTATGGCTAATGATTGTGGCATATAGAGACTAGAATGACAAACCATTTGTCCTCCCAAAAAGAACTATTCAAAAAAGGGTTCGGTTGTGTGATGGTGGTAATCATATCTATGGACTAGCAATAGCTAGGGTGTCAATTAAGTTTGGTAATGACACATTTATATTCCTTCCTATTGCCTACTATGCTTTAGAAATGACACAGAACACTGTGTTCATGTGAGAATTGCATCGAATTGGCTTTGACATATCTAGAGGTTTGTGCTTGATGGTGGTAATCATATATATGGACTAGCAATAGCTAGGGTGTCAATTAAGTTTGGTAATGACACATTTATATTGCTTCCTATTGCCTACTATGCTCTAGAAATGACACGGACCACTGTGTCCATGTGAGAATTGCATCGAATTGGCTTTGATATATCTAGAGGTTTGTGCTTAACTTTCTTTGTCATAGTTGTGATGAAGAAAGATCATAAGATGAGATCTAAAGGTGCTAACTCAAGTTTCAAAAGATAAACTGTTCGATGGCACAATTTTTCAAGTTAGAAATGATGATTATGATTTTAGATAAAGACCAATGGCATGTTTGTGCACCTAGTGCTTTGGTCTACATATGTGGATGTTAACATTATTGTTGTTGTCAACTATCAATTTGTTGTTCAGCCACTGTCATTTTATGTCAAGTTGATCCTCTTTTTTGTCTACTTTCTTGAATTGTGAGCGCTTAACATGACAAGTTGATCCTCTTTTTTGTGTACTTTTTGAATTGAGAGGCAAGTATTCACTAGTATCAAAGGAGTCACGTATTGTTTCAGCATGGTGCCTATGTTTTTCACCCATCCTTGATTTGTGAAGGAGACTGTGGAGCAACAAACCTCTGATGGTCATGTTCATGCTAGTAGTTAGCCATGCATATATGATAGTTGACCACGAGTGTTTAGAGTTCATCATGCCTCATTATGCCTTGATTCTTGAAGTTGATTTTTGGAGTCATGATGCTTTTTATAGACACTTAGAGGTTTATGGCAGTGTGTGTGCCTTCCACAATGTGATCATTGTGGCTTTCTACCTTCGGGCTATCTATATGGTGGTTGCTCAAGCTATATCTTTGTACTAATCTTATGCTTTTTGGGGGGGTGAGTTGTAATGGCTTCCATGCTTTGTGATCTCCAACAAAGCTTGTAGCTCTAGGGAAGTCGTGTCTTCTGTTTGCAACTGATATTTGGGTTTCATATTTCATCTTCTTTATGTCACCATGGAATCTCGACTAGTTATTTATTACTTGGTCTTTGTGCTTCAACGCGAGGCCCCATATGAGACAAACTTGTTGGGGCATAGCCTTCACTTTCTCTTGGGTGCCTAATGGCCCAAATATGTAAAAGGTAGGAGTAGGGGATAACTGTCCCTTAGGTGCATGTGACACATGTAATAGGGGACTTGACTAGTCTTGTATACAATAATGCAACTCTAATTATCATGGTACATATTGTGACAACTCTTTTTTTAATGCTACCAAGGTCATCATCAAACCATGAACTAGGATCTAGAACAAAGAAATAAATAAAGAGCCGCCACCTCACCCTCGAGCACTTGAGGTCATAGGGAAGACACACTGCCCAACTTTGGAGGGATGCATCGACCTAGCTTGCATGTCTTGAGTAGGAGCCACTATGTTGAAACCAAAAGGTAACTCTTTTCACACAAATTCACCACTTAATCAATTGGAGAAGAAGAGCTCAATCACACCACAAAAGCAACAGCAGACTAGGTACAATCTCCCCCCCCCTAGATGAGTGGCTCATGCTTCCTCATCTAGAGTATTTATGATATTTCATAAAAGCACCAAGGAGCCAAAATTATCCCTCTCATCCAAAAATGAGGGATTTGCTTTACATAGCCATCTTAGGGCCCAAAATGAATTATGTCCACTACAAAAGATATTGCTCAAACTTGCAATAATAAAACAAATACAAAATTGGCCCATGGCCATATATAATGCCCTGTGCGACACCTCGATCAGTACCCTCGCATAACTCCAATCCTCGCTATGAGTTCCATCACCTGTACTCAAGCCACCAATTACATTACTTAATAACAATCGATTGAACGAATCACCGACTCAATCGATCCCAACATAACCGTGCTCAAAGCACAATAATCAAGCACAACATCAATAACACTAGCGGCATCAATATTAACATGGAATCACCCACAATACCGATCATCTAGCATGGCAAAACACAAGCTAGTCAGGCATCCCCAACTAACCACACAAAGTATCCACTAGGACACCCGCCGTGTCCGGTGCGCTCCTATGGAGTACTTTTGCCATAGTCACACTTGACTAAAATAATAATGTCCAAAGCAAGATATATCAGAAATATAATTTCCGTAACATCCCTCTTGCTTGGATCGCAACTGCCCTCAGTTGCATGTTTGATTATAGGAACAAAGGAGGTCTGAAAAAGTTTGAAAGAACCGCTTAGGCATCCATTGAACATCATCTCTTAGATGATTCTTAAATTTGAGCAAGTACTTAATATAGACATTTCCTTTTCGGGTCGAGGTCTGTTGATGATCAATAATGCACTCGGGTTCTAGAATTTCTTCTTCATCAACAATCAATGGAGCCTCTTCATAGACAGGATGAATAGGCAAAGGTCCTTTGAAGGGCTTTAAGAGGTTGATATGGAAAGCATTATGTATTTTCCAATTATTAGGCAATTCAAACCTATAAGCTAGATCATTGATTTTTTGAATCACCTTGAATGGTCCATAAAAACCTGGGGACATCTTGATTACTGGCCATTTTTCAACACTCTTCAATCTTCTTTTCTCAATCCAAAGAAGTACATAATCGCCTTCTTTGAAAAGCATGTGTTTCCGTTTCTTATTAGCTTGTTTTGTGTACTTCTCTTGAGCTATTGCAATGGCTTCCCGAACCTCTTTGAGAATATTTTGATAGTCATGGGTAAATGCATCTGCTACCTCCACTCTATGGGTTAATCGTGTGATAGGAATAGGTAAAACCTTCCCATAGATAATCTCAAAGGGTGCTCTTCCAATTGCAGAATGAGGAGTATTATTATAAGCAAACTATAGGAGATGAAGATATTTGTCCCAAGTCTTTGGTTGACTCCCCGCATAAGCTCTTATCATATCCAGAATAGTACTGTTTGTAACTTCAGTTCATCCATTCGATTCTAGATGAAAAGCTAATGAGAAATCTAACTTAGTGCCTAGATTATGAAATAATGCAGTCCAAAAATTACTGCAAAACTTCAAATTTCGATCAGACTTTCGATCAGACACTGTAATCTTTGGCAAGCCATGATGAACAAAGATATGCTTGATGAATAAATGTGCAGCTTGCTGAGCTGTTAAAGTCTTCTTGCATGGGATGAAATAAGCTTACTTACTAAAGCGATCTACTATCGTCCAAATCATATCATTTTGATTCGTTGTAGTAGGAAAACCTATTATGAAATCCATAGATATTTGTTCCCAAGGTTGCACGGGAATAGGCAAAGGCATTAGCAATCCCGGGGTCTTTCCTTTGTAACTCTTGATCTTCTGACAAGTGATGGATTCGGCTACAAACTTAGCCACATCTTTTCTTACAATAGGCCAATAAAATTCTCTTGCTATCACTTGTAAAGTGGTAGTCACTCCCCTATGTCCCATATATGGTGGTTGGTGCATTTCCTCCATTACAATTTGTCTAAAGGGTCGAGTGATGCATAATTTCTTTTGATAAAAGAGGTATCCATCATTGCATGAATAGTCCAACATAGGATTCTAATTGTTATTCTCTAATTTGTTCCATATATCGGAAAAGTCTGGATCCCCTTGATAAGAATTCTTCAAACCTTCAAAAGGCTGGGTCTCTATAGTAGTGATGCGATTAATACTTGGCTTTCTGCTAAGAGCATCAGCAACTACATTTTCTTTTCTAGGTTGATACTGAATCATGGACTGAAAACTCTGTATAAATGATGCCCACTTGATATGCCTATTGGATATAAATGACTGAGTCAACAAATGCTTGATACTTTGCTGATCAGTTTTGATAAGGAACTCAGCTCCCATCAAATAATGTTTCCACATTCGTAAGGCATGCACAATAGTGGTTAATTCTTTATCATATGTACTATAATTGCATTCCGCTGGTTTTAATTTTCGGCTCTCATATGCTATTGGATGTCCATCTTACGGCTCCAATTCCATATCCACTAGCATCGGTTACAACTACAAAGAATGGTCTAGAGAACCGGGTAGTTGCAACACAAAAGCTTGTGTGAGAGCTTCTTTCAAAGCTATAAAATATTTATCTTGACGCTCAATCCATAAGAAATGCTTAGTTTTTCTAAGAAGGTATGCCAATGGATGTGCAATGTATGCGAAATTCTTAACAAACTTTCTATAAAAGCTACACAATCCCAAGAATGATCTTAATTCGTGTATATCTCAGGGTTTAGGCCATGTGACTATGCACTCAATCTTTTTTGGATCTACTCGAATCCCATCGGCGGATACAATGTGACCCAGATACTCTATCTAATCTTGAAAGAAACTACTCTTTTCAGGATTTTTATACAATTGATTTTCTTTGAAGAGTGAAAAAACTAGCTTCAGATTTTCCTTATGCTCCTCAATGTCTTTGCTAAACACCAGAATATCATTGAAAAATACTACCACACGATCTTGGTGTTTAAGAAAGATTTGGTTCATCATTCTACTAAAAGTAGCTGAAGCATTAGTTAGCCCGAAAGGCATAACTAGGAACTCATAATGTCCCGTTTGAGTTCTAAAGCAGTCTTGTATATATCCTTTTCTACCATACGAACTTGATGATAGCCGGTTATTTGAGATCTATCTTACTGAAGACCTTGGCCCCTTTCAATTTGTCCAAAAGATCATCAATCCTAAGGATTGGATATTTATTCTTCACTGTGATTTTGTTTAGTGCACGATAGTCTATGCACATTCGATAGGTTCCATTTTTCTTTTTGACTAATAAGACAGGTGCTCCATAAGGAGAACTACTGGGTCTTATCAATCCTCTCTCTATCAGTTCCTCCACTTGCTTTTGGATTTCCTTTTATTCTAGCTGGTTGACTCTATACGGAGCTTTGCAAGGTGGAGTATTGCCCGGTACGATTTCTATCCTATGATCTTCAGGTCGAGAACATGGTAGTCCAGGCAGTAAATCCTCTAAGAAACAATCAAAAATTTGAGAAAGAAATTTTTGGTGTGTAGGCTTAGTGTTTGGCTGAGTAGCCGTTACCATATTCACCAAAATCCGATATGTCTTCTCACATTTTCTAATTGCTCTTTTGGCTTGTGTGTGGTTGAGTAAAGGACTGATCTCAAGTTTCATTGAGCTTTTCAGACATATTTCTTGTCTGTCCTTTTCAATCCACATTTGATGTGAATCGTAATCTATCTTAGGATTGTATTGATGCCTCCATGGCATTCCTAAGATGATGTCCACTCCCTGTAGGGGTGCCACTAGAAAGTCTCGTGTATCCTTGTAGGGTTTAATTGAGATTTCAAGATTCTTGACTTCTCTAGTGCAATTGTATTTCATTTTGGTAAAAGCAGCTTTGACCTTATAGTTAGATGGGAAAGACTCTAGGTTTAGCTTTGCTAAGGTTCTTTCCGAAATGAAATCATGAGTACTACCATCGTCATGTAGAATAACACCCTCTTTGCCATTAATGAAACCTTTCATTTTTAGAAGAGCATGACAATTATACTTACCTCCCTCTTGCTTGGCTGCTTTGTTGTCAATCATGTGCACTTTCGCCGTCGGGGTCTTCTTTTTTTCAGGACACTCAGTGGCTATGTGTCCCACCTTGTTGCACTTGAAACACCTTATTTCTTTCTTTGGAAAATTCCCATCGTTTGGCTTCAAAGAAGAATCTGTCTTCTATGGAACAAAACCATTTTTAGATTTAAAGAAAAGCTTTTTATCAAATCTCTTTTTCTTATGGAAGGGTACATGCCGTTCTGAATCTTTCCTTTCTTTTGGAATCCCATTCTTCCTTTCACAATTCATTGCAAGAGAAATTGCAGAGCTCAGTGAGTGAGGATGAAACATGTTAATCTCAGCTCTAAACCTGGAATTTAGACCTGCCACATGCTTCCTTTGTTGATCTCGCTCATTAACTTTCTCTAAGGACTGTAATTGGATCAACGTTTGCCAAAACCTATTAGTATATGTGGAGATTGTTTCCTTATAAACTGCCTGAAAGTATCCCACTATTGTCTGGTTTTTGCTTTGAAATGTGAGGGAAGAAAATCTCTCTTGATGAGCTTTTGAAAAGACTTCCAAGATTTTGGTTGCCTTCTACTGTGCTTAGTGATGTTCCACCAAAGTGCAGCACTCTCTACTAAATGATTTGCAGCACATTTAATCTTGTCTTTTTCAGAGAATTTCTCCCCTGATAAATAATCATCTAGCTAATTGATCCAAGACAAGACAGTGTGTGCTTCTTTCTTTCCATCGAAATTTTGAAATGAGAGCTTTTCTACTTATCTTACTCTCCTTCCTCAAATTTTGTGCTCTCAGTGTAACTTTGACTGTCCTGATGATAGTATCATCGTCAGAATCATTGTCAGATGACTCATTGTCAGATGCATGTCTCTTCCTTTTCTTACCATTGATTTTCTTTTCCAATCTCTCCCTATGCTCATGCTCATCGGCCAACTGTGCTTGAAGTGCGTCTAACTGCTCTTGGAGCATGGGTGGTTGTGGCTGATGTGCCATGATAATGCGATAAGTACAAATAAAGCGGAGCGGAGAAAGATAAGGATACTAAGTGTATGAGAATTAAACGGATGAAAAAGTGTAATTCGAGTGTATGGTAAGAAATGGATGGCGGAAGATACTAAGTGTATGAAATATAAAGCAAAAGAAATCACTTCTCACTCTTTGATCAGAGGTGAAAAGGACTAGAGTGGGAGATATGTGACTGATGATGTCCCTCGTAGTCGTCTTTGCACTCGACTGATCTCCAATTAATTTCTCGGTGATTCGTCATACCAATCACCTTCTTGATTCAAGCGTTCAGAATTGGCTATGGTCTTTGCACTTTGTTGAGCTCCGATTACCTTGTTGAGCCTTGTAGCTTGCTGCATTCTCCTCTTCATCTTTCTTTTTTCTTTTTTTTTTTCTCTTTTTTTGGTAAATAACAATAATAATTTTTTTTCCTTTTTTTAAATTAAAGGAGTGCCTTTGAACCTTGGGGTCCCTTGCTTTGTAGGAAGTCAAAGGAATTTCCCTATACGATGGTAGTGACTTTTGTAGAGGCTACTTCTCCAAGGGTGGCACTATGGTGTTTGCCGCTATCTACAATGATAGAGACCGCCTGCTTCGGAATTCAAAATTCAAGAGGGCACATTAGTCAAAAAATCATAGGCTAGCAGAAGCTAATCGGGTTCGCAGCACGGCAGAGGCATAGTAGGCTAAGACGCGTGTAGTGGGAGTCTCCCGAGGTAGAGGCGGCTGTTTATTGCATGGTCAGGTTTGCAGAGGCGGGGCGCGCGATGGCTAGCTGCTCACAATGGATTAGGCCTTTTTGGTGCAAGGTTTTTTTTGCAATTATGCGGGTTCGCATGGTAGAGGCGACTATTTATTGCATGGTCAGGTCTGCAGAGGCGGCGCGTGCAATGGCTGGCTTCTCACAATGGATTAGGCCTTTTTGGTGCAAGGTTTTTTTTGCAATTATGCGGGCTGGCGCAAAATCTCGGAAGGCCAGAGGCGTAGGGCCGCGGGCGATCGACTTTCCTTGCAAGGCGGCTTTAATGCATGCCTACTCTGGAGTTCGCGCAGTGAGAGCTCTCATGACTTGGGGGGCAATGGGTTGAACTTTTTGGCGCTCGAGGTAGAGAGAAAGGAAAAATGATGGCCTTTATTGCAGTCCACAGAAGGCTACTGGGGTCCTATGCATAGCTTGGAGTAAACTTCGTAACGTATTCGCCCAAGACTAAGTGAGACTTTAGTTTTTTTTTTTGGGTATCAAATAAGGAATTTTTAGACTCCTTTAGAGCTACGGAGCTTTAAGAACGGCGTAGCCAATGGGGTTCCAAAACACAAGTGCGGGTACATCCTTCGATGCACACTATCTCTCTCCCACGAACTATGTTTCTACTTATGTATCACATAGTCCTTTTGAATCCTGATCCCTCCACACTCCACATGACTTCTTTTATTCTTTCCTTCCCATGAGCGTGACCAAAGCTCTGATACCATTGAAACCAAAAGGTAACTCTTTTCACACAAATTCACCACTTAATCAATTGGAGAAGAAGAGCTCAATCACACCACGAAAGCAACAGCAGACTGGGTACAATCTCCCCCCCCTAGATGAGTGGCTCACACTTCCTCATCTAGAGTATTTATGATATTTCATAAAAGCACCAAGGAGCCAAAATTATCCCTTTCATCCAAAAATGAGGGATTTGCTTTACATAGCCATCTTAGGGCCCAAAATGAATTATGTCCACTACAAAATATATTGCTCAAACTTGCAATAATAAAACAAATACAAAATTGGCCCATGGCCACATATAATGCGCTGTGCGACACCTTGATCGGTACCCTCGCACTAACTCCAATCCTCGCTATGAGTTCCATCACCTGTACTCAAGCCGCCAATTACATTAGTTAATAACAATCGATTGAATGAATCATCAAATCAACCGATCCCAACATAACCACGCTCAAAGCACAACATCAATAACACTAGCGGCATCAGTATTAACATGGAATCACCCACAATACCAACCATCTAGCATGGCAAAACACAAGCTAGTCAGGCGTCCCCAACTAACCACACAAAGTATCCACTAGGACCCTTGCCACGTTCGGTGCGCTCCTATGGAGTACTTTGCCATAGTCACACTTGACTAAAATAATAATGTCCAAAGCAAGATATATCAGAAATATAATTTCCGTAACATATCTAGGTATTGATGATTGTCCCCAACATTAAGCTCCCTATGCCAATATATAGTCATATTCCACACTTATAATTAGCACACAAGCTCCATCCTATATCATACAACTCCACACCTATAATTAGCACATAGGTTCCATTTTGTTCTGTACATCGTTTCAAATATATATCTCTAGTCAAGATTCTCATCCTATCTTGACACCACCCACTAGGGTCTCGCTGATGCATAGGTGAGTCAATAGTGTTAACCAGGGTTATCTAGGGATGTAGCATGCTTCCCCCTTCATATATTTATGTCTTTGGAAATAAAGCTAGGTAAACTTTTTCTGAAGTTAGTAACCACCTCCTAAGTTGAATCTTCATCCACCCTATCATTCCACCTGATATAATGTAGTAACAATCCTATTCTCGAATGTTTTTATTTTGTCGAGAACCCTTTCAGTTCCATGTGGAACACGGATCAAATCTTCCAATTGTATCAATTATTTAGGAGGTACTAAATTGTCTTCATCTCCAAGTTTCTCCTTGAGTTTACTCACATGGAAATTGGATGAACCCTAACATTGGAAGGAAGTCCTAACTAATAAGCTACATCATTGAATTTCTTAATGATGCCAAAAGGATTTCAATACCTGTAGAAAAATCTTTGAATACTTCCAAGTCCTTAAGGTCTTAGAATCTTTTGGAAAGCTAAGATACACCCACATGTGATCCACTTTAAACTTTGCTCTGTCTTGAGTAATTTTTATGAGATCTCTAGCTATCCGTACCTTCATGTCCTTCAAGCCTAAGGCAATTGGCGATTTAGGTTGGTGTCTAATCCCTTGAGGATGAAAACCCTAATCCCTAATAATAAACCATGATAAAACATTGATCAATGCCAAACCATATTTATAACTCTAATATTAATCTAGTACACATCATCGCTAGAGCAACCCTTGTGCCTTGAAAATATCAACTCTAGGTTGTTGCCACTAAACCCTTTGAACTGCTATTTGCAAGTCATAGATTGGATCTAGCCATAATGTGTATAGTACATAAGCATAAATGGGCTAAATCCTATAGTCAAATGCATGGCACTATTATCGACAAATTCCATTATTGGAGCATACCTCTCCCAATTTGACTGTTTCTTGGAGACATATGCTCTAAGCATACCAACCTGATCTGTCGAGCTAAGGCTTAAAGTAGTTTCCAATATTTCAAAAATTGTTTGTTAGAAGTGTTTAGCAAACTTTGAGCCTCGATCGTTTGGCTATGTCACTAGGCAAATAATAAAGTCAAAAGACTTATTCCACAAATTATTTTGCTAATTATGGTGCCTTTAAGCTTGTCCTACTAGTAGGTATGAATCAAGTTTAGAGAGTCGGTCAAGTATGACCCAAATTGCATGATGTTCAATATTTGTCTAGGGTAATCTTGTGACAAAGTCCATCCCATTTAGCATCGGCAATTTGTAGAGGATGCAATATGCCTCCAATCCTAAAGCGTTCTGGCTAATTATTTTGCATTGTTGACGTTTTACCATAGTCTCAAACATACACTTTCATTTTCATCTAATAAAGGTTCCTTTTGACCAAATCATAGGTGCTTTGTATACTGGGATGAACCTTTTAAATCTTTTGTGCTACCATAAGGCTCCGTACTTTGACTTTCCAAGGTGAATAATTGGCTTAATTTAGCTTTTCTCCCTTCATCAAAGTCAGAAATGGCAAAACGTGAGGCCATGATCAGAGAAAAACAGCCAACTTGTAGACATAGCAGCAAGTATTCAAAGGGTGAGCACACAACTGAATTTGCATCGCCTTTCTTTCTCGTGTGTTTAGATCTTGATGGAGATCACAAGAATTAAACCTGTGTCTCTGATACCATGTCAGAGAATAACCAGCACACCTAGGAGAACACACTAAAAGTTCTCAGCAGAATATTGGTAAAAAAAGCAACTTGAAGCTCTCTTTAAGCTACTCATACCAAGACAGTGCTGCTCAAGTAGACAGCTGAAATCTGTCCTACAACAGCAGAAAATTGCAGCAAAGAAATAACCTTTATAGAAGCTCCACCAACTAGGCCATATTGAGAGGAACAAAGAAAGATGGACAGTGTTAATGAAGAATTTGATTTCCAGATTAGATATGTAAAGACAGTCAAAATCAAGTAGGAGATGCTAAGTTGAGCAAGATTGGTCAAGTTTAATGTACTAAGTTTTGTTGAATCAGAAGATAATTTTTATTCTTTGAAAGGCAATGCATGATCCATAAGTATTTCGGTTAGATCTAGCAGGAAGTCTAAGATGGTGACTCACAGTAGATAAGGACTCTTAAGAATGAGAATGAGAAGTGAGGATAAGGATCCTTATCCATGAGAATGTAATATTTGAGAATGAGACTAGAAGTTGTATACCAAAATGGATGGAAAAGTGTGTATACTTGATAGGGATGACATCATGAGAGATTTTATATAAATGTCATGTCATTCCTCATGTATAATGGAGGCTTCTTTCTTTTGATTACTTTGTTCATCACAATGTGCATTGCATAGCAAGCTAGTGAGGGTTGTTGGATCCAAATCTATCCATAGCCATGGGTAATTTTATTGTAGCTTCCTTTTTGACAGAGCTAGCAACGCAAAGGTGAGACTAAAAATCTGAAACCATTACATTCATTTAACAGACCATTTGTAAATTCAGCTATTGATTTTAGAAAACAAGGGAAAAAAAGGGCAAATGCATAGCTCTGGTCGACAAGCTATAATGTTTCTAATAGCTAAAAGTTGTGTTTGATGGATGGAGAGAAGGTAAGCATCTCCTTGATAAGGCAAGAAAATATTTTCAAGCTTTCTGCTTATGTACATGCATGCTCTTGTAAGGTCTAAATACTTTGGACTAATATTGTGTTTGTGGCAAAATTCCTAAACCTTTGACAACATCACAATAAAACGAATTGTCCATACAATTTTGTACGTTTCTTTTAGAACCCCCAATTGTTTTATATATTTATCACAAATTTGTATGCAGTGGAAGGAAAAATTTTGTACACACTTTGGAAAAATACTACATTCCTTGAAATAGATTGAGGGTTCTTGATTTTTAATTCATCTCGTGGCTTGCGTTTGTTAGAAGAGCACCTCAAGGATTTAAGGCATGCCTCTTACATAAGAGGCATTATATGGCTTAATGGGGCTTTTTGGGAGACATTTGTTATCCATAAGTTGTGTTGTTTTTAAATTTTAAAAATAATTTTTGGGCATTTATTCAGTATTTGCAAAAAAAACTTGGGGGTTTGGGAGGAATCTTATTGCTTCGTTGTATTCACTAATTAAAATATCCTAGTCCAGGCATTTTGCATAGTTCATGCTCCTAATCTCTCTAAAGATGTGCACGTGGCCGACACATTGATATGCTTATGGTCTTAACTTCTATAGGTCTAATTACTCTCTTCATAGCCTCCTCACCTACCAAAGCCTCTCCATGGCTCAAGGCTATTGTCTCATGCTTGTATATTATCCATGTCCAAGCCCTTGTAGCCTCCCATGCTTAGGCTATTGTCTTGTGCTTGTATAGTATCCATGCCCGAGCTCTTGTAGCCTCATCTACACTGAAGTTCTTTTTTTATACGTTGAGTCATGTGAGATCGTACATGATATATCAGCTTTCTGGGATGGAATTTCTATCAAAGTGTTTGCGTTTTTATGTGTTATATCTCAAAATTTGGTGAGAGTAGGTCCTCTGACAAGCATAACTTTTTGAAAGTGTGAGGGTTTCAACTTTACTCCCACCCCTCTTGTATGAGACCTCTGAGAGCAACCATAGGCTCTTGCTAGAACTATTATGGAAACCTTAAAAGGTGGTGTTCCCAAGGTTTGACTCCGACTTGACTCCGACTTGACTATAGAGATTCAATGCCCAAACCACTAAGCCTAAGACTTCGAGGCTATGATGAAATATGGCTGAATACAATTGTGGAGCACTTAACTAGGACCGACCCTAAAGGATGAGGATGGGGTCATGGAAATGAAAGACTACTTTGAACAAGGTTGACAAATTTGAGCAGATGAAAACAATCTACCAACACAAATAAAATTGCTTGAAAAGATCATGTTTAGGACATACCATATTGAGAAATAGACAAAATGATCTTATCAATGATCGTTCTCAATCGATGCATTTATTTTCAATTTTGTATAACCTTTTTCTAAGTTCTCCACAAAAAGTGTAGATGACCGTTGTTGTATTCCTTGAGGATAATAGATAGTTGTGTAGATTGTGCTTGATTTGTTTGAAGGGATTCCATTGTGATTGTAGGGGTGAGTGAAAGTTCATGGTTGAGAGTCTAACTAATAGTGTAGGGTAGGGAGGGACTACGAGTCAATTTTGAAGACCCATGACCATTTATGGGATAAACTAGGCAAAGCTAAGCATATTCTCTAAATAGCTACACCAACAACCCTTTCTAGGATCCTAAATTGCTTGAGGGACAATTGAAAAGATTGCAAAGAGTAAGAGGCTACAAGTTTTGAATGCCAAACTCTGTTTAATGTGTTCATAATTATTACAAAAGAATAGTGCGTGAGCCTCAACCTCTACCAGCACCACTCGAGGGCATATGCATGTGGTTTTCCTACATGTTGGAAAAATGATGTTGATGTTACATATTTTGAGGACCACAAAAGATGAGCAAATGTTTTCACATTCTATTACTCCTTTGTCCTTGCCCAAATTCTTGCATTCTTCATCATGCCCAATTCCTCCATTTGTAGACGTTTTTTGTCGTACATTGTTATTGGAGCTTATCTAGATCCTACATAGGCACTAAGGTCACCTACAATCGAAAATATCTTTTTTGTCTAAGCTATTAAATGCTCTTTTCCAAGTGCTAGAAGGGACCTATTGCAAACATTTTACTCTTTTGTAAATTGGGAATTGGAGACAAGCTAAATGGCATATTGATAAAGTACTTTGCTACCCTTAGGTGACTTCTAGCCACATAAATTGAGTTCTCCCATTTGTCCTTAACACAATTAACACTTTTGGCAAACCACCTTTATGCCATGCGATGTCCCCATACCTCTTCTAAATATTCCTAATTAAATGTGTAAATGTGGTGGTCCCAAAGGTAGGACTTCCAAAGAGGAAGACATGCCAAAAGATATGGTGCATCCAACAAACGTTATATGAGAAGGTGATAAGCTTTAGGCTATGTGCTTGCTTAGGACCTCTACTACAATTGATGCTCTTTTATCGTGGTACGACATACAAAAGTTATGCTCACACTCACCCACTTCCTACTTCAGCTTTCATCATGTTCCATTTTTACTGAGATCTCCATAGGATACTTTGGGAAGAACGGTTGCTGAAAATATACTTTTGCAATGCAAAGGCTCACAACATATTGGTTGTACCGGACCACCCACACATGCATTGGAGCAAGAGCGATACAGCACAGTTCCTAAACATGCGATCGTCTTGACTTTGAGACACTAGTCACTGCAACTACCATTTGTGGCCTGTCATGTAGGTTTGGATTGCATAGGCACGACATGTAGAGGCTAAGGAACGTTTGGTACATGCCGTGCTCAATACTATATGCCACTCATCTTGCTCCAGCAAATCGTAGACAATCTTAATTATACACTATCTTAATTGAGGCATTGTGCAAAGGCTTCCATTCTATCATGCTTGGCATTCACCACTTTGTGGCCTAGATACTTTGCTACCAGTTATCACCTCTAAATAAATGTCTATGCACGCTAATGCTTGCATCATATGTTTTTCCAAGCTCTTTAGATCTCTCCTTCTATTATCTAGCAATTTTCCACATTCTTGACCAACTACTTGCAATCAGCTTCACAATTCGATGATGTCCTTCATAAAAGATCTTCCGAGTGCTATCACTATCCAAGAATGGGAAGCTCATCATGGTTGCCATTTTAGAGCTAACCTTCAGAAAGGGTGATTACAAAACTAGAAATAATTGAAACGAACTCCATTTCATAGTACCCTGGCATTTAGGAAATGTGTCTCTTAGCTACAATTGAGGGCAAATATGCACCTTTGCCGCAAGGGAAATTGGGCATGTTGTTAGTCCTAGACAGGAGCACTTATTTACGCTCGCTCAATAATATTGGCTTGTTTTGTGAACATACTCTTCATTTTTACTGTATCTCACGCATTTGCAGGTTGCACTTACACCAATGTTAGATGACTACACACCTTTTTTTTTTATAAAGTAATATCCAGTGCTGTATTTATATGCTCAGAAATTTACAAGATGGGAAGCCTCCAAAATGGAGAGTATCCCAAAGATCAGAAACATAAAAAGAAAAGCTCTATGCAAGAAGCATCTATATCACCCTCATGACAAGCATCATATAAAGATTGCCGCAATGAGGCTCCGAAAGATTCATATGACTTGTGAATCTGCCGACCCAAGTATGCCAAATTATGCTCACTCCAGATTGTCCAAAGAGCCCAATATCTCACCCAAGAGAGAAATAGTGAGTATTGAGACAAAGACCTCATAAATCTGCCAAATAATCAAAAATGTTTCCCAAATCTGTGACTTGGGAAATGGGACCGAAGATGATCTGAAATTCTCCCGAGGAGGTTCCTAGAACACCGGCAATGCCAAAGCAAATGAGGGACAGTCTCTGAAGGAGCCTGACATCTTAAACATGTAGATGACTACACACACACACACACACAGAGTTTTTGCTACTATAGGACACATAGTTACTATCGTCCTGGCTCCTGCAACCAAAAATCTAGGAACATGCCCAACCTCTTTTCTCCTCTTCCTCTAAAAAAAGGAACAAACAGTGCGATTTCAACCTCATGATGGTCATCCCCAAGAATCCAAGAGCATGCCCAACATCTTCCTCCAAAAAACCAAACAAATATGCACATGATAGTCATCCAAAAGCTGATAATCATAAAGTTTACCAGGCATAGCAGGGAACAGCTCCTATGATATCCCCACCAATGTCATCAGCTCCAAACGGTGCGTGTAGGCTGTAGGATAAGTACATGCTCGTGCATACATAACCATGCATATACACACTTGAGCATCCATCATAGAAAGGTCTTCGTAGTGAGAATGGATACATGGACCCCTGATAGGCAAACTAACAGATTTACCATATACTCACACAAGGCCAGCTACTAGGATATCCCCACTGATGCCATCAGTGCAGACCATGCATAAGCATATGCTTTGTCGTCCTTGAGGTGAAGGGAACATTCAGCAATAATGAGGGCTAAAACAGAGACAATCAAGAAGTCAACAACTGCTTGCAAAGGGTTTCATTTCAGTCTCTTTAGTCTCCCCAATCAAACAATTCTAACCAAAAAATGTTAGAAAGTTAGCTAATAGGGCAGCATACCACGAAGTAAAATGAAAGATTATCAGCAATCAATCAGTAGGCTGCAATTTCACAAAGTGAAATCTACCCTTCTCCTGCAGCAATAAAATGTATATATATCTAGATGACAATCCCCTACGATTTCACATTGTATTTACAAGACAAGAATACAATGAACAAGCAGAGTGCCGTAAAACTCTCTAACATTACCACTTAGTTCTGTCAACCTCACATCCTCACAAAGTTACTGTACAAACTATAAGTAAATTAGTGATAAAAGGTAGTGCAGAACCTAATAACGCCCTTTTATATTGAAAAGCATGCATGCACTCCACATATTCAATCACTCGCTAGACTCCTGACCAAAAGACATGTATATCCCGCTGTCACATTAGTTCCAAATTTAACAAGTACCCAAGCATGATCCATGAGCCCCTCAAAAATTTAAATGTCACAGGTTTATAAATATGCAAGCTGTTCGAACAGAACTCTGGTTCACAAGGTACATATCCAGGTCGCATGTGTCAACAAGCACAAATTGCGCCCCCCCCCCCCATCCCACACACACACGTACATTCTGTATTGTGCGTACTGTGTGTGAGAGCCATTTATAAAATCTGTCCATAGACGTAAGAAGCTATATGTGTATAAATAGACGCTACAGCTGATAACCTCGCAGTTGAGCACAAACCTAAACTGTGCTGCGTGGGCTGCTGACAAATTATCAGCACACTACATATGATTCATTCCAGTTCCCCAAAACGTCCACAGAAACTAAGCAAGTGTTTCTACTTGTCAATGATGGTGCATGGTAGGATCCAAAACTTCATCTGCAAGAGATTTTGACAATCCAGTAAAAGTTGCCTCACATCACATCAGAGGTATCAATTCAACGACTTTTGAGGTAATCAGTGCTTTTCCAAGAGCCCATTAATACATATCGCAGACATAAACTTATATAAATATGATGATGACCACTTATTTTATGAGAAAGTTGCCCCTCGTGGTAAAGCAGACAGCTTAGCAGAAAGTCATCTGATTTCTATTTATCGTGAATGAGGCAGTGTATATTCTGATGCAGCGTTGGTGCCACTTTCTGATTTCCATTTATCGTAAATGAGGAGACATATATTCTGATGCAGCGTTGGTCATGGCAGCAGCAAACTCTGCAAAGCTGATTCTTCCGTCTCCGTCTGTATCAGCTTCCCTAATCATATCAGTCAGCTCCCGTACGGACAAGGCATGGCCCATTTTGGCCATAGAATGGGCCAACTCGGCTGCAGTTATGTAGCCATTTCCGTCTCTATCGAACTTACGGAATAAAGCAAGAAGTTCTTCCTGATTGTAAGAGATTTCTTCCGTCGTATCCGATCCAATCAAAGCCACGAACTCAGGAAACTCGAGAAGCCCGTTGCTGTTCTTGTCTGCCTTCTGGATGAGCGCTGCAATCTGCTCGGCGTTAGGTTGGAGACCCAAAGAACGCATCAGAGCTCCAATTTCGAGTTCAGTGAGGCTGCCATCCCCATCTCTGTCAAATCTCATAAAAATCTCCTTCAGTTCTGCTAATTGCTCTTTGGTTAAAGCCACTTTACCCATGTGCCTACTAGATGCCACAAGCGTAAAACTTCTGTCGCTTAGTTTGTCTCACTGGCGTCTTCTGATGACTGTGCTGGTAAAACGAATCAAACTGTAGAATCCTGTAGTGAAATGACGGCAAGCGATCAGAGCGGCGGTAATCTGCGCGAAAACAGTAAGGCGACGACGAAAGAAAGCGATGGCAGAAGAAAAGCAGGCGGGCGATAAAAGGAGTCTGATCGAAAAACTGGATAATGTGTCTGTGAAATCAAAAAGGATGATGAATTCGAGGTACAAGCTGAGCAAGTGGAACGATCAACGATGAATCTGAGAAATGAAAGCAAGAGAAAATCGAAACTGAGGAAGGCAAATTGATGAGGAGGCAATGAGAAGGTGGTGCCCTTTACAAGCAGAGCTTCCTGGAAAATGCCAAAGACCCCTTTTTCTACGAATTCATTGCATTCACTCTTTCATGCCAACCAACCCACGTCGTGTGTCCCAAACCCGTGCGTTTGTTTGTCTGGTTGTGAGTTAGTTGGACCCTCGCCCTTCTCACCGCCTGTTTGAGTTCGTGATAACGCCGCATTCGCTATCGACAGACTCATTTCGAAAGGCGCACCTGTCGTTATCATACACCCGAGTGCGTGACGTGGAATTAGGCTCTGAGTCTGCCCTCGGCTTAAATCAGGCTCACTACTAGTGAGGGGTGTGAATGTGTGTTCAACTAGAATGCTTGGCTAGCTACGACATATATGGGCCCGCTGCTAAGATCTGCTGCTAAGTATATGGGCTATTGTAAGTAGCCAATAATAGGCCAGTTATCTAATGACTCAGAATGTGCCACATGGCTTCGTAAGATTTTAGAGTTTCGTAAAACGCTCTAGTGCTAGCCAAGTAATCACTGGTTACGTTTGTCCTATGCCCACTGATCCGAGGCGATTGGCCACTAGAGATAGGGATCATGTGAGGGGTGAGTGATGGTGGGGGGGGGGGGGTCACACAAGCACACTGCACTCACTCACCCACCCCTGTCCAAGGTACTGTGCCCCCCCCCCCCCCTCCCTCCCCAACAACACCATAGGATAGGTGCGTGAGTGCAAACGAGAGGCAAGGCGAAGGAGGAAACAAAAACACGACAACCATGTCCTATTGGGAAATGGGCCTTAGCACGACCTCATTAGCACTTCGTACTGCTCATTAAAACTTGTTTGCAGTGTATTTTTCCTAGCTAAAATTGAGAAATCTAGGTTAGGACATACTATACGTGAAAATCCCGTTGTTTATATGATTTTTAAACATCCTAGTTAAGCTTTAGGAGTTATAAATGAGTGATGATGCCTTACCTAAAGTCATCATTATTCACCTTTGGTAAAAATGGACATCGTACATGGGCACGGTCCATTTTCTCATTTTGAAAATAGCTTCATCCAATGGTGGATATTAAAACTCCACCAACCTTGGAACTTTACATGTCTCATGAGGTGGCCACCCCACTATAGACCCGCCTATGATAGTTAGATGCATACCTAAACAAGAGAGCATATGTCTTCCATGTTCTTATCCAAATGGTTAAGTGAGAGCTTTGAGTTAGCAGAGTTAAGGCAAAAGAAGGAAGAGCGAAGAGTGGGAGAGAAAGGGGACCAAAGAGAAGGAGAGGAGCAAGCTAGAAGCAGAATCAAACAAATAAACACAATGACCATGCATATGAGAAAGCTCTGAGAAAAGGATATATAATACTAGCCATAAACCACTAAACTAAACAGCAGACCACCCATTGAAACTTCTTGACAAACCAAGGTTGACAAATGGTTTGCACACGATATTTCAATTCAAGAGGAGATGTTGGTGAAGGAAGAATGAGGTGTAAAATGGGAGGAGAGGAGAGAGAAGAAAACTAAGTGAAGGCAAATGCATATGGGGGGCCGGAAGAATAGAGTTAAATGAGAGGAGAAGAGTGAAGAAATGCAACTGAAGGTGCATGCATATGGGGAAAAGGAAGAATTGGAGAAACTTGAAGTCCCCCACCCCTTGAAGTGTAGAATGGTTGGAGGGAGGAAAGGTGAGGTAAAAGAGCAGAGACATAAATATAAGGGGGGAGTGGAGCCCTTTGTCATACATTTAAATAATGTCTCATACTTTTAATGAAGGTGTGTGTCATACATTGAGTAAAGTCCACCGATAAATATAAGGGGGCAGTGGAGCCCTTTGTCATACATTTAAATAATGTCTCATACTTTTGATGAAGGTGTGTGTCATACATTGAGTACAGTCCACCAATAAATATAAGGGGGGACTGGAGCCCTTTGTCATACATTTAAATAATGTCTCATAATTTTGATGAAGGTGTGCGTCATACACATTCAGTACAATCCACAGTGTGTCATGTATTTGATGCGGGTGTGTGGCATACTTTTAATGAAGGTGTTTGTCATACATTTAATAAAGGCCAAGGTGTCATATATATTCAATACAAGGTGGGTGTCATACTTCTAATAAAGGTTCCCCCTCTTTTACCTTCTCCACTTCTGCTTGTACTAATTATTGCAAGATTCTTTCTAATTATCTACTTGACATTTTCCCTAAGGGTCACTTGCTAGTTGTGTCACCTTTTTGAAGGTAGTCTATAGCATTGACTTGAGTCTATTTGAGTTCTTCTCACCATGCCATCTAAGGGAGACATGTAAGGGTGATGATAAGCACTTACTAACTCTCTCTCTCTCTCTCTCTCTCTCTCTCTCTCTCTCTCCCTCTCTCTCTCTAAAAAGATGTTGTGGCTGGGGGTCGGGTGGTGGCCAAAGACAATGTTTGTTTATGTACGCTTTTTGTGATAAGCACTTACTGACTCTCTCTCTCTCTCTCTCTCTCTCTCTCTCTCTCTCTCTCTCTCTCTCTCTCTCTCTCTCTCTCTCTCTCTCCCTCCGTCCCTCCCCCTCCCTCCCTCCCTCCCTCCCTCTCTCTCTCTCTCTCTCTCTCTCTCTCCCCCTCTCTCTCTCTAAAAAGATGTTGTGGCTGGGGGTCGGCGGGTGGTGGCCAAAGACAATGTTTGTTTATGTACGCTTTTTGTGATTGAGTGTGCATGCATATTCGGAATGACTTTGATGCTTAGATGAATTATTGGTTTTTTTTCCTCACTATTGTTCGTAACTCATAGATCTTGGCATGGTTAACTAATAAGAATTTGCAATTGAGTCTAACTTTTCTTCTTCTTTTTTGAATATCCAAGAGTCCACAATTGGCTTTGCTTGGTGGAAATCACCACAAGAGATGACATCAATGCCACCAAAGAAGTCCATGTGATTGTGTTTAATAGATTGCATTCTCATGTCTACAAAGTCTAGAGTATGCTTCTCCAGCAAAGATATCTAATTAAATATGCCATTTGCACATGTTCACAACAAAGGCTAATGCTACTTTTCTTTAAAAAGATCTAAAGGTGTTGTCAAACAATGCCAATTTTTAAATTTTTCAAAGCATCACTATGAAGGTCACCATAAGCATCGCAAAAAAAAACATCACGAAACCACGCTCCAAGTAGCATAAAACACTTGTATAACAAGTGTGAACTTCAGCCTGAAAGTGACATGATATTGCTTCCTCAACCCTCCCACCTCATAGGCCTGGCCTCATTAGTCCTCATATTGCTCTCATGCCCTACCTAGCCTCTTGCTCTCTCGCCCTTCCTTTTCCTGTCCTGCCCTCCTAGCATCTTGTTATCTTGCCTTTCCTTTTCGTCTCTTTCCCTCTTGCCCTTTCTTTTCCTCTCTCTTGCCCTTCCTTTTCCTCTCTTGCCCTCTTTGCTCTAGTCTTGAGGGCTTTATTAATCAGAAAAAGGTTGCTCCACATTGATGTTGAGGCATCTTTGAATGCTTTAGCTTCTTTTGCTAGAGATTACCTAATGAGAACCATTGGCCCACCATTAGTTGACTAAGTGCTTCTTAGATTAGTGCTTCGAGAGGTCCATTTGAAAATCAAGGAATGGGATGACTGCTGATAAGCCATGGAGACACTTGTCTCTAGAAAGGGCAAGAAGCCCAGTGGACCTTGGTGCCCAAGAAAAATTTATTAGGAGACATCATCGAGACTCTACAGCTCATGGCAGTGGTCTATCATCACAAGCATACTCTACTTTTATGACATAGTTAGAGAGCAGATTGTGCCATGTGGCCACATCATATGTACTTCTCCCAACTATCCAAAAACATACTACCTCTCCCTCTTAACATCCTTCTTCAAATTCCACCTCCACAATGTGCTTTAAATATTATTATTTTACATCTTTTCAATCTTTTTCTTTTTAAATTTGCAAATATACTTTGAATAGAGGTTAAGATTTCCTTTACTTGAACATACTATCTAGTTTGTTAGTTAAGTTTAAAATAATATGTTGTGGTGTTTTGAAAAGCTAAGTAGCCCTCTCTTTTTTAATGCATATTCTTGACGATGAGGGAGACCTAGGGAATCCAAAGAAATGACCATGGTGAATGCACGTTCAACAAGCAATAACACCATCATCCATGGGATTATAATCCAACTCATAATATCTCAAAGGTCACAGTGATGATTACTTCCATGTTATGAAGAGACAAATTACAAGCTCATGTGAGCATTCCTTATTTATGTATTTGTTGGGCTTTAATTTCCCAAAAGTGCTAATCTTCTCCATTAAAATAATTAAGCACTACCATTGATATTTATAGGGAGGATCAGGTCTGATGGACTTGAGTCACACCTTGTCTCTAAAATTTTCCTACTTCTTTTTCTCCTCCTTTAAAAAAATGCTACAATTATAAATAGCCATCTCATTGACACAAAAAACAACTAAGCAGTATACATAGGGCAATATTAACATTGCCAATTCAGACAAGCAACCCTATAAGATTCAATGGACACACAATATAATGATATTCAATTTAGAGGCGCAACATAAATTAAAGATGTCTTTCTTAAGTGCCATCAAAATTGTAAAATTCAAATCGACTCTCAAGTTTACCGTTTCTCAAGTTTACTATTTATAATGTGATAGGCAACACAAATAAAATAAATAAACATTTTATCAGCGGCTATTTGGCCAATACTATGAGAAAAAATATTGGTTCAACAATTGCATATCCTTCGTTCTCAACATGATAACATGAGCCTGCATGGGCCCCACCAAGAATTTGATGTCTTTGGAACAAGTTTAGGACCTGCCCCTTGTGTCCACGATTCCAATGCTACCCTAGACGGTGGAGCGGATATTCATATGACTTGTGTCTAGCCTCCTACTAGTCTGAGTTGTTTGGAAGTTGGGATCTTGGTCATGGCATCTCCCAATCACATCCACTCTTGTAAAGAAGTATTTGATTTATTGTTTGGGGCCGTGGGTCATTGTGGGTCTCATGAGTCTATTTGAGTTAAGTGACCTCATCTAACAAGAGTATGGTGCATCTTTGATCATGGCGATGATTATATCGTCTTCCTCAGAGGCTAAATATGACCGAACCAAGTGTGACTCCAAGATAAGAAAGTTGAGATGCAAAAACATGAAAGGAGAAAGCTCCTATGTGGGCCTCATCGTGTTATGATATACTCTTGAGACCTTTTATCGTTAAGCTCGATGGCACTGGTGTGCCCAACCAAGCCGAGAGCTAGCAAGGCGATGTTTGAAGAGTTTCATGGATGTAGTGCCACTACTGCCACCACTGGAAGACTTGATGTAGAGATGTCAACCATGAAGTAATTCATGATCTGTTCCTCTCAACGGCAAACCTAAAAAATGCAGTAGTGTATTGGCAAAAAAGATTTTTATAACTATAAAGCGAAGGAGCTGAGAAAGTGGAAGCTTCTTCAAAGCATATGTTCCTTCTCTCGTGACATATGGAGCATTGAGCAAAGAAAAGTTCTACTCTCCTACTTCAATGTCACTAGCCAATTTTGTATTTGCCAGGTCTTTTGTTCTCCATGAATAGCTTCCACCACATCATAAAGAAGATTCCATGTGTCCTTGTATAGTTTCCAATTGTTCCATGCATCTCTTGTAGTTTCTAGCTATTCTTAACTAGTTCAACGTCTTGCTTGAGCTCTATTGTGAGATGCTATAGGTGTACTTCATAGTCCTTAATGATCATGTCTCGATTCTATATGGCATCAGCTATGAGAGGCATACCTACATTCTCTTCTAAGTGTTAAAACATAAAACTTGTTTAGCCTATATATCTCACTTAGTTCTCTCTCTTGCCTCTGTCTCTATTCCATTTGATCTCACAATCTTAGTCCTATCTTGTTGAGTCTCATTGCAAGGGTTTTATCTAAGTCTCATTGCCTAATCTTTGCAAGGGTTTAATCTTCCTAGATAAGTAAGAACCAAATGGATTCATGTGTAATGAAAGCGCTTGTTTTTCTAGAGAAGCCTTTCCATTTGACATGAATCCATTTGGTTTAATCTTCCTAGATAAGTAAGAACCAAATGGATTCATGTGTAATGAAAGCGCTTGTTTTTCTAGAGAAGCCTTTCCATTTGACATGATCATTGATCATTTCCCAGGCTTTCCATATGGACAATTCTAGGTTCCTTTCCACAAAAGTGTTATCTTTGGATAGTATTTCCATTTGGCTAGTCTATGTATTTAAGAAGTGCAATACAACAAAAAAAAACAAAGGAAAATGTGTTATAGCACGAGCTTCAAATCTTATGAACTGCTTAGCAGATCTAGAGACGATGGTTTTACAAATAATTGGATAGGTGGGAGCCCAATATGTCTCCTTTGGTTCATTCACTTGTGTTTCCTTTTGTTGATTTGCTTGCAGACTGTGCAAGATCTGGAGCTCTAAGGCTTTCTCCAATCCCTTCATCCTCAATCTTTATGGGCAAAACCCTAGGTTTAGGAACCCTTGGCTCTTCATTGCAATTGGCAATATAAACTAGTGAATTTAAAATTGAAGAAGAGGCCTTCCCTACTAGTGTGGGAATGAAATATGATGTTCTTAGCAATATTGAAGATGGAATCAAGTCAGGGACCATGCCAGCTGAGGCATTCTTTTATGCGCTCCCGTATATGAATATTGCGGAAGACAAAATTGGTTTCTCAGTTCAGATCTCTTTGATCACCAAAAAATTGGAGGAGAGAAACCCAAGAAAATATACACTCTTAAGTTCAAGATTAATTCTGTAAAAGAATCCAAAACCACTATACGATCGATCGCATCCACAGGCCACGATGGTATATCATGTTCTTTCCCTCCTATGATCACCGAGAGAGAGAGAGAGAGAGAGAGAGAGAGAGAGAGAGAGAGAGAGAGAGAGAGACAGAGAGAGAGAGGGAGGGAGGGAGGGAGATGATTCAAAGACTTAGCATCATCCAATTTGTCCTACCTAATGTAAAATGTGTATTACTGCATGTATAGGTCTAGAACAGTGTCCATGTTTCAAGTCCAAAATCTATCTTTGCCTATACTACAAATAGAGAGAATATCAAGGTTCAAGCAACTTGAAATGTGCACACATTAGTCTTTCGGCCAAAATACAAGTCTTAAATATAAAATCTAAAGAGAATTAAGTGCAACCAAGTGAAAATCAAGATTCTTGAATTTTCATTTATCTTGCTTCATGGCCATGTGTAGACTTTCAATGCCTCTCTAACGTTCTCCATGAACTCACACAAGTCCAATAGTGAAGCATGCTCTATCAACAAGTTGAAGGGTACTATAAAAGTCCCCACAATGTGCTCATTTGCATGCCAAAATTCACCATCAAACATAATCTCCTCAAATGCATGTGCCTTTGGTTTGATAGACGTATCCCATCTCAACCACTCCTTATTGATTATCATGTGCCATAAGCTAGGCCTATTTACCAAGTGTAACAAGATAATAAAAACATAGGCAAATTGGATCTTTGAGGGGCTTAGAATCTCATAGGACACATGCTATTGAAAATTTACAAGGGCTCTATGCTTCCCTGTCAAAATTCACCAAGCTTGTTGCTATCAATAATGAGGAGATGTAAGGAAGCTTCCTTATCTTCTTTATGAGAAGGTTTAAACTATGTGTAGCACAAAGAGTACCAAAAAACGTGTGGATGCACCTATGCATTGATGATTGTTCACATCGTTTGTGGCAACCTGTACTACATTTTGAGGCCCCACATCCTTTATTGCCTTCTTGATGTGGCCATAAATGTAGTCACCTATGTGATGCATCAATGGATCTAAGAAATAGAGTGCCTACATAATATGACATGCGGATATTAATGAGGTGTATGTTCCTCATATCCAACCATCCATCACATAGAATAGAGCATCTATATTTAGCCCATGATGCCTATCTATAGCTCTTTGTTAAGTTCCAATACCCTTGCTTTTAACTTTGTGTGCATAAGTTCTATGAAGATGGAGTCCTAAATGAAGGTCTTGCCTCTACCATTGTTGCCTATAGAGACTCTAAAAAATGTGGAGTACTAGAAAGGTTAAAGGAAAGATCATACTCAAAAAAGAGCTTGCAACCCATCCTACAAGTAGATGCAAGCAAAGATATGAGCCAAGCTACTTCATAGTTCCAAGTGTAGGTGGCACCCTGAATGAATTTGGAAACCTTGGAGGCTTCACTACTTGCACTAGTGAACTTCTAGTGGAAGCATTGGTAGAAAAAATAGAAGCACCCAATGCAGTCAATGAAAGTGGAGGAGGTGGTCCACATGTGATAAAAACACTGGAGCACTACCAGGTTGAGAAAGGGAGAGTCCATATGGGTAGAGAGGGTGGCCACCATGGGGGTAGATAAGTGCTTCAATGCAAGGCTACCATATGGATAGCATGCAGGCTTCCATGTGGGTAGCATGTAGGCTTCCATATGGGTAGCATATGTGGCTACATGAAGGGGCTACACAAAAGCCTCATATGGCCCTAGTGTAGGGCGATGGAGTTGGTTGCAACAAGCCCTACAAGTGTTGTGCTTGGAGTGGAAGCAGTAGCCTATTTGGGCCTACCATTCTAGGAATATTATAATGACATGGTTAGCTATAAATAGGTTAGCCTATTTATGACATGGTTAGCTATAGATAGGTTAGCCTATTTATATAATGACATGGTTATGAAGGCTAGCTATAGATAGGTTAGCCTATTTATGTTCACTTTTTTGGTTTCATACATAACATAGTACTTTGTACTTTTCAATCAATTGTTGAATGAACTAGTTGTGCTCCCTTTACTTGTGTGAGCAAATTTGTGTCTCTCTTGTTAGCATTCTTTCTTTCAAGAATCATCTTGACACTTTGAAGATGCAAGAGGCTAACTCCATGACAAATTATCTACAAAGCTCAAAGATCTTAGAGATTAGCTTTAGCTTTTGAGCATAAGTCATATCAAATGACCATTTATTCAAAATTACTTCAAATCCTTTGTCCTCATTATTATTGCCTTTTTTCAGTTCATTAGTACCTCCCTAGGGGGGTAATAAGATATCATTTGAGGAGTTCATGCACCGATTTTCAAGTGGATCATATCAAAACTAATTTTTAGGTTTTTCTTTGTTAAAAGATGCTTATTGCAAAATTTGGCCTTATTCTAAGAGTTCAGGGAGCAGAATTGCCTAGTGAAAGATCCCTCACAAATGCACAAAATCAATGAATTTGCAACACGTGTATCAAATCTAGAAACCTATGAAATTTGTACAATCCATACATGTGACATAATAGTCCTCATACCATCATAAAACAAGCTAGATTGTGGCATGCAAGAAGTGGGGATGTAAATTTTGGTAGCTTGATGCTTTTGGAGAAACACAACATGGTTGAGAAGCTACCTACTTTGAAACAACACATTGGGCATGTTTTTGAAGGTCGGGCTTTTGGAAAATTTCAAAAGAAGTCTTTCACCAGAGTTGGATTAATTTCAGTTGTTTAGAAATTACAACGCATATGGTGGGTCCTTTGAATACTCTATCATTTAGAGGTTGCAAATACTATCGCCTTTATTGATGATTTTTCTAGATATGCATGGGTCTATCCCATCAAAAAGAAATTTTAGGTTTTGTATTAGTTTTAGAACTTTTTTGCATTGGTGGAAAACCAAAGAAATCACAAGGTTAGAAGGTGACTATATGACAAACACATTTCATGACTTTTGCAAAGTAAGTGTATAGTGCATTAGGAGAATGGGGATATTTAAGGTAGTAGCCGATGTATAAGGTAAGCTAGGGGCACTTTTTCCTTCTAAGGTCCCCCAATGAAAAGAATAGGGCTCTTATGGTGGATATGGCTAGATACATGCTCAAGGTTTAGAATATAATAAGTAGATTCTATCATGAATAGAATATGGTAAGTAAATTCTAGATAGACATTGTAATGATAGCCACATAGATCATGAATAGATGTCCTATATAAATGTAGTAAGGTTTAAGAATCCATTTGAAGTTTGGAATGATAGGAAAGCTACAATTGATTACTTTCATAGTTTTGTAAACTTCCATGTTGATACCATATGTGTCTCCATGAAGGGCTAGAAAACAACAACAAATGGCCCTGGTATAGGGCAATAGTAGGCCTACAAGGGCATTGCATGAGCAAACAGTGGTAGCTTATTTGGGTCTACCTTCACACATTTATAGGCTATATATTGCATACAATAGTTGGGGGAAGATTGGTTGCATGAAGCATTTTCAATAGACACTTTGCAATAGTAGCATCCAATTTCTTCAAAATTTTAGAACATGTATGTACGGTCAAAAACATTATACTTTATGATTCATTTCAACTAGTGCACCATGCTATACATAGATTTCCATTCAAGCCTATTAATTATCTTTGTGACATTTTGAATAGTCTTTTATCTAATTTGGCATATCATTTAAAAATGCATGGGGAATAGAGTTCCTCCATGCTCCACTAAGCATATTCTTGTGATGCATGCTTTTTGTAAGAACTCGTGTATCTTTGATAGGATATTTGAATCAATATCAAAACCACCAATCCCAATAGTCACACTAACTTCTTATAGCTTAATATTAGAAACCAAAAGACTGCATCAACTATGATTGTGTAGAAAGAGGAAGAGACTTTGTAACTATGATCATAGAGAAAGAAGGAACTACAAAGGATATATATGGTCGACCAAAAGAGGTGGAGACTGCATAGTCTATGGTTTCTTTAAAATAGTTTGAGTTCTTATAGATTTAATTTGCTATTACACTTTCAAAACATTAATATTTTTTAAAAGATAAAATATATCTTTTAAAAACAAACAAAAGGGGACGTTAAATGCCCTTATAGTGCTAGAGCACCGTATATACAAAGGTCAAGCTAGATTTCTCTATTGATTGTTTTCTTCACAATTGTCATCATTAGGAAGAGAATTAGTGACATATTCTTTAACCATGTTTAATCTAGCTAATGCATGTAGTCTAGATTCAATAATAGATCAATAAAGTACATAAAATTATCTATATACATGTCCTTTGTTATAGATTGATGATCCATTTCTGCCACATGTTATTCAAAACATTCAATTGGTTCATAGCCTTATGGTGCATCTTCTTGTATGTGTTTTTTAATATTTCCCATTTTGATGCTTGAATATTGAAGCCAGTCCATCTCCAATCCTATAGGAACTTCTCCTCAATGTAGTGCAAGAATGGGGATTGAAAGTAAACAGACTATGCTATGTTGAAAATAGGAACAAGATTTACTGACAGTGACATGGGCGGGAGGATGCTCCTTCACAAGAGAACAAGAGAGGAGAGGAGAGGAGCTAATGCAATTTTCAAGGAATACAAGGAGAGGAGAGGAGAGGAGAGGAGAAGAGTTAATGTAATTGTCTAGAACACAAGGAGAGGAAAGGAGGAGAGTTTGAATGCAATGGACAGGGTGGGTTCCAGCAATGTGTGGTTCTAGTTTATAATATTGCTTGGGCATGGATAAAGTACCTAATTTGACAAAGCATCTTTCATTTTCTCACATTTGTCCCCTCAACTCTCAGATCTAAAAAGAAGCATGCATTTATAGCTCTGCAACCACTCCCTTGTGGATTAGTAAAGTTTTCAAGTCATGTATGGCACACAATGCCTCCACTATCACTACTTTCTCAAGCATGAATAAAGTAGCTGAGTAGGCATAACTTCTTTTTATTCGTGCAAAATTTTCCCTCAATTTTCACCACCATTAAAGAAGCATGAAGTAGTGTTGCATTTGCAACCACTTCCTCAAGGATGGGTAATTTTTTTTGCTCAAGTATGGTACACAATGCCTACACTATCATACTTATCTAGGATGGTGAGTAGATGCAAGTTCTTTACATTCGTGTGCATTGGTCCCCTCAACTTTCTCATTTATCAAAACAAAGCTTGCAGTATAGCATCTATCAACACTTCCTCAAGGATAAACTAAAGTTTTAAAGTTAAGTATAGCATTCACTATGACTACATTATTGAACATGGATAAAGCTTGAGTGTACACAACTTCTTTTCATTGATGCACATTTTCCCCCTCAACTTTACATGAGCTAAAGAAGAACATGAGTGTAGCATCTATAATCAGACCCTTGGGGATGGGTGAAATATCCAAGTCAAGTATCGTACACAATGCCTCCATTATCATTATTTTATCAAGCATGGATAAAGTAGTTGAGTAGATAGAATTTCTTCTCATTGGTGTACATTAATCACCCTGGGGCCCAATTTAAGGGTAGTTTGAGAAAAAATGAAGATGACTCTATGAAGTAAATAATAATAAAGTATTTACTCTTTAGGATAAAACAATTTTGGATTATGTAGAATTAAAACTCAAGCATATCCACAAATGGTTAGCGCCCTAGGAAGCCATCTTAGATACAAGTGTGAGTAATAAGATGAAAAATTAACAAACAAAAATAAATCCCATTTGTATTTTAAGTCATATGTAATATAACAAATTCTCAAAACGTTCAAACAAATGTATTACATCTAAAACACTCAACCTTATCTAGTAATGTTTCAAGATTTTCTCTAAAAAACATATTTTCAATTTCTAAAGCTCTATCGCATAACTTTTTCACTCTCATTACTAATGTCATCATCGCCCTCATTAGCAATGTCATCATTTTTTGTATTATTTTCTTTGTCATTTATTTCAACATTCTCAACTATCTCATCCTCAATTTCACATAATGATGTCCTCTGTGTTGTTGAATGGAGTAAATGTTGGTGGTTTCATCTTCTTCACACATTACAATCCTCTTCATCATGTTGGCATCAATATTTTTCCTTCATATATTTAGCTTCATCATGGGCATTCACGTCTACAATTCCAAAAATATATCTCGCATGAGGAATTACATGCATCACATGTAATGATTTTTCATGACTTCTATCCTTGTGGTAAAATGCTTGCTAACAATGCTTAGGAAATGCAAATGGTTCGTCAAATAATTGAAGCAATTTTTATAAATCAATAGCATAAAGACCATTTTTCTTCCTTTTGATTGTTGCATTGGGATCCTTGTAAATCACATGGAGCCATTGTGATTCAAATAGCACAATTTTGAAAGCCTATGGTCCAACACTTCAAAATTTTGTTCCAATATAATGTAGTTCATCGCCCATTACATTTGTATCTTGTACACCTGCTTTAGTGGAGGGGATGGAGGAAGGGGACCAAATCCATGACCATTTCTTTTGTATTATTGATTTTATCATTCTTATCTACGTCATCCTCACTTTCATGTAAATGATCTCCTCCGTGTTGTTTAATTGTGTAAAAGTTGGTGGTTTTGTCTTCTTCACGCACTATGATTGGCTTCAATATTTATGGGATGATGTCCTTCATATTCAACTTCATCAAGGGCATTCAGACTACAATTCCAAAAATGCATCTCCTATCATGGGCATTCACATGAACAATTCCAAAAGTCTATCTCCCATGAGGAGTTAGCCCATATGAGGACAACAAGGGTTCAAAAGGCAACAAGGCTTCGTGATTAGAAGGGTTGCAAGTGTACCATAGAAAATCCTTGTGGTAGCATGGAAAGAGGCTATAAGGGAAATTCTAGGGACTATATATAGGTCTAGGAATAGGACACAAAACCTATAGACTCAAGGTAGCAACCAATCCAAATAGGGTTGGCAGATGAAGTCCAATAGACCACAGACAATGTTGGCCTATTTGTAGACCCAATCAAGTAACTTTGTAGGGTCCAAGGGCCTCCCCTCTACTTAGAAATAGGTGACTACTTTTAGATTTCTTCTATAGAAACCACCTCTAAAGGCCCTACAAATTGAAGGACTTATCCTTTTGATGCAATAAGAGTATTATTTTGTGGCCAAAATTTTGTTTGCAATGACCTACAAGATAGAGAAAAGCATAAAATTGAAGATATTCTTCTTATATTGGAAAAAATACTAATGATAGAAAAAATGGATTTGACTTATTGAAGAGTGCCAATAGAAAAATATTAATGTACCCATATTATGTTCCAATGAGTTTACTAACCAATATGTAAGGTAGCAAGTGAGTTCAACACAAGGGGTTTAAATTCTTATGGAGTTACATAAAATGTACATACATTAGGGGCATAAAGGGTACTTAAATCCCCTTTGTTGAATGTAGGGCGCTTTCACATAGTGAATGCCCCACATATTATGTTTGTGTATTTATGATTAAAAGACTTGCCAAAAGTCTTAATATGGTTGCAGTAAGTTCAAGCTATAGATTCTTTCTTTAACGTGGCTATGTTATCCACATCATGTTCTTTATTAGCACTATTATTGCTAACCCAATCATCAAATGTATCATTGAATCTATCATCATACTTTCACTCCTCTTCATTGAGCATCATTGGTTTAAGACATACAGCACTCCATCTTAGCTTGATATAGTGTAGGTGCCTCCCCTTTGATTTAATTCACATATTCTCATGTTAATTGAGAATTATGAGGTCCATGTTGAGGATCGATAATGTTTGCATCATAGTCTACATCATTATATACATCATCGATCTACATTTCAAAACCAAGTCTAAAAATATACATAACCACTAATGCAATTTTATTTATATTGAAAGCATTAGGTAATAATTCAATAATACTCACATGATATATATAATTATGCAACTCATGTTGAGGATCGTTAAAGTTCATTCACATTAAAAACATTTGATAACATTTCAAAACCATTCACATATGAGAAACATAACTATGCAAATCATACAAAACCTAGATGTTTTATCAAGGATGATCCAATGAAACATCTAGGGGTAATCCTACTAACTTTTGTCTTCTACAAGTAGCTATCATCCTTTAAAATGAAAAAAATATGAATAAATCTTATCCTTTAGATAGACTCCTATTGGTGACTACAACCATCATGTATTAAGTACCCATGGCTGAGGAAGATCAAGGTAAAACCGTGTCCATGAATGGGGTGTCTGCATCCAAGGTGATGACTTACAATCTTAAAAAAAGCACTGGCAGCATTCCAACTCCTTGTATAAGAAATTTTTGAGAGTACGTAACACCCTTCATGCCCATCTCCTTAGACGACATCAATGTTTTTAGGGCCCAGGTAGAGCACCTCCATCATCTCAAGCTATGCCTCACCAAATACTGGGCAGCTCGACTATGTCACTCAATCCAACGAAATGCACCTTTTCAATAAGTAGTGGCATGCTCCTCAGCCACATTGTATCAAGGAAAAAATCACTCTCAATCTAGCCAAGGTTGAGTAGATTTGCAAAGCTAAACATCCTACCATGGCTAAATGGTTAGTTTGGTTCTTGGGCCAGGTCCAATGGCATGGTTGGATGCTCTAATATCTCACAAATGTGGATGTGCCTCTTCACGCCCTGCATAAAAAGCCCTTCATATGGAGCAAGAAGTGTGATCATGGATACCTCAAACTCATGCTAGCAAAAGCTCTAGTCGATTAGCCTTTGGAATGGAAATTGCCATTCGACGTGTTTGTCCATACTTCAAACATAGCCATTGATGTAGTCACTAAAGGCTGGTCCTAAAATTTCCCTTCCATGTGTTTGTCCATCCTTTTGACATAGCCTTAATGTAGTAGAATACCGAAGGCTGGTATTGAGCCTATACTAGCAAACCAATGTTTGTGCAATGGCAAGAGGAATTACTGCAAAATAAAAAAATAAGCTCTCAAGATGATCTATGCTAGCAACAAGTTTTGGTATTATCTACTCGGTATTTGATTCACATTCCATAAGACCACTCGACCCTATTCTACCTCTTCAACAAGACAAACGTCATAGGTAAGTTAGATCGTTGGATGTTGTTGTTGCAAGAATTTGACTTTTCTACTGTGCATACTCTAGGTGCACTATCCATCCCCAAATAGAGAGCAATGAATGCCTAGACCTATTTATCAATGATTTCTTTAGTGTGGATCTATACATGGTTATGATCATGGTACTTGAAGAAGCACCAGTCAAGATGCCAGATGGAGCATGATCAGTGATGCCAAACCTGCATCAGACGCAAGATGATGTTACAACCTTTGTACCAACATGGTATGATGATATGTTCTAGTTCATCAAAACTAGAGGTCCTTCTAGAGTTGGTATGGCTACAGAACAAGACAGTCAACATTTCTGCGACAGCCACAGGATGGCTTCTCTAGGATGAAGACACCAAGCTCATGGCTTGGTTGTCCCGAATGCTCTACAAGTGCGATTGCCCCAAGCCCCAGTCTTCACATTTCCTGATAGTGCACATGATATTTGTCTGAGATCCTCACCAGCAAGGATAATGACTAGCTCTACCAAGAAGTGAATCGCGGTTGCGGACCACCCTAGCTAGCACCACTGAGTTGGAAATCACAGAGCATGTTACGAGAATTGGAATTGTCCCATTAATTTAATCCTTCAGTATTTAGTTTAGTGAGATCCAACATTTTTGTCATGCAGCTGATGCATGTGTGCTCGTTGTTTCGTAGTGATGCGTGTGTGCTCCTACATGGTTGGATAATCGACTGCGGCAACTGTATGAATGTGTAGCATTGTGTGCACCACTTACACGATGACGGTATGTGTAGCATGTGTGCACCATCCGTACGATTTTATTCATGTATAGCATCAAGAGCACCATGAGATGGTATCTATCGCATGTGTGCACCATTCATCTGTGATTTATTGATTTCGCATTGCTATAATACTGAAAGGTTGATTGATTGTGGTGATTAATTCCAAGGTTATCTTATGCTTGAAATATTTCATTACTATTGATCGTGTGAATCCAGGGGAAGAGTAATTGATCGGGCGATGGTATCTGGCAAGCATGATTTGCCATATTTTGGGCGCGTAGGCGCAACTCCAGTGATGCGAGGATGAATAAGGCTTATGCCTAATTTTTGATATTACAAAAGCTTATGTACATATTTGAATTTTGGAATATTAGTGGCTTGGCTAAGTGTATAAAATAAAGTTAGAAAAAGCTTTATTTTTTGAAAAAGCCAGCTATTCTAGAAGGTGGATGGGCTTTTTGTAAAAAGGGTGTATGGAGGAAAGCACAGGGGCTTTTTGTATGATTCTTGCTTAGAAGCTTTTTGGTGAATATACATAAATACATAGGAGGAAAAAGGAGAGCACCACTCCTATGGGGGGAGATTGTACCCAGCATGCTTGTTTTGTCTCTTCCGTTTGTGAGTTTTGAGAGTTTGTGTGTATTTTCAAAGAGTGTTGCTGTGTTTTTCAAGGATTTGTAAGTTCCGTGAGCATTTCTCGTCGCAGAGCGGGTGCAGCTCAAAAATCAGGTCAAGCTATTGTCCCAGGAAGTCGCCTCGCTCCACCAAGCATAGACAGATGCTAAAGTAGAGTATACCCAAATGTTCGTTAGTCTCTACCAATAGCACATTGACATTAGCGCCTATACCCTTCTCATAACTCCAAATCTTTGCAACTTGATGTTAGAAATGGGACCCCCATGGTTTAACAGCGCTCTCCAAGCTTATGACCCAAGTAGTGGTAGTCGCATATTGGTTGGCTGGAGCAAATGCTCATGTTCGGCTACAAGCGCATGGCAATGTTCACTGAGATGGGCATGAGTTGGATGCAAATGTAGCAAGTGCATCAAGGGTTCCCCCCCGAGGAAACATTGCATATCACTACCCTAGCAACCAACAATGTACAATACTCAAACACATATATATATGGATGACATAGAAGATTAGGGTATTCTGCACCCACCAAGACTTGTGTGGCTCTCTCTTCTAGCTCTCCCTCTCTCTCACCTTCTTCCATTTTGCTCTCGTTGTCGAGATCTCTCAACTAGTATTAGAGCATGGATTTCTAGCTGAGCCCAAGTGTGTGCCTGGAGCTCAAAGTCCGATATTGCAGCTTTATGGGAGAAAGGAGAAGCTTTGTTGGGTGACTTTACCTGCATCCTAGTGTACAGAAACCTTTAGAAAGTTCTCTAAGTGGTTTTAGAGCAAAAAAGACATTTTTTAATGAGTCCCCTGTTCCTTTTGATGATGACTAAGAGTCCAAAATGACTTGCACAGGCAACCATTGCTTGTTTTTTGTGTCCATTGAACTTCGGCAGTTTGAAAACTCCTTCATTCTTGAATTTGGGATTTTTTCATTGGATTTTTGACTCATTGTCTCTGCTTAAACGTTTTTCTGTCAATGTGTTGCAACTCAAGCTTGAAGCAACCATTCATAGATCTATTAGTTTTGGTGAACTCAAGAGGTCCTAAAACTTCTGTGTTGCTCATTATTCGCACTCCAGTGGTGTTTACAAACAGGTCTGTTTGCAAAAATATTTTTTGGTCCGTGTGTTGGACCCGGTGATTGGGACCACAATTTCCAAAAACCATATATTCCATTGCATTTTGAAGGCCCAAAAACCCCTAATTGTCGATTCCGTGGAGATTTGGAGAAGTTACGTCTCTCTGAGATGCCGAATCGTCTGTTTCTCTGTGAAGAATCCATTCAAAGGTTCAAACCTTTAATTTCTTGATTACATGTCAATTTCACGTGTTGACTCCCCATTTCACATTCATCGGTTGGGATTTTTGAGTTCCAACAGAAGAGAGATATTTGCAGATTGTCTTTCTGAGTCCAATTATGTAGTGATGCCCATGTTTTGAGGCATCTCATGTTCTATTTTCACCAGTGGTCATTATCGTGGGACCATAATTTTTTTGATATACCTTATGCAGATCACTCTGGTTGCAGTTTGAGCCATGTATGCTCATTTAAAGTAGTAGTAAGATTTTTATTTTTTTTCGTTTGGTTGTTTTACATATTATATAATTATATAATTTTGTTTAATATTTGAGAAATTATTTATAAATTAATATTAAAAATTAATATATATACTCTCTCTCTCTACATTTTTTGAGACTATTCTTGACTCTTGGTTGCCTGCAGATTGCTTATTAGTTATGTGATCATCGATTCATTGTGCAAGTCACTGAGTCGGCCAACTTCCTAAACCCTAAACCCTAAACCGGTTTGCAACTGTGAGAGAGAGAGAGAGAGAGTATATTTCTTCGTGGTTTGCATTGGGTTGCAGTGGATGCTTTACAGGCCATTCGGATGCATTGCGATCCTTGTTGGATGCACTAATAGGCCCAGATTTCCTTGTGGGATGCTTTATTGATGGATGTTTAGCACACAGATGCTATTTTATGCTGAGGGAAAGCTTCCACACATTGCAGTTGATGAACTCATAGTGCTATGCTCTCTTGGATGAGACATTATTGATGCTTATGCCTATGGACAATGTTTATGCTTGAGGCATTTGGCTCTTATTGACATTGGGTTTGCCATTATTTTGTCATTGTAGGTTGACATTTTCTTTTGGGCTAGATTTGCTCATATGGATGCATAGTATATGCACATGAGTCAGATGTATTTCTCTTGCAGGTACTAGCATTTGCAATTTTGATTCATTTGCATCATGGCATCCTCTTCCATGTCTGAAAATGAGTTTTTCAACATTTAAAGTTTGACGAGACAAACTTTTCTTTGAGGAAAGAACAGATAAGGGATGTGCTTATTCAAAATAAGCAAATTAAACCCTAGGCATGGTATACCTTCCGTACACCTCTCAATAACTATGCACCTGGTGGAGTACTGAAGTTTGATGATGTTGTAGGTAGCTCATTGGCCGAGGAGATTAGATGAAAGTCTATGGATGGCAACAAGCAGGATCTAGCCTTAAATGTGCAAAGGGGCAGATCATAGCTCAAGGGGAAGTCCCAAGAAAGAGGGAAGTCTCGTAGCAAATCTAAGGCACAAAACATTGTGTGTTACCATTGTGGGAAGAAGAGCCACATGAAAAAGGATTTCTACAAGCTGAAAAGAAAGCAAAAGGGCACGAAAAAGAATGCAAATTGGGGTGTAAATAAGAAGGAAGAGACTCCAAGGGAGAAAAAGGAAAAATGAAGATCGAGGAGATTAATGCAGTCACTAATAATAGTGACAATGACATTCTCTTCATGTCTAGTCTATGTGCAGACTTGCTTAGCTGTTTAGATGATGCACATTCCCAAGATTGGATTTTGGATTAGGATGCTTCATTCCATGTTACTCCCCATAGGGAATGGTTCTCCACTTATGACAATGGAAAGACAGATTGTATGCATCTTGGAAATAACTATGCATGTGACATAGTGGGAGCAGGTGACATAAAGTTTTCTTTTGCAAATGGGTCTGCATTTGTTTTGAAAATGTGAGACATGTTCCTAAGCTGACCAAGAGTCTTATTTCAGCGGGTCAACCAGATGATACTGGTTTTCAGACCACCTTTGGTTTTCAAAGTTGGAAAAATCAGAAGGGCTCTACGGTTTTGGCAAGAGGTTCCAAGTGTGGGACATTGTATCCCTTACATGTATCAAGGGTGTCTGATCATGTTGTTTCAATAACCGAGCAACCAAGTACTTCTTTGTCGCATTGCCGGTTCGAGCACATGAGCCAGAATGGAATGAAACTCTTATACCATTTGGATTATGTACCGCATTTGAGTTTTCCTAACTGTGATTTTTGTGAGCATTGTCTCTATGGGAACCAGACTAAATCAGCCCATAAAGGAAGGGGAAAGAAAGAGCTTGAAAGCTTGATTTGGTGCATTCAGACGTATGTAGTCCCATGCCTACATGGTCATTAGGTGGGGCTGAATACTATGTGACATTCATTGATGATGCAACTAGGAAAGTGTGGGCTTATGCTATAGCTCAAAAGAGCGATGTGTTCTAGGTATTTCAAAAATGGCTGGGATTGGTGGAAAATCAGTTAGGTAGAATGCTTAAATGCCTACGGACTGATAATGGTGGAGAGTATATCTCTCATGACTTTTAGCATTTCTGTGATACACGTGGGATCAAGAGGGAGCTCATGTCTCCTCATACTCTAGAGCAGAATCCAATTGCAAAACAGATGAACCGCACCATTCAAGAAAGGTTGCAATGTATGCTTTCCAATGCAAGTCTTTCTAGTGGTTTTTGGGGCTGAGGCAATGAAGACTGTAGTGCATGTTATCAATAGATCACCTAGTAAGAGTTTGAATGGTGGTATTCCTGAAGAGGCATGGAGTGGCAAAAAGCCCTCTTACTCTCATTTGCATATATTTGGGTGTGAAGCATATGCACATGTGCCAAAAGAGTTTCGAAGGAAGCTAGATCCTAAGTCTAGGAAATGCATCTTTCTGGGTTATGGTGAAAGTGGAGAAATGGGCTATCGAAAAGCAAAGAAGAAGCTGTGTTGTGGTCTTCAATGAGAAGAAGATGCATAAGACACCCATGAGGGATGTTGAAATGAGATGAATCACTTTCCAGGATGTGAATCCATCTGCATATGTTGATAGACAGCAAGTTTTCCATGCACTAAATGTGCAAGAAATGGTGCCACCAAGTACTTTCACAGGTATACGATCAAGGAAAGATGATGGATCATCTATTAGTGGAAATGATGAGCCAAATGTGGCTGATATGTAGGTGGGACAGCAAGCTAAAATGCCCTTGAGAAGATTAGCTAGAGTGTCTAGACCACCTGAGAGATTTATTCCAGGGGCAGACTATGTGATGCTTACTTAATAAGGGGAGCATTTTTGCTATAGAGAGGCTATGATGTGCAAGAATCAACGCAAGTGGGAGTATGCTATGCAATCAAAGATGAATTCACTCATGAAGAATGACTTGGGACTTGTTTTCTTTGCCACATGGAAAGAAAGCATTGCTCTGTAAATGGGTCTACAAGATGAAGGTCATAGATCATGATGTGCCTAAGTACAAGGTCCATTTGGTTGCTAAAGGGTTCAACCAAGAGAAGGGTGTGGGGACTTTGATAAGATCTTCTCTTTGGTTGTGAAGATGACCACACTTAGATGCATACTTAGACTTGTGGTAGCAGAGGATATGGATCTTATGAAGATGGATGTCAAGACAGCTTTCTTACATGGGGATCTGCATGAGGAAATTTACATGATACAGCCGGAAGACTTTGATGAAAAGGGCAAAGAACATTTGGTTTGCAAGCTGAAAAAGAGTCTCTATGGCCTTAAGCAAGCTCCTAGAGAATGGTATCACAAGTTTGATGCTTTCATTTGATCCCAGGGTTTCAGAAGAAGTGAGATTGATCACTGCCTCTACATTATAAGGTCTAAGGATAATAGCTTGATACTTCTAGCACTTTATATGAATGAAATGCTATTGGCTAGCAAGAACACTTATGAGCTAGATGCATTGAACGCCAAGTTGCATGAGGCCTTTGACATAAAGGATTTGGGACTTGCAGGTCATATTCTTCGTATGCGCATCATGCGTGATTAGAGTGGGAAACTCCTTTGGCTTTCATAGAAGGAGTGTGTTACAAAAGTGTTGCAACGTTTCAATATGGAGGGGGGAAGGCAATAAGACTCCATTACCTCTAGATGTGAAACTGAGTCAAGTAGATAGTCCCAAATCAGATGAGGAGAGGGACATGATGGCCAAGGTTTCTTATTCATCAGTGGTTGGGAGTCTTATGTATGCTATGATAGCTACTAGATCGGACATTGCATTTGCAGTGGGAGTTGTTAGCCGGTATATGGTTAATCCAGGAAAGAGGCATTCGGAGGCAGTTAAATGAATCATGAGGTACATGAATGGTACCAAGGAGATGTGTATCTACTTTGGCAGAGGAGAGATGTGTATCTACTTTGGCAGAGGAGAGATGTGTGTACTTGGGTACATAGATTCAGACTATGTAGGGCATGTGGATAGTAGGAGATCCACTTCTGGTTACATGTTCACCTTTGCAAGTGGTGCAATGTTGTGGATGTCTTGCACACAAAAGTGTGTTGCTTTGTCTATCCCAAAGGCTGAGTATGTTGCAGCCATAGAGGGTTGCAACCCCGGTTATGTACAATACTCAAACACATATGTATACGGATGACATAGAAGATTAGGGTGTTATGCACCCACCAAAAGTCATGTGGGTAACTCTTTTGTCTCTCCCTCTCTCTCACCATCTTCCATTCTGCTTCCGTTGCCGAGATATCTCGTGGTGGAATCGGTTGAGGTGGGGGGAAGTAGGGAAAGAGCAAGCAGCAAAATAGATTGTGGCCTGTAGTCTTGATAAGTGCAAAGCACCCTTGATAGTTGAGCCACCCCTCACCAATTCTCTTACCCTACTTGCCGACCTCACCCAATGATCCTCAAATGAGTCCTAGCAGACAATGCTTATGAAGGAGCTGATTCAAGCCCTTCAACACAACCAGGGCATGACCAAGGCAAAGCTTGAGGCGCCCAAACTTTCATTCAACATGAAGGGTAAAGCTTAGAGCAAGCAAGAGAATGATTTAGACTAGGAGATCATCCCCCTCAAGAAGGTCCAACATATGCTATAGCATCAACTACGATTAATGAAGGTGGCAACAACCCAAAGCCATCTCTAACCCGATCCAACCGATGTAGCCATCCTCCCTGCTCACACTGTAGACTCGTCGTTGGAAGAAGAACAAGGAGTGGCAGTAAATCCTATAGCGTAGGCCAAGCTCATTGTGGGGGTGATCGATTTATGTAGGGGCACCCAGGACCTCTATCATGATGAGTGGTATAATTTGCAAGGAGAGCTGGCGACCACCCAATGCTTCATCTTCCAAAACTAGGTGGCCCAAGTGGCATGCCTTGGTGGTCCGGCCTTTGTCCCAACTCATCCAAGCCCATGCCCAAAATCGAGTTGCACTGCCTCCACTTACAGCTCCACCTCCACCTCCACCCACTCCAGTCATAGTGCGTTTGGCAATTGTTGCCCCTCTTGTTGCTGACTATGATGACACCGAGGAGTCAGTCGATGAATGACCCTCCATCAATTGGAGGGAATCTCAAAAGATTTTACACCTGGAATTTTTCAAAGAACACTTTCTCCCCCGAACCCATCTTATAGACAATATGGAGCAACAATTCCTAGGTGAGGTCCTCAGCCCCAACGTCAATGCTAAGGAGCTACAAAATTTTAGCATTGGCTATTTTGGTGCATATTGTCCCCCAAGCAGTATGGGGAAACACCTGAAGCACCTACAAATTTATTTTAGAGCATCATTCGAGTTATTTTTTTCCTTCAGAAAAGCATCGTTCAAGTCATTTGGATTTTCAATCCTAATTTGGTCCCCAATATACATTTGACTTCACTTAGGCCTTGTTGACGATTTGGCGGATTATTCCCTCAGATGTGCCAAAGTGTTACCGATCTGGCCAACTGACTCTGGTGGGTCCGTCTTCTCCTAGAGTCATCCGACTCCTCGTTGGAACCACATCTGTTAGGCCTTTAAGGCCAGGCGACATCTATTAGAGCCTTTAAGACCATGTCGCATAATCATGTCGGCGGATAGTCATCGTAGGGTATGCTCACAATCAGTAGTTCAAAACATCTCTTAGTCTAACTGCATGGCATCATTAGAAATTGTGGATGACCATTGGGGGGGGGGGGGGGGGAACAAGATTTATAGGTCACATCGCTTCATTGTAAAGGGGTTGTTGAACTTTAGTTGCTTTTGTAATACAAAGTATTCTCAACTCTATGGCCTCCAACATTGAGTGGTTAGACTATGCGATGGTGTAGTAGTCGCATTCTTTATACAAAGCATCAGGCTTACCCTTCGGTTATCTTCTTTATTTCTATTCTTACTTGTTCCACATTCGATGTCCTAAATTTAAGTTATGACTTGACCTAAATGCATTGCGTTCTGCCTGACTCGTTTGTTTCATTTTTTATTCATGACGTTATATTTTCTCCAAACATTGATACATTGGTTAACTAAGTAGAAATCCATTAACAATCACTATGGAAAAATCTAGAATATATATAAACAATAGAAGTCTCAAATTCAAAATAAAGAACTTCCAATCATGGACTCAAAAGTCTTCTTCTACTCCCTACCTAATCTTGCTATTAACTAAGGTATTAAAAAACAATAGAATCTAGTATAGGTTAATCAAGTTTCTTCCTAATCATCATTAATAATGAGTATGAAAATTGAGTTGAACTTTGTATATCTAATTCTCATGGGTTTTATATGTTAGTATTAGTCTTGGTGTGAATGCCTACTATCAAGAGTATGCTTGTGGTAGCCAAGTAGAGATCTATTTGCAAAAGGAAACATGATCCCTTCTTAGATTGGGTGCATAAATGTTGAGCATCCCAATTTGAGATCTCCTCATTAGAAGTATAATCAACTGAGCCTTGGGTAATATCAAAACACTATGTTCGAACACATCAGGAAGTAGGGGGGCTGAAATTGAAATACAAACTCTACATCATGATCCAAGAGTATCAAACAAAAAGTGTGTCAAATTGGTATCTCACCTATCTTGGCTCAATATTTGTAAAAAAAGAACCCATCAAGATGAGAGAAATAAGAGGAATCCCCGCATGCACAGTAAATAGCTTAGACAAGGATTTATGCTTTGAGATTTCTACATATTGGATTAATGTTCCTAGGAGGTTGGTCCTCCCAACTTTGGCCTAACCTATAGGACATGAAATCCAACAATGGAGTCTCTTTAGATCATAGAAAAGGAGAAATACATTAGGAATCAAGAAAACTTAAAACCTAAAAACTATGCTATTCTACTTGCCCCCCTTGCTACACCCCCTTGCTACAAACTCCAAGCAAGCCCCCTTCACCCTTGTTGTGCTACCCTCACCACACCTCAAAACTCCTCTATTAAGTACCCCCTCATGGCCCCTTCACAACTCCCCTCAAAACCCCCCCAAGCCCACTATCGTACCCCCCTCATGCCCCATTCCAAAATGCCCCCCACCACCCCTTGCTCCTGTACCTCCTCAAACCCCACACTCCCCTCAAAAAAGCCCCACCCCTTGTTGTTGTATCCCCCTCACCACTTCCCCCCGCCCCCAAAAAGCCCTATTGTTTCACCTCCGTCAACATGCCCTTTCCATCCCACTCCCCTCCCTACTGTATACTCCCCCCAGACACCTCCTTTCCATCCCGCCCCCCTCCTATCTACTCTCCTCTAAACCCCTTTCAATCCCACCGCCCTTGTTGTCTTACCCCTCCACACTCCTTTCATCCCTAATCCCTACTATCTACCTCCATTTATAGCCTTTTTCCCTTCCCCTCCCCCCCCTGTTGTATTATTTTGATTTCCCCCCTCTGCTATTACCTACTTCCCTCACAAATGTCACCTCTCCCTCTCAATCCCTCAATTTGTTGCCTACTCTCTTTACAGACACCTCACCTCCTTCTCTCAATCCCTTAGTGCTCCCCTCCTTGCTACTGTACAGTAGGCCTCACCCCAACTCTTGTCTACAATACAATTCCCCTTCCCTCTCACTCACCTCGACCCCCAAGCTACCTTATAACCATCCCCATCCTCCATTCATCTCTACGTGCTACCGGGAGAGCATTCAACCATCTCCATCCTATCATACATGATCCACTCCCATCTCTCCTGTCATTATATATAACCTATGTTAGAGACAAGAAAAATGTACAAAGCCTTATCTCCCTCATGACACAATATGTTGCACCCTTTTGCTCTACAATGAAGCTCACATCTCCCCTCCAGATCCAAGGCCTCCACCTCCGATAGGAGGTGCAAAGGATTCCATACAAGCTAAAGAGGATCATTCAAAATAATAAAAGCTAGGGCCGAGTCTTCCCGTGAACATGCCATCATGACTCATTTTGATGATGAGTGCGCAAAGATGGATGCTTTCATTACTTCTTATCCCAATACCTCCACCTATTCCTTTTCATATCATGGTAGCTCCAACTATACACCTCTGCAAGATACAAGGCTAGGAGTCAAGTGGGGGCAGTCATCGTGAGAGTCATTAGTTACATATTAGTTGTTAGGATTGCTAAGAGTGCCATTAAAGCACCTTATCCCTTCATGGTTGTATATAATGTCAACTTTTATTTATGCCCTCTCTCTCTCTCTCTCTCTCTCTCTCTCATGCTGTTGTCTTTTTAGTGTACACTCTCATTCACCACCATGGTTTATTCATGTGTCTAGCCTGTGTTGCATGGTTGTATATAATGTCAAATTTTGTTAACATTATCTCCTTAGAGAGTGTTATCGTGGAGGATTGGAACTATTTTGTGAGTTTCCACTTGTAATGTTTTAAAAGAAGTTTTTTTGTGTGTGGAAAAGTAATTAAATTAAAGGTTAAAAAAAGAGACTACAATTAAAGAGACGCGAAGCACTCGCAACACTATAAGCACTTCACGCCCCCTAACACTGCGAAAACCCAACACCGCCAAAACCTCAAACATGAGGTTAGCAATCATATCATCCTGAAGAGGCACTCCTTTGAAAATCAATGCATTGTGGATTTTTCATACAACTTGAAGAGTCACTGTGCTTGAGATATCCCATATGCAAATCAAGCTTGAATTGAGATTGCCACGATCTCCTAGCAAAACCATCTTCTATTGAAGACAAACGAATAATTGTGCTCGAAGAAGCCACATCTGAATCACCCACCAAAGTCTCCTCACTACCACACAACTCCAAAAGAGGTGATAGTGAGATTCCACAGCTATCTTGCAAAGAGAACAGACTGGAGAGATATGTCGCCACACCTACTAAGCTTGTCATTAGTGGACAACTTACAAGTCACCAACCTCCATAAGAAGAAATTGCATGAGCGAAGGTGTAGCTTACCAAGCCTTCAAGATAAGCCTCCCCATGCAAATACACTATCCATGGGTGCCCAACGTCTCCACTCAAGATGAGTATGAGAAGAAATACCAACATCCATTTGGGGCACAAAATCCTAAAGAGATGACCTCTGGAGTTGTTTCCCTTTACCAGTTAACCCAACCTGTCTGGGCTGCGAACCACAACATTACTGGTAGGCCAATCCGCTCAAACCCTTGATAGTGTGGCTTGTAAAAAATCAACTTCTCTTGGTGTCGATTGGAATCGAGACACACCAGAGTATCCATGGAGCACCAATCCCTCGTATTAATATTCCACAAGTCTCCCTAAGAAGACAAACCTCGGTTATTGAGCCGTATTGATAGGTGTGGACTCAATTGAATTGGAGTAACTTTGTTTCTAAAAGGCCCAAACATTGAGTGTCAAGGAGGTGTCACCTCTAAGAGTATTAGATCCCTCCCATAGACAATCACTGAATCATTTCCTCCATAAAACAATGAGCCTGGAGAGAATTTGTGAATGTTGTATCCGTATGGGAAACTGAGAAAGAATTAATTCATGCCACCTTGAGAATCCAAAGAGCACCTTGCTACTGGATTAATCCTCCTGCAATAATTTACAGCACAATTTATCACACTAAACTTAATAAGAAAGCACACCAACACCTCCCTAATCACATAATCCCATGGAATTGGGTGCCATCTACTCTGCCAGAGAAGTCTTTCGCAAGTCTATCAAACTTCCGCGAGAGTTTCGATTCCCAACAAAAGTTGCTTTCAAAAATATTTCGAAGCAGATTAATGGTGAAATTGGACATGATTATGTTCTAAAAGTCGAAGATTACAACAAGCAACTTGCAACAATAGGTGAAACAATCAAATTAGAAGAAAAACTTCAAGTTATTCTCAATGGTTCAGGTGACACTTAAGATAAACGACCATGAAGATGAGCTGTAAGTGCTACTTGGTGAACTCGTTGACCCTCAAGTTACAATGCTGCTTGGCCAATCGGATGATATACAATGAGAAATCCACATTACAGAGACCTGCACGATGACAAAATACTGAAACCCGGGCACTACAAAGCTTCAGGCAAACAGCAGAGAAACTTGCTGTCTTTGTAGCGGGGAAAAACCAGGTTTGCCTGGTCTACACTTTGAATCTCAAAGTTGGAGAAGGAAGCTCCTGGCTTAGGCAAATTCCTGCCAGCTATTGCATGATCCAGGAAGAGCTGTGGGCCACCACTCCATGAGGTTTCTCCCAAATCTCTCCATTTACGAGGCATCGTCAATCTCGCCTTGTTTAGTATCCTAAGAAATTTTTCCTATGTCCAAGGGTAGCTTTACAAGCCTGCTGAGAAGACATACATACTGCAGAGCCGTGCGTACGCGCTTAAAAGGGAAAGGAGGAGAGTCGAATTGCTTCGAGCTTAACACCACCCCTGCCCCGAAGGGATCGCTGCAGCAAGGCTCAAAAACAGAGCTCCCTTTGCTGCAGCAAGGCGACCTCTACAAAGAATCCAGGCCTCCATGAACCAATCAGTCCTCTTTAGAAGAGTTTGCCATTCTGTGATATCTTGAATATGTTCCCAGATTTCAGAGGAACTGAATTTCTTCCTCCACTGCAGTCACGTGTTTAAGCCACATATCTTAAGAGAGAGCTGTGAGTACTACTGATAAAATTGTTGAAAAAAGAGTACTGAGCCGCTCTCAAGCTTCCCATCCAGGCAAGGAAAGAATAAACTCATTCAAAAAGAAGACTAAAGCTCCAAAATCCATGCCACACACTCATGTAAGAGTTCAAACTCATGATAGATTGCAATGTTAACAAAAACACACATCCTTTGTTGAAAGGCTGAGAAATTCTCCATGCATTCAAATGTTCCTGCGCATGTGCACTGTTCTGCAAGATGTGATGCCTTCACCTGTACGAAGCATGCCAATTTTTTAGGAAAGATCTTGTTCTATGCAAATGACCAGCTGATTCCAAGTTCGTTTGGGGAGGGAAGTTACCCTTTGATTATTTTATTGCATAGATTCGCTTACCTGGTGGCACTTAGCGCAAACAAGGTCTTGCAGGTGATAAAGACGTTCTCGTTGTCGAACAACTTGAATCAAAGCATTCTCAATCCACTCACAATCATAGGGCTGGCCACATTGTGGAACAGAACACCGCCAATCCTGCTCAAGTAGTGCCGCATCGCGACATATGTCTAGGTCCCTACAGTCATTGCAATAACTGAACCAAACTATACATCAGCATTTCTGCTAATACAACTGTCCGGATGTACATACTATGTTGTTCTACATTTGTACATACTATGTAGCAGCCAGAATTATAAATGTTAGATTGAGATCTACCTGCAAATCACATTCGGAAGGGTAAATGAGAGGCATGGGTCATGGAATTGAGCCTCTGGAGAAAATTCCTTCACATGGACCAATTTGAGTAGATTCCTCCTCATCACCTGCAACATCCTCTGATTTTACCTACCTCATAAAATATTTTGAGCATCAGAGTCAAAGGTCTTCAATGTAAGAATCATACCAGCACATCGTGCTGAACTCTTTGATCCAAGGAAAAGACAGTGCAAACATGTTTAATGAACTCCAGAGCAGCATCACCCATTTGTAGATGGGATCCTGCCAACTTCGGAAATTCACGAGCCGACCCTGCCTCCGTATCTGCATCTTCTCTTTTCTTGGCACTCATGTGGCGTAGCACATCACGGACAATTCTTAGAAGCTTATCTGTGAAGTAGGAAGTAATCTGCATTTCATAGAGTACGTGATTAAAAACATATCCTCATATAGTTGTTAATGAAAATACTGCTTTCTAAAAACACACCTGCTCCTTCAGGAAGTCAGTTTCTGCAGACTCAACATTGGCAGCTGCAGCCATGGTAACAGATGGTGTGCATGAAGTGCTAGCACCATCTTTTATTGCCGCACGCAAAATTGCCTGCTCTTGTGCGTGTTTCCAAGGGATGTACAAGAATTCTGATACAGTAACTATAAAGTAATCCTGGGTATAGAAAGGGGTCAGACACAAGTTGTTTGTCAACACTTCACCATGATGATAAAGCAATAGTTTCATTACAGAATTGAGAAGAGAGAAGACACTCATAAAAGCGTACCTGGGTCACTTTAGGCAAATACTCTGCAATGTTCCAGCTTGAGATTATGTCTGGTTTAGCTACTTCAGATTCGTTTTGTAAAAGGTCATCCTGTGATGATTCCTGACCAGATTTTGAATCTAGCTTCTGAACTTCTTTGACTTGGATACCGCCATAATTATACTGCAAGAATGACAGAGGAATCAATTACAAATGATTTTTGCTAAAGTTGTCAGTATTTATATCAACATACTTGCTGTGTACTACTTCAATGGTTTCTAGGCAATATAAAGCAAAAAGAGGAAAAGGTAATTTGTCAAATTAGAACATAGAAAGTGGATCACCTGGTCCATAAACAAAAGAGAATGCCAATATCTTTGAGGTTCTAACTCAATCCACTCAAACAAGTCTCTGTGAAGGAAAGAGCCTTTCTTTAGCACCATGTACTAAAGCATGATAATACACTTGGAAATGAAGCAATTCACCAAACCAGCAGCATAGGAATCTCTGTGACCTAGACAATCATAATATGATACATGTGCTCCATTAAAGAAAGAAGACTGAAATTCTGGATACTTCCAGAACAGCAGGTACCTGCTTTGAAGAGTTTTCAATAGGTATTCACAGTATCCTTGTGCTGCCATCATGTTTGTTTTTCCCGTTGAAAGAATAATGCGGGAAAAATCGGCAAAAACAATTATTGCTCCTAGTTTTCGTAGCTCGGCGAGAAGCAAAGCAAAAACTTTCCGCATCACCTGCCACGAAAGAAGCATGTGTAAGTGCTGGAACTCTTGTAACCAACGAACCAGAAGTGTGACAGAGACCATAGTTCATAGGAAATTTTAAAGCAGCTGACAAGAGAGTCATCATAAATCTCTGTTAAAATGGTGGAGTTTCAACTTTCCATTGCTTTCACACCAGTTGAAACTGCCATCTCCATGGCCAGCACTTGGAAATAGTCCATCTAGTTGCATCCTAGAGGTCGGATCACAGGGATGCTGTACAGGAAAACTCCTAACACGCTAGCTGGGACATCTAATCTGTTTATGAGCCACTCACAAGAGCCTTCGTCCTCTATGAGGCTTACCGGGATCTGACTTTTGCCCATCCTCTCCAAGCTACAAAAGACTCCCAAGTATTGCCAAGTATAGTGTTTGGCAACCTGGATGCATCCTTCAGGTTTATATATCTAGGTGAATTCAAGAACATGCTCAAACTAACCCTCTAAAAACAACAAATAGTGAATCACACATACTTATCAGCACACCCACATACTTTAAGCATTCATCAAAGTACAACTGCATGTGAAGACTTTGGTATGTCATTTTAGTCTCTCCCAGGGACCAAAACTTGACAAGATGAAATTTGCTTCCTTGGTTGTTTCCACTACTCAGATGAGCCAAGTTTGAAATTCAGCTACGTTGTATTTCAATAGACTGAATGTGTACTGCCGCATCCTATAATGGAGACATCCCAATACTTCTCTACACCTCCGTGGCAAACTCCCAACACTGTTCTCTCATTCACATACTAATGCAACAAAATGGCAATTTACAGCTCAAACAATTGCCTATCTGATTAGGCAAATATTACAAGACACTGTCCCACAGCAACTGGAACGAAGGCCTTGCACATTAATCCTGTGAGTCGCAGTGCCAATGGTTTGATGTATATGGGAGTGGTTTTTGTTTTTGAGAAAAGAGGGAAAAGGAGCAGGGGGCAAGAAACATAGACTAGAAGACAACCTTATTTGTAGGTTATATCCTGCCGGTAGACAGAAATGATTGAGATCTCAAAGGGCTGGGTGAAGGCCATTAAACTGACTGTGACCTGCTGTACCCTGGTAGCTAGATCCTTTTTGGGCAGACTTGTGAATACAACCATCCAGTGTCTTCTTTTGCACAAGAGAAAATGAGCTCAGTCCCTTTTATCATTGTCCAAACTTATAGTGACCTCCAAGAAGAAGGACAGTCCCTCAACTCCTTGAGGACGATAGTGCTCTTGGCAGAAGCAGCACGAGAAGACCCAAATCACATTCTTTTAAGCTTTGTACCTTTCAAAAATCAATACGAGCATTCATTCGGAATCTTCCTAAGATATTTATGAGGTTCTAGGAACACTCAGTTTAACATTACTGGCACATAAATGAAGATGTCGGCATCTGTATGCAAATTTTTATGTGACGACTGATAAGGGAAATTTGATTCTCTGAAATTATGTAAATAAGAAAGATTATATTATATCCTCTACAATCAGGGGCCAAGGACACTGCAACTACTGACTAAGTAAATGAGCTACAAAATTCGTATGCTTGCTCAATTGAAGGGACCCAAGGATTAGCCAGTTCTCAGCTGTGTCAGCATTTTCATCCTGCTATACCTATAGTTTTCGACAATTCCAGAATGCCTCAATAATCTTCCAAGTGTCACTCCCATAGAGGGGAAAGTGTTGAGAAATTCAATTGCTTGTTGAAATACCTTATGCAAGACTCGGTGGAGAGCAGCATCATGCAGCTTTGATTGGGGACTGCAAACAATGACATGCCGATGTTGTTAGTTTGTAGTAATACTAGTTCCATTCAAGTATGGGTACAAGAATCCAATAAATGGCCCTTGACTGCCAGTAAGGGTATAATCTGTCTAAAATTACTCCATCAAGCATGAATGTGACTTGAAAAGTCTCTAGCTAAAACACATGTAGATCCATAGGTAATGCTAAGGTTTAGAAGAACATGCCTGCAAAGCCAGCGATAGAGATGCTGAAGCAAAGCATCAGCAAACACATTACCAGAGTTGACTGCATCAGATACCCAACCTTGGACCATTTGCTTCAGCACCCGGAAAGCAGCAGTACATGAGCTGCTCTCATCCCAAGCTTCAAAACCCCCACTTCCTTGTGCACCTCCTACCTTTGCATCAAGTTCAAAGCCCAACAATGCACCTCCTTCCATCTCATTTATCTGATTGCACTTCAACAGAGCATCTACCGCAAGATGAAGCACCTGTAGTTTCAAAGAAAACAAAGTCCAGTAAGTACACAGATTTGAGGCAGTGAAAAGCAGATAAAATTTGTTGTACATAACCTAGTTCTGCATATTCGATTGGACAAAAGATAAGCTTAGACTTAAGCCAAACAATACCTCAGAAGACGTCAACTAGAGTAATGGTCTGACAAAAATGGTCTACCCTTATGGAATCAGCTGCAGACAAAAAATTAACAGACCTTTAGCTCTATGACAATGGTCCTGTAAGCACCAGCATATATTAGGGTAGGCTGCTGCACCTGCAGTTCCAGGAGAAAACTGTCAAATGGGAAGTTCATCAACCATATGCAAATATCCGATTTGTTTACAATCAACGAATTACCATTCCTAAAATCAGATCCTTTTTCAAAAACACAGGAGAGGATTATAAAACTTATGGAGGAAAGGGGGGTTACGGATGAGGATTAATGATGACCCTTTCCTTCAGTCAAATTCTTCAAACACACATCTCCCACCACACGATACGACTCCCTCTCCTAGCTACCTACCACGATTATCTTCATCGAACCAGAGACTAGGAACTGAACTACACGAATCACAAACCAGAACTTACAACAAAACCATAGAGCTCTTCTGGCTCATCCGAACACATAGAGGTCATGGGAAAGGTCTATGGTCGACCCTATACCATGAACATCCCATCCACAAAGGAGGTGCTTGCCAGCCTGCCATGCCTATGGCCAAGATCCACAATCCAAGAACTGATCCCTAAATGCCCATGGCCCAAAGCCTAGGCAATGGGTAAATATATCATGAGTCCTTTCTACCCCTTAGACCTCTAATCCAGATGGTATTTCTTAACCTTAGTCTTAGGGCCTTCCACTAGGCCTTTTCCACGCACTCTAGGGTCTCCCCTTCGCAACCCATGATTAGCGAAGGATGTAGCACTCCCCCCCCTCAAAATATCTAGTCCTCGTCGTAAATGGAGTAGAACAGGTCTCTTTGAGCTGGCACTTCTCTCCTAAATATTCCAACAGACCTTGAATCTCCCAAGAAAATGCTTAGGTTAGATTGAGTCATTATAGCTTCTAGTTCCCAGGCCTCTAGCTGGTCAAAACGCTCATGCCACCTTTATGCCTAGGTTCCCATATGAAATATATGCTAGGTTACTGAAGCTTTATTTCTCTACAACATATTTCTTTCTTCTTGTACATAGAAGAGAAGTCAAAGAATTCTGAAAACAAGAGAAAATTCTAATTCGTAGGTCAAACATGACCAAAGAGCAAAGCCAAAATCAATATCACGGATAGGATAGGACATTTTCCAAATCTCAAATAGTCTTCCGGCATCTATAGACACATCCTTATATCCCAATTCTCAAAGACCACTCCAATATGTCACTACCAAATTTCACCATGCTCTACTTTGAGAACATCTAATAGTCTTTTCTTGCAAGAGCCTATGTATATCCTATAATTACTTGCGCTTCCATGCCTTCTAAAGTCTAGGAATATCAAGAATATGAGCCAAAATTCCTATCTAAGCATAGTATAATCATGAGCTCTACCTCTTCCAATCTATTGGTTGTTGAGAAATTTACCCTTGACATATCTGTAGTATGATCTATCCTTAGTAGTTGCCCAAGGACGATCAACCAAGCTCAAACTCAGTCCTTGTCAAGAAGTGTCTACTCATCTACAAGCTTGGATCACCAACTATATCACTAGTTAATCTTTTAATATCCAATTCCAATACTTGACAAGTAAGTATTTAAAGTATATCAATTTGGTAAAGCCTATGACTCTCCTCCAAATTGTCTCCGATCTTCTTTTCATTTTATTTCAAGTAGCCTTTCTTGGAGATATTTCTCTTTCCCTAAGAATTTCATTAGAGGATATAACTAGTCAATTGGCCTAGAGTATTCCGCTCAAAAACTTTTGACCTGATCAACAGTTAATGATATAGTACTGTACATACGCTTCTGAATCAATTTGTAGGTTTGTAGATACCAAGATGATTTGTACACTTGCTAGCATTCAATATTATAGAAAGTGTTAAGGTTTCAAATCCCTCTTAGTCTAGTAAGCATAACTTATATTTATGAAATACCAATCCTGACCACATTACATAACAACTTCCCATTCTCAAAATACACATAACAATCGCAATGGAGCTTCCATCCTCGCCATAAATGATCAAGGTATAGAATTATGTGACCAAAATCTCTCTTACTCTGCATTCTCAATTTGAGAATGGTAATACATTACCTTTTGTGAAGGCTTTACTATTTCACCTTATATATTCAATCTTTGTGCCTTAGCCATTCTAGCTTGAATTTTAAAGTCAAATTCATATTCTAGCTCAGCCCCCTAGCTCTTCTGAGCATCCTATCTTCATAGCAGATTCTATTCGGACAATCATCTATTCTTTCAACCCCTTAAGAAATTCTAACTAAGAAGACTAGCTATTCATCCTCCAAATAGAATTAACTCCATATTCCAATGAGTCAACCCAAATACATTCCACGATTTATATTTTTAATAAGTATATTGATACATAAAGAAGACTCTCGAAAGCCTTATATGCATCAATCTCAAATCGCTTTGCTAACTATAGACATAATCTAATGGGTCAACCTAGTTGAAAGACAAGAATTGCATTTGCATCAAGACTCAAAAAAGAAAACACATGCTTAAAGAATATATCAAGTACAACAACAATGAAATTTCGCATCAATCATCATACTTTCAAAAATTCTTAAGTATTACAACAAATTGACTCCTCAAATAGAAAACAAGTTTAAGGATGAAATCTATCTAAAGAATACTCAATTTGCCTATGCTTCCAATTTCATTCTATGATGAGTCCATGAAATAGAATGCCATCTCAAGTGGAATTCAAAAATAATAAGGAAATCGACTTACTTTCATTCCAAGGGATCAACTTTTCCTTATCTTTATGCTTTTCTTAGAGATATACACAAGTCTCAAATGTCACAACTCTTATAGAGAGCCGAACACTTGTCCTCCTGGAAAATTTTCTATGTATAGAGTATCTAATCTCTTAACAAGTATTCTTACATCATGAGTCATTTAAATGACAAAACCTTGTTAAACAAATTAATATTATATACCTCGAAATTCCCAGGGACAAATTTAAACCATTACAACATAAAGATTCTTCCAATCATTTTAAACGAGCATGGAATTCATCTTAATTGTTGCATTTGTATCTAGAAACTTTACTATCCCAAGTAATACTCACTCAATTTTCTTATAAGTAATTGTATTAACTCCACTCACAACATGAATCAATAAGTCTATTTTTTTTCATGGATGATTGATCAAATTAAATGTAAATCAGCTAACTCCTTATTAATAAAATGTCTCAAATTCTAGCACAACTCTGCGCGTAAGTAAAATATCAAGAATCTATAAGATTCTTGTTTGGACCTTATTTCACGGCTCTTAGGGATAAGAATCGATTCTCATTGGCCAATATTATTCAAACCGGTTCTATCACTCAACTCCTAGATGTATGAATAAATCTCACTAGTGGCGGTACCGTGCAATTGCAATGCATGAATCATATCAACCAAATCTCCAAAAAGTAAACTAATTTGATTCTCCAAAGTGGTTTTATCTTATAGTCACCATTCATTTCTAGAATACAGGCCTGACCCTAGCCCAATAGATGTCCACGCCCTACACCACAAACATCCCCTCCACAAGGGAAGCAGCATCGGACCAGCTTGCCACCCTACAATGCCTACGTCCAAGATCACAATCCAAATATTGATCTTGAATGCCCATGGCTGAAGCCCTCATGCCAATATAGAGCCTAGTCTGGAGTCCTTTAAACCCCTTAGATATCTAATCCACACGGTATTTCTTAACCTTGCTTTAGGGCCTTCCACGTTAGCCTCGTTAGAAATCTCCTTTCTTGAGCTTGCCATCCCTCTAAAATCCTCACCCCATCGAGACTTCATGCAGATCAGTGTCGATGCAGATCTTCTAGTTCCACTGTCCATTGTTTATATGGGTTGGAGTAGATTTGCTATAATGCGATTAGGACTCGTGTCAGTGGCCACTGTTTTGCAATTCCTTTTTTGCTGTGTTTCAAAGGTTCCTAGATAGTGCTTCAAGATCCCTCATGATCATAGTTTACCATGGAACAAGTCCAAGACGTCGGATGCCGAATTTCAGGTTGGGGGGACGTGGGCTCACAACAAAATGCACACGTCATATGGCATATCATCAAATCACATGGAAATTTTCCATAATATGAAAAAAAAACACTTTACAAATATGAAGTACACTCAATGCCCACCTCCCAACATGATATCTATCATTGGTGTATTGTGAACAGAAGTAGCCCATTGTGCACGCAAGTTTGGTGGGAATACCAACTTAGACACGAGCGGAAGCCCCTGATATCGATAGAAGGTAAAACAGTCCTATCTTTTAGTTTGATGACCTACTCCAACAACAATGATCAAAGACCCTATCAATTTGCTAGTGAGTCGTTGAAGAATAAAGCTGGTTAAAGTGATAAGCTGCTTGAATACGAGCCGCTCACCGAGGCTCCTAGGAATGGTTTCTTTGAAGACTTGCACTTGTCGAGAGTTTCGCATATTATAGCTTCAATGGGATCCTAAAAATTGGAGATGGCCAACAACGGTGTAGAAGATTCTCTTGAGGGCCAATACACACCAAGCAAACAAATGTGTTTATTGCATTAGTCAAAACATTCCAAAACTAATCTAATGTCATTGACACTAGTCAAACAAGGAAAGGTCACCTGGCCTTTGGTTGACCAATATACCCATAATACTCTATTTGCAATGAGATTCCCACACCAGAGATCTTATGGCATCTAAATGGTCAATTAACCCTTTCACCACTCCCCATGTGGTCAGACTTGTCCAAGTATATAGCTTTGTCAACGTCAAGACTGGTTTCAGGTTTCCCGACGCCCAGCTATGTTGTCTTCTCCAGTCACAGTTCCGTATAAAATTCCTGACTTCCTATAAATCCATCCAATCCCAAAAGCCGATTGAAAATCTCACACATGAACACCATATATGCCCTAGAGTTTCTACGACAGCCTCCATATGCAAATCCAAACCCGTAAACTGATACACCCTCTACACAAGGGTTGCTATTCGCGATCTTTTTCAAAGCATATTACCATAGGCGACTGAATAAAAAACATGTCTCAAAAAATATAAATCCATGAGGTCACATTACACACTACTCAATTAGTCACTTTGGCCGTTGGCTCAAGACTGGGACCAATCTTTATTGGCTCTCCAACCTTGAACTCCTTCAACAAATTCTTCTCTGAAATCTGATCATGTATGAAAAGAAATACACAAACGCCTTTTGACTACTTTGGCAAAATCAAGCAGTAAACTAGCAGCTCCATGTCACATTTCATAAGAATTGCATGGAAAGGCGAAAAACTGTGAAAAATGACACAAATATGTCACCTCATCAGCAAAGCTAGGTTCTTCTTCTGGAATACCTCCAAGGTCTGGCACCCCATCTTCAGATACCCACAAAACCTGCAGATAACATAGAGACTGTTAATACCCCAGAATCCTGGAAAGACTATCAGAACATCTGCTGTGTGCTGGAGAGACTCGATTAAAATCCTGCTGAAAAAGATCAAATTTATCTTAAAATGCCTTCATAGACAGTGGCAATTAACCTGTTGATGATCACGAAGGGCACGAGCGTAGAAATTGTCTGCAGTGAAAAGAATCCAATCTGAATCAAAGTTCCCTAAAGGCACCTGAAGAAAAGGAGGGTTGTCAACTGAATGCTATCATGGAATATCAAGCAGATTCTGAATTTCAAAAAAGTAAATAAAGTGATCAGACATTGTGCCAAAAAAGTAATACATGTGCATATCTAGAGAGTGATATCCTCTCTTGGAGCCACATGGAGCATGCACTGCAACGTTGCATGGCTATTTTTGCAGCAGCAGGTTGCCATCCAAGGGCCTGTCATCAATTTTCAATATTCCCGTCAAAACAATCCTGCTTGACATTTTAAAGCATCAACTTCAGCAATGGACCGAGAGACTGAAGTAGATGATTATTTCAGCACTTTGGCCTACCGGAAATTGGCTGTCCCGAGTGTTATAAGCAACGTGGACACATGGAAGATCAACAAGAATAGGGACAGACTTCAACAATTGTTCTTTATCAGGACACTCCAGCACAGCAATCATGGGCCCCCTGTATTGGTCCCTGTTTGTCAATGGAGAGATCAAGTCAGTCTCCAATTCAATAGTCTTCCCTATCAAAGAAAATGCACCCACTTTTTCTGGAATCTTGTGAGTACTTTTCTTCAATTTTTATGGAGAAAGAATGCTTTCAAAGCTTTTGACAAAAACATTTAGAGAAGCAGGCATGAAGCTGATTTAGCCCAACCCAAGAGAACAAAAATAGAACGTTGAATGGTCAAAGACTCAAGCAAGTCTGCCACCTATTGTACCCTCTAGGAAAGATAAGCATTAGCAATGTTCCACAAATGAAGTTGAGTGCATCTAAAGAACAATTATCCTGCTTCCTCACATTTACTTAGCATGGCAACACTCCGCTTGCCACCATGTCTACAGCATATCTTCAAAGACTCACCAATTATCATAATACGACTTGGATTGTAAAGCTACACTGAAAAAAACTTGTGCAAACAGAGATACAGGATGCAATACATGCCTGTACTCAACCAATGTCCTCTGCAATTGTCTTCCAGCTTCTATATTGTTTGTCACATATTCAACCTACGAGTTAGATCACATATTAGAACACAACCAATGTACACAGACAATAGGGGAAAAAAATATGAAAACCTTGCTAACATTCCAACAAACCCTCATCGACATACCAAAACTTGCACCTAGGTTTGCAATCTATTCCTGGCACTTTCAGCCCGTTTACAATAGGCATACCTTAAATACCAGGTCCAAGGAATCATTGTTGTCAGATGTTGAATGAAGACGGGCAGCATCACGAAAATGTCTTTCAAGCTGCCCAGGAAAAACCTCCCTATTACTGAAGGGGTTAACAATGGTAACCAGAGCTGTACTTGATGAGGGTGTATACAAGGCATACAAACCCCTTGCATCTGATGAGCTGTAAGCAAAAATTGAACCAAAGAAGATGGAAAAGCATAGTTAAGAAACTATAAATGGACTACAAAAATGCAGGCCTTTAAACCATCAAACCTCCAATGGAACCAACAGAAAGCAATGGCTTAGACCTGTGGTATAAGTATAAGAAGGACAGCGATTCCACCAAGTATGGGCATTCAGTTGTGGTCTTCATTATCAGATCTCCCAATGACCAGCGATCCCTACTGCCTTGATTATGAATCTTTCCATTAACAGCGCAAACAGAACCAAGTTGAACTGTTGCATGCAAAGTGAGAGGCATCTTTGTTTCGTAGACCCCCTGTCTCAAAGCAAACAACTGTCTATCAAAAGGATGCTTACTCCAAAACATTATAAAAGGAGCTTAATATGATAAATCACTTTTGTAGAAATAAAAGCACAAGTGAAACTTGATAGCGAGTCTTCTTGCTCAATTTTGATAGCCAAGTTTTCATCTTTTCCATAATCTAGATCCAGAGTAGTTAGAGCTAAATAATTTGACCAGCAAGTTTTGACATCAAATAATGTTTAGGCTTGAGTTCCACAAAACTCATGACTTCTGAAGTGTAGCTGTACAGGTATGGACACACACCTCGACCTCTGGGTCTGCAAGGTGAGCAGCTAGTTTTCTTCCAGCAGCCTTGAACTGTTGTTCTTCAACCACCACCTAGACAAATATTAGAATCACCAATTTAGAATATATTCAACAAATGTACAGCTCTGCAAAAGGGTGGGCACAGCGTTAGCACCCAATAGGTGTGGACATTCAAACTAAGTTCCAAGAAACTCCTCATCTACAATAGGAAAGTAAGAGCATCTCTCTACTTATTTGCAATTTGTGTCTTCCCGCAGCCCACGATATTCAGAAGATTCAAGTACCTCAATAAGATTGAAACAAGGACGACCGTGTGGCAAGATACGAGTAACACGCTTTCCAGGATGCTCATCAGTGAGGGATGCCCTTGTATTAAGGTAGAAACATCTTGGCACTTTTAGTGGAACCTTAAACATGTCACCTCCTGCCAGAACCCATGCAATAAACTCGCCTGGCTCTCTGGTAGTAGCAAGTTGCAGGATCTGCATGTTGTGAACAGCATTGTTACAAACAATTTAAGATATATAAATATAGAATTTCTCTTGAGAGCTTTGCATAGGTTCACCCAAAGAGTAAGACTGACCCCCCACCTGCCAGTGAGAGTGAAAGAGATTAGCCTCGCGATTTCGAAAGAAAGCCCCAACACCAGCATGATTTTTAGAGATTCTCAATGGTCTTTCTATATTTGTGATCCTGGATTTCTCTGCTGGAACATTTCCTTTCTCTACAAGTCCAATTTGCCTGTACATAGTCGTCCCATCAAGAATAAAACTTGTGAATTGGTAACAAGACTGACAAGAAAAAAAAACTAATATTTTTTGTGTGTCATCCCCTATCTATGTGAAGGAAACCAAAAAGCCACTGCTAAGCACTTCAAAAATCTAGAATATTAGAAGGTGAGGTTTAAAAATAAAATTTATTCCTTTAATATAAATATTATATCTCACCAACTGGTGGAAGAGAGCCAATCTTGTATGACATATATTATGTGGAGAGGCCTAAAAAAAACTCAATAAGGTAGGCAAGCCAAATATTGGGTCTCGTCCCTAACAATATCTTAGAGCAACCAATGAGGCCGCTACATGCTATAACCTATGAGCAAGACGATGTCATAGTCCCAGATTTTAAAGAATGTGTTTGCTCTTTCTTTGGTAGCCTATGAGTCGACTGTACATCTGTCCCACTAGCTCCATAGGATGTATATGATCTCCAACTAAATCATGGCAAACATGTCTGCAATCGGCTGCCCTCTCAATTTTTTCAAATGACACGTGCATGCCCTCTCAACTAAATATTGTGTATGAGTACATGCATGCATGTGTGTGCATATATGTGTGCATGCACAGCGTGTACAAAAATGTGAACAGTTACAGTGCTTTCATGCTTAAACTCAGATCTTATGACACTACTGCTGCTGCTTCTTTTTTGAGAGAACTGAGGTGTAGAGAGTTGAGTTTCACATACCTCTGCCTCTTTCTCCTCTCTCTCAGTTCTTTCCACTTTCTCTTTTTTTGTTCGAGCCATTCGCCATAATCAGCACATTTTTCTCCACTCTTATCGAATGTCACATTTTGAAGATGAGATTCAGTAAGAATGCCTCCTTTTTGTCCAAGGCCATTAGCCATTTGGGTTAAAGATTCCTTCACTCCATGTTGACTAGGACTCTGAGTACTAACCCTGGTGCTTTGGTAAGTTTTGACAACTGGTCTTGGACCTGGTGCTGGTAAGTTTTCTTTGTTGCTGCCGACATCTTCCATATCCGTATCCAAAAATTGCCGAGTTTCCATCATAGTATTCTTGTTTACGCTTTGACTGACTGAAGACGGTAAAGACTCTCTTCTACATTGCTTCATTCCAAACATATCAATAAGATTTTTTTGACGATATTTGTCATCCTTCTCACGAATTTTTTTCCACAGCCAATCGGGATGTGTAACTCTCGGAACAGGATTGACAACCTGCAGTCAAAACGTTTAAAAGCCCCATGACCCTCAGAGTGAAACTAGGGACTGAAAAAAGAATTGAAATTCCAAATCGCTGTGTATCAAGCAATATCATTTAGTTATGTTCATTGTACAGAAAAAGAAATCCCAATGGACCTTCTGCATTGCAGCAGGGATTGAGATGATTTTCTGAATTGCAGAGCCAAGGCGTTGCCGATAGTAATCCCAATCAATTATCGATCGAATCACTGCGTCAGATGACACCTTGCACCATTTCCTCAGATAAACTTTCATGACTTCTGCAATTTACAAAGAAAGTACAATTTTCCTAAACAACTTTGCCTTAGAGGTACGCATATCACAATCATAGGCAGCATGGCAGCTTAACAAAAAAATCTCAAAACGAAGATCGTAAAACTGGCCTGCCTCAGTCTCAAATATTGCCACAGGTATGGCACGTTCACTGACAGGAGCCCCCTGACAAGCCAAACTAGTCATCAGGACTACATATCAAAACCTGCATCAAATTCAGCTTTCATAGCAGCTGGCATAAAAAAGGGCCAAACCTATTCAGCAAATACTGTGGAAAACTGAATACAACTGGCATGAAGCCTCAAACTTGACTCCAGTGATATTTCAAGTTCCTATCCAGATTAGTATTTTGCCCTCTTTCACAATTTGGACCTTTCATACCATCAATGGAAACGAAGAAAGAAATCTGTTGTTGATAGGCATTCATTAAACTCTGCATTTACATAGATACATTTTGATGTGTATACATGCAAACCACCCTGAGACCATGTACTCAAAGACGTAGTTACAAGTTCTGACATTTCAAGCAAAAACTTCATGACCTTCTGATGTCAATTCAAAATTTTGAAGTCCCTATTGTGCTAAATCATTTAACAGCAGAAATTAAGGACCAAGAAGAGCAGCAATACAGCATTAGTCTATGTCAGGACTTTTCTACAAACATTTAAGAGCCTGGGTTTCATCCTGAAGTTGTCATCACCACACGTATAAAATGTGTGCCATCTTAATTTACAAAAGTTGACTCACAGCTGTCATGCATAGCATAGACGCTATAAGCTAATATATAACCACCTTTACTTATGCATAACAGAGGCCAGCAATAAAGAGCATCTAACTAAACGAGTTCCCTATACTTTCATTGAGCCACAACCATTGTAAAGAGACTTTTGCACCATGTTAACATGCTTAAAAGTACTTCAAAAAGCAGACTGGTTGGTCAAAGCACTAATAATGGAAAGAAATTGCAGGCTGGTTTGTCAAAGCGGGCTGGTTAGTCAAAGAACTAACAATTGAAAGAAATTGCAGGCTGGTTAGTCAAAGCAGGCTGGTTTGTCAAAGCACTAACAATGGAAAGAGCTTGCAGGCTGGTTAGTCAAAGCACTAACAATGGAAAGAACTTGCATAGAATATTCAATGCAACTTGAACAAAATACAGAGGGATCTGTTAATATGGCAGGAAAATAAAGTGGAAAAGCCCATCTTTATTCCTAAATTTTGTATCCTTAACAAAAGCAAGTGTTTTGTTTTGACTGCATGAAAGTCCACCCAGAAAGTTTTTTGAACAACTTAGAGTACAGCTATGGCATCCCTAAGTATGCAATCAAACAGAGGTTGCAACTCACATCTGTTTGTATGTTCTTCACACAAAACAACTGGTAAGTTCTATTAATTCTCCAAACATGAAACACAGACTAATTGTCATAGATTATGGTAACTCCATATAAGTACTTCCCTCATAATTACCCTTACCACGCATTCATGCTTCACACAGAATTATTATGTCTCCTTAGCACATGTTGAGATCAAATATGACCACATAGATACAATTTTCTTATTAAACTCGCCACTCATCTGGCAATTCCAAGAGAAATCTTCCCTGCAGGTACCCTCTTGGCAAAATGGGATAGTTGGAAGACATCAACGAGTGAGCTAGTGGATAACAACTAAGAGAAGAAGATGAGACTTCAAAGGGTGGACTGGGAGAGAATAATCATGGCTTCAAATGGAAAGACTACCAATTGATTGGAATAAGATAAGGAGAGTAGGTGAAGATAGGGAAGAAAGAGGAGGGGACCATTTATAAGGGGAGGAGAGAGGAGAGCGTGAGCAGAGAAGCTAGGGCTAGGAGAGGGTGTTCGAGCTGCAGCCGTAGCATATCATTCCAACTCTTGTCAGTGCGTGGCTCCATGTCCCTACTTAGTCCCTGGAGCCAGAAGGGGGATGTACTGTAGGAGCCATGTATTGGTTTTGATGGGTCTATTTATCAAGCCTGGCATGTGAGTGCCACGATGTTGGTGCTTTGGTCTCCTAGACCTCTAAGTTGGTCATGCATCCATGCATGATGAGCCTCTGAGCCATGCTAGGTGAGCCTCTGAGTCTATACCATGCTCACTAGCCTCTGAGCCATGCTCACTTGCCTCTGAGTTAGCATGGGAGCCATGTCTAGTTCTAGACCGTCATTGCACAGTTCGATGACCGTCATTGTCTTGCTCTTGGTTCCATTCCACCATGGGGGGTGTCAAGATGAGTCGGTTTGGTGTGTTCTAGTGTGAGTTCTAGTCTAGTGTGTCCTATGGATGTGACATCAAATTGGAAGTTATCCCATAAGCATTGGTGTTCATGTGTGTGTGTGTGTGCGCGCGCTCTAAATAAGGAAAAAATTTACAAGTATATATTTTTTCCTTATATAGCACACAGAAATATAAGATTTCACTTAAAAAAAAGTGTATGCTCTATATAAGAGTTGTACTTGTCTAGTGTCAAATCAATCAAGTGTCAAGCCTCCAAGCTCTTTGGTCTACATGTGGGTACTTTCATTTTGTTCATTGCTCTTGCTATTTCATTTCCATTTCATTATGTCTCTCTTTGAGTATTATTATCTCTCTCCCTAGCCTACCCTCTCTCTCTTCCTCTCCACCATGCACCTTCAAGTCCGTCTGTGGGCACACCTAAGGTCTTGAGACTGATAATGTCCTTCTCTGGTGAAGGCAACTCCCTAAAAACTCTCAAGGCACTAATCGACGATGCTGGTCCTCTCTCCATCTAGACCCTTGCATGTAGCCTGAGTAACCCAATGGACAGCATAAGTCACTCAAATAGCATCAATTCACCTAATAAGCTGTATGCCAACCTCATCCTGAGCTTGTGGAGTCATGTGTGTAACTGAGCATCGGATCTGGCAACAGACCCTAACAATAGGCACTTCATGGCAAAAAAGTGATGCTTTCCTTCCCCCAGCTAAACATCCCTGCAAGCTGCGAAATTGGGTGCTCTAATCCCATTCTCCTAGTACCCAATCCATTGCAAAGCATTCAATTAGTGTCCTTTGCTTGTGCAACAATTAAAGTATGATCCTTCGTTCCTCAAACCTGCTCCTTGGAATAAGATCCTTCAATATCCTCCATGATCTTCGTCACTGCAGACTTCTATCCTACTTGACATTTGGTCCAGAAAACATGCGATAAAGATTGAACTGGCTTTTTTCCTTGAGCTGCCAATTGATCTGACCTCCTGTAGCTGCGTCAGTAAAGCCTCCTATTTCTCTTCCAGATTCTTGGCTCCAAGAGCCCAAGCCACTAGTCTTGGGTGCAATTTTATTTCCTAATCCCCACACTTTTATTAAGCCACATGTAAATCATATATACCTTTGTAAGAGTAGAATAAATCCAATCATACAAATTCAGTTTTTTGTTATTCTGAAGTCCAAAAATGTTACGCTCAAGTCGAGGTAACATGACCTCGGAAGGGTGTAAATGATCAAAAAGGAATCAAGGTCAAGGTCCTTGCTGAGGGTGACATGGCACTAGACTAGGTGGATCTAAGGCTAAGGGACCTAAATGCATGAAATGTGCCAAGGGGCAAATGGTTTTAATGATATCCCAAGAGAGGGGTAAATGATGCATTAAGGAGGGACCCTAAAATGAAGACATATGGCATACTTTTTGAAAAAAAAAGACATGTGGCATACTAGATCCATCTAGGGAATTTTGGGGCTTGGTGGAATTGTGTAAGCAAGAGCTTCACGTAACGATTAAAAAGAAGAGAAAAAGCTGACTACTACCACCGAGGTTGGCTGGGAGGAAAATCCTTGTGCCTGTGCCCGTGATTCAACGTAAGCTAGGAGTAAACTAGTTTTCGCGTACAAAAACACATGTAAATCAAACTTAACGTTTAAAAAGCAGAACAATCAAGCCGAAGTCAGTTTCTGTTCTTTTTTCCTGTCATGGCTGTCCTTCTTTCTTAAGGACAGGAACTCTTGCATGAACATTTGTTCATGGATATATTCACTCTTTTCAACCAGCCTTACTCTTTTGAACATCTTGGTAGGTCATTTTCATTGTAGCCAAAGAGTACAACCCTTCAAAAGGTGAACTCCATTTTCACGACAATCCAAGGCACAAGGGGCATGGATCGATTCCTTAAGCTTCCTAGTACTCAGATTGCAATATACAAACAATGTAGGCTTTTTGCACCATCATGGTGTTGTCCAGTGAACAAACCTGTGGATCTTTGGCAACAATGTAGCGGCAACTAAGCCCCTTATCTTTCACCATATCAGAACCCAGAAAATCTGCAAGTCGTTTAGCAGTTGTCACTGCACATGACTTCTGTTCTCCGTATTCTGCCAACGATTTACTCATTGTGCTCGACTCGGAGATGTAGTCCAGCAGTTCACTGTCTGCAACATCAATACCATGATTCTGCAAACATCCATTCATTCTGAGAAGCATCAAACGTCATCCCGTTACATGAACATGTAAATTCACATTGCCAATAGAATTCAAAACGGATTTAAAAACACTTTCAAGGGGTTGAAATCTCTCAATCGTCCTTTATGACTTATTTAAGATACTCTGCAAAGATTCTATACTGAATAAAGCATCATGAGAGTGAGTTGAAGCAACCATCAGGAAGACAACACTGAGATGAAAAGATGATAATTTTGTAGGATACCAAACTTGGATAAGTAGAATAACTTTTGCATGGCGGCTTCATATTAAACAACATTTTGAAGCATGCACATCAGATATGAGATCATATGAGAGCCTTACTTCAAGCAGATCTAGCCATCGATTGGCAACTGATGCCACTGCAGCATAGCATTCCTCCAATGTCTTTCCACAAAGAAACTTTTCAAACACCTCAGCCTGAAAGCAGATGTAGACTTATAAACATTTATGCCCTTTCAATTGATGTCCACACTACAATTGCTCACATAAAGTTTCTAGAGCTTCCCATATCATCTCCTTTGCAGACATCACACACCTCTTTCAGTTCTCAGGCAGCTTTCATGCACATGCAAGTCTTTACTTCAACTGTTTCCAGCTTTGGCATTAAAGAATCACATTTCCAGAGGGCGAGACACTAAACAGTTCTTATCTGGCATTGACCCCTCAAAAACCTTTCCTTTCTCTATCTCAGGTCTACTGGAAGAGATAGATGCTTCTCAGGTCTCTAACAACAAATGTAATAAGCATCATACTAATTCACCCATTGGAAGTGACAATGAAGAGAGAGCTTGGAGGCCACTAACTTGAAACACTTTGATAAGCTTCAGCTCCCCACGACGTTTCACTTCAAATCCTTTCAACTCAGCTAGTGTACCATCGTGATTAAACACCGCATACCGCTTTTTAATTAGAACTCCTTCCTCCTTGGATGCTGGCAGGATCATAGCCTAAAAGATGCCAAACACACTCAAATCAAAAGCCTTTACTACAAGGGTTAGTCTGAAGAATATCTGCAAGGCGTCTTGTTCAGCAGCTTGTTAATTGAATTGCCAGGAGATCACCTTGTAAGGCCCATCAACTTCAAACTCGATTGAGCATTCACTTCGTGTTGTGTATGTTCGCTGTACTGAATCTGCCAAGGTCTGTTCAAGAAAGGTGCTTAAATTCACTACAGTAATTGTGTCACCAGACCAAAACCTAGTTTCAATTTCAAAGAACATATGCTCAGCTACAAAATCCACCAACTTCACTGTCCCTACTGGATAGTGGTTTAGATGGCTTGCATATGAGTGGTATAGGAAAGAAACCTGGTACTGATCATTTGTGTTGTTCAACGCCACATCTACATTAAGCATTACGCATGGATAGGAGATGGTCAACTTCTTCTTTGGGTCTCTGCAATAAAAGAGATATTAAGATAAAAGTTCTTTTCCACAAATAATGAAATAAGCATGCCATACAGAGTAGTAGGTAAGCCTGCATAACAAATCAAAGTAATCATCTCTCAAAGCCCAGAACAATAAAGGGTGACAGAACCAACACCACGAAGCAAGGCTGTGTGGGGGCCGATTCAGTATCATACATGTAAATAATACAATGCCCAGCAATCCAAGCTTGAATAGGAAAACTTCCAGCGGAAGAGAAACCGTAGGGAGGGAAAGAGTGACCAGTGACCCTTGCAAGCAAATTGCCAATCATTACTTTCTACTATGAAGATCTGGAACTCTTTCAGATGCATTAGCCAAGCTGCAAGACAATTTGTGGTTTTCTTGGTGAAAACGTGCCACTAAGCATCAATAAGTTCTTAATTTTCAAACAAAAAGGGCTAGCTCACCAAAATATATTTCAATTTCCAAAGCCGTAAGATTTCTTTACTAAGCATCAATAAGCTCTTAGTTTTGGGAAAAAAAGGGCTAGCTCCCCAAAATATATTTCATTTCCAACGCCATAAGATTTCTTTATAAGTTCAGGATCCAACACATGTCAATGATAATTTGAGTGTTAACCAATCCTAGAATTTGTCATCTGGTCCCAGCAAAAACTTTTATCCATTTGTCAAGTGACAATGGCACAACAGACTGCACCAACTTTCAGCAAACTCTTATGTGTATGGCTCTGATATAGTTGGTCTCATCACTTTATCAAACCTATTTGCAAAGGCATTTATGCCTATCTCTCTCTGCACCTCAACCTTTAATAGTCATATTTTTTATCACATTGTTGCTCACAAAGACCTCAATGTTCATTTAAATCTTTAATCTTCTAGCCATGTGAGCCCAAATTTTAATTCCAGCTGCTTTTAGAAAGCCTCTTTAAAGATCTAATCAAATAAATATTGAAGGAACATGGTGGAGAGGGAGAGGGAGAAAAGAAAGAAAGAAAGATATTAACATCTTCAGAAGCCCTCAAGGGACTCTGAGACAAAGCACACACATCAAAAGGGTAAACACCAAACATCAGTTATAGACTAAGAGTCTCTTGAGAGTGCATATAACCACTTCCAAAGTTATTATAGATAAGCTACATTATGCTCGTTGAGATTGTCAGCCTGTATTACATCAGTTTAAGATTGAGAGTCCTTGAATTTGGATTTAAAATCTTTAATAAGTGCTTTTCCATCTCTGTATACAGCCCATTTCCCTTCTTTGCGAGCGTCCTTCATTTTGTTCAATTCTATGGACTTCATCTTGAGCTGAATCGGGGTGAGCTCCTCTAATATCCATACCTTGGTGTCTCTCAGCTTATTTGTTTGCATGAGATCTTGATTCTTGCTTTCCTGTCATTGAGTACCACTTTAGCATGTGTCCCAATAGCAGCCACAATGGTTATATCCTTTAAGTCCCATTCAATCTGAGGGGCTGCGCTACGATACTATACGCCCATTCATTGTTCGTCCTGTGACAAGCTTTCTGCTCCTGCAACTTCAAAGGTGGCATGAAGGGAGCTTGGTAGAAAAAATTAATCTTCAAGTCATCCTCCAATGCATAGAAATCGAGCATTAGCCGCCCTTTTTTCCTTCTTCTTGCACCTCTCCATATACTTCACTTTTGTTGATTTTTCTGTCCATTGTTGCTGAGATTTTCTCTTTGATCGATTTGACCTTTGACCCCATTGGTAACCTTGTCATGGACTTTGGTTATCAACTGTGGTGCAGGTGATGCTTCCATGTATATTTGTAGTACTTCCTGTATGATGTCTTGTTTGCCATTGTTCTCGTCTCCATCACTTTCTTCCCGAGAGCTGCAACCATATGTCTAAGCTCCCTTACTTCATGCAGTAGAAAATATATCTACTCCTGTGGGTCTGAGCTAACCCTCCGCTTGTAATGCAATGTGTATGGGCTAGGTGTTGCTACGATGTCACAGTAGGAGGGTTTTCTGATAGGGGTTGAAACAAAGGTCTTCACCTTTTAGGGTTCCATGATGGCCTGTGAATAACTAGGGGCCTCTTGCTATCTCTAACACCCCAAACTGAGCCCAGGGGTCAGCTCAACCTGGGGGCTGAAGATAGGCTGCTCTTGTACCTCTCTTAGGTTGATGATGTGCGAAAAGAAGGCTGCCCCCTCCCACACAACCTGGGTTCGAGACAAGCTACTACTGTTGTTGCTTCCACTGCCGCGATCTGGTACTAGGGACCGTCCCTTGCTGCTATGTGTTGTTGTTGTGACTACAACAGCCTCGCTAGACGGGAGCGGGAAAGGAGACGAGAGGAGGTAGGCGCTAGGCGGGAGGCGCGAGCGGAGATAGAGAGCGGGGAGGGATGGACAGACGAAATGGTACTAGGAGCCGAGAGTAGGCTAGGTACAGAGAAGATAATACTAAAATGGAAACATAATGAAAGTGAAAGGCAATGGAAATGAGCAATAGATCAAAATGGAAAGACTCACATTGATAAGCTTGATGTAGACTCCTTGATGTGTGTTGATGTGACACACAAGTATAATCATATGTAAGATAGACACACTAGAATATCAAAGTGTATATGGGATATCTCCCAATATGACACGTGGCACTCACACATAAGACTGTATTAAAACTCCTAGTAGAACACACTAAAACACACTCAACTTGCCTTCATGTTCTAACACCCCCCATGAAGGAAAGGTGAGGGACTACTGGAATGGAACCAAGAACAAAACATGACAATGACGAACTACTAATCTGTGCCCCCCAGAGGCAAAAGTCTAAGCGTGCTCAGAGGTTGATCCAAGCACTCTCATGGCTTGAGACTCAACATGACTCAGAGGCTCATGTCTTAGCATGGCTACATGACCAACTCATAGGTCTAGGAATACACCAATATCCTGGGACTCGGTCAGCAGGCTTGATAAAGAGACCCTATCAAAGCCAACACATGACTCCCACTACATCCTCCTCTTGGCTCCAAAACAGAAACAACAATCCTCTGGATGGCCAAGCTTCTTACATTACGTACACTTGAAAGGTTTGTGGCTTCTTACCCTTGGAATATAATGCTTGCTCCTTATGGATATTTGTGTGTCTTCGTTCATAATCGAGAAGCATTGCAACCATCTCATCAAAGGACATATCTCGTGCTACATGAAGCACTCGTATGATATCACGATACCTCCTCCATCAATCTATGGACCAACTGTGGGGGGGTCTCGTCAGCCTTCAGGGACTCTCCCGTTCGATCCAACCTCACTTGCTACTTGTCACATGCACCCCTCCACTTGGGTGCAAGGTGACACACTGGCTACATCGACAAGTGTATTATAATTCCCAGATAGGAGATTTTGTCGTATGCTGTGACCCCTTTGTGAGCCCTTGTCCAAGGACAGTCAGGCACAAGCTACGTAGGTTAGTCTCTCAACCTTAGGTCAAGTCAGTAGTCAGTTCTTGTTCACTAGTACCCACTAGAGAATAGTAGGTTAAGTGTTTCCATCTTATAGTTTAGGTCTTAGCCTAGGTTAGGAGTCCCTTTAGGGTCCCCAAAGGCTGGACAGGTAAGCAGGGAAGGCAGCCTGCAAAGGCTGCCCAAAAACTCCCCTGGCAAATGAGCCAGGGAGGGCATTTTATAGGCTGGTTGTAGGCCAGCCAGTCTGTAAAACAGACTGAGTCTGTAATACAGACTGAGTCAGTCTGTTTACAGACTGGGTTGGCTCAGTCCAGCGCTATAAAAGGGCCCCTTGGCTGCCCTGTTTTCTCATTCAGTTTGCTCCTGCCTTCAGTCCTCCTACAGCTCCACTTCGGCCTCCTGTGCAACCCTTGAGATCCTCAGATCTGGCCCTGCTCTAGCCTCAGTCCCTTGGCCATCAGTTCAGCCTGATCTGAAGGTGACCACGTACGCAGCACAACAGTCGGAGGTTTGGACCAGCAAACGGAGAGAGGTTTGGACACTGTTTCCTCAGCTTTCTCAGCTCTCTTTTACAGTTTACACAGCTCACTCTCAGCTCTATATTTCCGTCATCTCTCAGTTCTCTCATAAGATATATCACTTCTAGCTTTTCACTCTCTCACTCACACAGTAACCCTGCATTCCGCTAGACAACACAAGCCTCTTCCTTGCCTTGCAGAAGCGTCCTACATCGTCAGTGTGGACAACATCAAGGTCTTGGTATTGGTCGGCGTTGCCTCTCAGGTCTTTGGGTCTGCTATATGTGTGCACAGTGAGCTCTTCAGAAGCGTGTTCCGTGCTCTCTTGAAGAGTGTTCTTTGTATTTCTCAGTTCTCCAAGTATAAAGCAAATTCTCCCCTGATTGAGGGAGGCGGCCCTCAGTGGGTACAAGGACCCAATCGGTTGTCAACTCTACTCTCTCTCTACCATCATCTCCTTCCTCTCTCTATGGTAAACAACGCTCATTCCTCGCTAAAGGTTTAAAGAAGGTCTTACTGTGAATTACACGATCAAATAACCGTTGCATGTTACATTGGTATCAGAGCTTCGGTCTGTATCCAGCTTGACTACCGCGAGTGTATGGTTGTGCTGAGATCCGGAAAGGATACACAATCAAGCACCATGGAAGGGTCAGGAAAAGATTTCAATCGTGAAGACTTTGAAGAGGAGAAAGACTACCAACAAGATACGCTTCCGCCAAATGCTCAAGAAGTGATGGGGAACCTTCTAGAGCAGAATCGGGTCCTGCTGCAACAACTCGAAGAACATTCATCCCAACTAGAAGAAAGCAGAAGACAGCTGGACCGACAAAACAACGTTTGGAGGAAAAAGAAGCAGAAAAGCCGTTGGAAGAAAGAAGAACCACAGATTTTGAAAATTTGCTCTTGTTGATGCGTGAGGAACGCAAAAATGAGGAGGCACTGCGACGCGCAGAGCTCGCCCAGGCAGAGAGACAACAAAAGCTAGACCGAGAGGCGATGCTTCTTCAACACAAACAAATGTTAGCCGCTATGCAGGCAAGTTTGAGCACAGCGGCCGTCTCCGCCACAGCTTTGCCATCGACAAAGGTAACACCACTCACTCGGTCCACTCCAAATTTTGTTAAGTATGATGGTAAGTGTGATCATTCAGCAATTTTGCAATTTATTCATCAGTTTGTAGCTCATTTTCCGTTAGCGCGGATTCAAGATTAGCAAGATAAAGTCCACCTTGCAGCCCCTCATCTTACAGGTGAGGCGGTGACTTGGTGACAGCATTGGGCTAGTGAGCATACTGACCCAAAAACGTTTAAGACGAATTTTGTTTGGGCAACATTTGTGACCGACCTCAAAGCCCGTTTTCTCCACCCCAATATATGCTTAACCTAGAGGATGAGTTCGCTCCTCTCTCCCAAAATAGTTTGCCTGTGTTGACATACAGTAATAAGGTCATCACACTGGCGCAACAGTTGGGCGTGACGGAGAGCGCCAAGATGAAGCAATTCATTCGAGGTTTGGACATGAACATACGTTTTACCATTCGAAACTTCGACCCGCCGGATTACGAGCAGGTGCTGACTCTCGCACAGAATCAAGAGATGATGCTGAACGGGGGAAAGCCCAAGCAGGTCCAGAAAGATTCCAAAGCCCCGCAACAGTCAAACAACACAGCGGGTAAGGATCAGAAGAAGAACAACCAGTTCCAAAAGAAAGATGACCAGGCTTCTGGTCAAAAGAGGGAGTCCAAGCCAAAGATGACTCCGGATGAGAAGGCTAAAGCAGGTATTACAGGAGGCTATCTACAGCCCGACGAGCAAAAGCGGTACCACCAAGAACATCGCTGCTTTCATTGCCACCACATCGCTGGGCATGGCAAGAAGGATTGTCCGAAGTGGCTTGCCGAAAAGGATGCGAAAGCACCTACTTCGTCCGTCGGTAATGTATTGGCTCTTCCAACTCCGCCTCCATCCTCAGCTACGAATGTCGTCTTCCTTGCTTTGAACGCCGTTCCCACGGTGGTCTTTCAAGGTAAGAAGGAGGGCGACTTCTCACATCAAAAGAAGGCGCTCGTTCGAGCGTATGGCACAACTAACGGGCATCAGTTTATTGTCCTGTTCGATATGGGGAGTTCAGAAGATGCCATCTCCCCTTAGCTTGCCAAGATAGTGGGGTGCACCTTGGTGCCTCACGAGCTTATAGTGGACGACCGGCTTACACACACATCACGCATAAGGCCATCCAGTTCACTTTTTCAATTCAGAAGACCATGTTTACGCGGGATTTTATATTGACTCCTTTGATGGGATGCGACATGATCCTCGGGATTCAATGGTTCCGTGAGCATGTTCCGACGCCTAATTGGCGGCAGGACACCTTCACGATTGTGGAAGGTTTACCTGAGCCTACCGTGATACTTGGTGATCAGAGCATACTAGGGATTCCATTAATCTCTCATATTCAAGCAAGTCGCGCCGTTGCAAGGGTGCCATGTGTGCACTTGTCTATGTCCAGTGCCAGATCACTGCAGTTTAAGCCGCTCGTCCGATGGGGCAAGCAATGGTGGATCTACTCCAAGAGTTCAAAGACATCATGCTCCGGGACGATCTGCCACCCCAGCTACCTCCCAACCGACCAAAAGACCATCGCATCGATCTACTTCCGGACTCGACACCTCCAAGTAAGTTCCCTTATCGACTTTCAAAGTCTATGGAGGGAGAGTAAGAGCAGCAATTGTCTCAATTACTACGCGTAGGGTTTATTAGACCTTCTTCTTCGCCTTTTGCTGCACCTATTCTATTTGTGGCAAAGAAGGATAAGTCCGCACGACTATGTGTCGACTACAGAGCACTCAATAAACTTACGGTAAGCAACAAGTTTCCTATGCCCCGCATCGAGTACATCTTGGAAAGACTCAATGGTGCAAGATTTTTTTCAAAGATTGACCTCAAGAGTGACTACCATCAAGTCCGGATTTTTGAAGCTAACATCCCAAAGACAACTTTCCGAACTGAGCGAGCTCATTACAAGTTCGTCGTCATGCCCTTTGGTCTGAAGAATGCACCACCAACATTCAACAAGATGATGTCCCGAGTATTCGCAGAGTATATTGGGAAGTGCATGTTCATCTTTCTCGATGATATCCTTATCTTTTCTGCGACAGCCGAGCAGCATATTAAGGATGTGCGATGTGCCCTACAGTTATTACGTGATAACCAGCTATATCTCAACGCAAAGAAAAGTGAATTCGGATTGCTGAAAATTCAGTATTTAGGCTACATCATTAGTGCTCAAGGGATTCGATTGGACCCTAAGAAGATCCAAGCTATCACAAGTTGGGCTGTCCCCATGACGGCCCAAGAGATACGATCCTTTGTGGGTTTGTGTCAAGCATACAGCTCGCACATGGAGGGTTTCTCAACATACGCAACCCCTCTTACAGATTTACTCAAGGGGGTAAAGACACGCAGACCAAGTATATTATAATTCCCAGATAGGAGATTTTGTCGTATGCTGTGACCCCTTTGTGAGCCCTTGTCCAGGGACAATCAGGCACAAGCTACGTAGGTTAGTCTCTCAGCCTTAGGTCAAGTCAGTAGTCAGTTCTTGTTCACTAGTACCCACTGGAGAATAGTAGGTTAAGTGTTTCCATCTTATAGTTTAGGTCTTAGCCTAGGTTAGGAGTCCCTTTAGGGTCCCCAAAGGCTGGACAGGTAAGAAGGGAAGGCAGCCTGCAAAGGCTGCCCAAAAACTCCCCTGGCAAATGAGCCAAGGAGGGCTTTTTATAGGCTGGTTGTAGGCCAGCCAGTCTGTAATACAGACTGAGTCAGTCTGTTTACAGACTGGGTTGGCTCGGTCCAGCGCTATAAAAGGGCCCCTTGGCTGCCCTGTTTTCTCATTCAGTTTGCTCCTGCCTTTAGTCCTCCTACAGCTCCACTTCGGCCTCCTGTGCAGCCCCTGAGATCCTCAGATCTGGCCCTGCTCTAGCCTCAGTCCCTTGGCCATCAGTTCAGCCTGATCTGAAGGTGACCACGCAGCACAACAGTCGGAGTTGGACCAGCAAACGGAGAGAGATTTGGACACTGTTTCCTCAGCTTTCTCAGCTCTCTTTTACAGTTTACACAGCTCACTCTCAGCTCTATATTTCCGTCATCTCTCAGTTCTCTCATAGGATCTATCACTTCTAGCTTTTCACTCTCTCACTCACGCAGTAACCTTGCATTCCGCTAGACAGCACAAGCCTCTTCCTTGCCTTCTTGCAGAAGCGTCCTACATCGTCAGTGTGGACAGCATCAAGGTCTCGGTATTGGTCGGCGTTGCCTCTCAGGTCTTTGGGTCTACTATACGTGTGCATAGTGAGCTCTTCAGAAGCATGTTCCGTGCTCTCTTGAAGAGTGTTCTTTGTATTTCTCAGTTCTCCAAGTATAAAGCAAATTCTCCCCTGATTGGGGGAGGGGGCCCTCAGTGGGTACAGGGACCCAATCGGTTGTCGACTCTACTCTCTCTCTACCCTCATCTCCTTCCTCTCTCTATGGTAAACAACGCTCATTCCTCGCTAAAGGTTTAAAGGTCTTACTGTGAATTACACGATCAGATAACCGTTGCATGTTACACTACTCTACCAAAGAAAGCACCTGCAACTTGAATATCCTCAATGCTGGAAAGGAGAACAACCACCTGATCATCTGTCATTCACGAGGACGTGAAATTATGGGACTTTTGATTTGCGACTCCCGTAATTTGCGCGTGACTACCTTGAGCCTCTGAGGCACGAGGGTCCTGCCATGGGACAGGACTTGGGAAATTAAAATTCCCTAAGTGGGCCCTTGGGAATTGTGAATGGACCAAAGTGTGCAACAAGGGGCCAAAAGAGTGGTGCAATTAAAAATTGCTATTTTGGGCACGGGACTCTAAAATCAACACAAGACACCTGTTTGGCATGCAGGAGGCCAACAGCAAGCAAAAAAGTCAAAATTTGCTTTGAGGGCTGTTTTCTAGACCACAGAAGAACAGGGAGAGGCAAGTCACAAGCTGGGAAAGTGCTCCAGGGCTATTCTATCACATCGCCTTGCTGATTTTTGACTACCAGGTCAGTCTGTGGGCTGTTGGTGGGCTGCCTGTGCTGCTAGAAGCTCAAAAATGTAATTCGTTTTTGTGCCAAGAGCCTCTAGATCAGTTCGTTTTTTCTACTTCCAGGCTGCTGCAAGTGCTATGGGCTGTTTTGGAGCTGAGCAAGAGCTTCTACAAGGATTTCGACTTGTTTTTTGTTGCTTTTGGGCTGTTGCTGCTGGTTTTGGAGCTTTCCAAGCTTGGGCGACCTCTTCTAAGTTGCTTTTGGGCTGTGCCAGATCAGAATCAACTTGTCTTTGCAAGATCTGGGGTTTTCCAGCCCAGGTGACCTGATTTATGTGGATTCTGGGCAGAGGAAGGCTAGCTTTTGTCATTCTCGGACTGGTTGCTGGTTGGTTATTGCGTTTGAGATTGATTCCTCACCAAGAAGAGTTGGTTTTGGCTGCTGGGCAATGGCCAGGAGGGCTACAAATAAGGGCGACTTGTTTGGAAGTGCTTAGTGGATTGATTGCATCAAAGTTTGGCTGTTGAGGGCTTTGTTGTAGTTGTTCAACCATGTCTAGCTGGTTGGGCAATTGGTTGTGCGATTGCAGGTGTGGCACAAACAGTGAATGCTTTTGCAGTCTCTGTTGCATGCTTTGGTTGGCTGAGGACACAAGGTTGTCTAGTAATTGGATGCCATTTCACAATTTAAAGTTGTGCAGGGAATTACAAGGTGGGCTAGACAGGGAGTTTGCAAGATTGGTTTGCCTGTCGGTGTCCTTGTACCTGAGTAGGAGCGCTCTAGCTCCCTTGTGATTTAATCTAAGGTGCATAATTATTTATCAATTTACTGTGTATGCTATAAGTAAGTGGATCCTACCACCCTTTACATTGTTAAGGCTGGTTTCGTCATCTTCCTCGATAGGGACCTTCAAAGTAGCAAGTCCGATGATGAGGAATTCCATATGATTCAAACGAGCATTAAGAGAATCTTCATGCTTCATATGGAGCTTAAAGAATTCATGTCTGAGAAATACTTTGAAATTGATAATTTTGTTGCCAAATAAGCGCTCTAGCTTGTCTCCACACAAGTACGATCATATATAGGATAGACACCACTAGAATGCCAAAGTGTATATGGGATATCTCCCAATATGACACGTGGCACTCACACCATAGTTCTGCCTTCCTGGAATGTGAGAACGCCATTCCCAGGTGGATGGCCATGTGAGAACGTCTGGGAACGCCTGGGAGCATTCCCAAAAGTGGTAACGCCTACGAAACGTTCCCACACGTTTCAGGAACACAACCGGAACACGTTTCGGGATGGGTCTCTGGCATTCCGGTTTAGGGCTGTACGGGAGCGCCGTTATGGCGTTGATGGGGGGCTTTAAGCCCTCTCCAACCACTACCCACCCCCTTCCACTCAGCCACTAGTCCCTCTTCTCAAGCATTCACCCCACTCAGCCCCCTCTCTAAGCTCTCAGCCCCCTCTCAACCCACTAAGCCCTCCCTCTAAGCTCTCGGGCCTCAAGGCTCAGCCCCTTCCACTACCTTCCAAGCTCCTTTTCTTGTATTTTGCATATTATATGCTCTAGCCTCTATGATCTATCATAATCTGCAATTCTCTTGCTTAAATCTTTAAAGTTTACGCACATTGCCCATTGCACAATGCACATTGCAATTTGCATTGATATATATTTCAGTTTTCTAAGGATTTTGTGTATGTAAAAGTCTAAAGCTGAAATGGAAAGCTTAGCATATTTTGGTATGTTGCCATGTGATTTGATGACGTAGCGTTCCCATTCCCTCTTCCCCGTGATTTGGTATATTTTGGTATGTTGCCATGTGATTTGATGACGTGGCATTCCCATTCATGTTTCACCGTTCCCTCTTCCCGATACATTCCCATTCCGACCCCCCACGTTCCCGAAACGTTCCCGTTCTTTGGTAACTATGACTCACACATAAGACTCTACTAGAACTCCTAGTAAAACACACTAAAACACACTCAACTTGACTTCACGTTCTAACAAATAGGATAACAAAAGTCCTCATCAAGATCGCTAAATTTCTTGGCTACACTCTCTCATCGAAATATCCCAAGTGGCATTTGGCTACAAGCGATTTGGGTACCAGCACTTTATCTAGATGAATCCGGGAACATGCCCATTGAGGAAATCTCCCTTGACACTGTCTCTACAATGACCCTAGTCATGGTAGGAGAATTTGAGACTTCAATGTCAATTCACTTTGAGCTTCCTCTACTGTCTTTATAGTGGACGGTAGCATGTCTCTTCAAGAGGACCCTGATCTTCACCTTGGAGAGCTCCTATGGCTCACGACTAGCATGTCCATAGAGAGATGGTCACCTGCCTATGTCGAAATCAGCTTGCCTTGTCATCTTCACCACCTGAAGGTGGAAACAGTTGGTCTGTTTGATAGAATGGTAACAAGTGAAAGTTCGATGCACTCAAATTAGCTGATCCCCTAAGAGTTATTTGGTCAAACCCCTTTAACTCTTTTAGAGGGATAAGGGACTAGCCAAGAAAACTCCAAAGTGGCCATGATCATTGAGAGAATTTTCTATGTACTTGATATAATGATATCCTTTTCTCCATAGGTGCATGTGGTAATAATTGGCATTTATGCCCACCCCAACCCCTCCCCCCAAATGTTATTGTTTGTAACCTAGGTCTTCTTTTTTAGGTTGCTTTGCAAGATTTATGCACACAAGGAATGATTTTCTCTTATTAGCCGCCCTCCTAAGGTTGCTTCTGCAATGCTGAGCTTCAGCAACCCAGGTAAAACTTTGATCGTGTATGAAGTTTGCATGCAATAGAAGGACAAAGCCAAGGGTCTTTGCAACTCAACAACCATGGCTTAGACAACGAAAAACTCTGGCCAGCCACATCAGCTACAAGAGCTTTGCTACAAATAGCATCCTCTTCTTATACTAAAAGGAGAATTGACCAATCAAATGGCCTGAGACAAACTTCGTGAACAAAGAAAAAGAGCAATGCCATGCAATACAAATTTATGTAACTGCCTGAGGCACCCCAAGAATCGTAAGAAATGTAACCTCAGCAAAGAAATCCTGGAGCACTCCTTGACAATATACTAAAGCGAGGGTTCTGTGAAGGACACCTTCACTTTCAAGCCACTTGTGGAAAAACCGCAAGCATGCTGCCAGTAGTCCCTGCAAATCAAATAGTATTTCCTACTAATACCCTCAGTAGAATCATTAATTGCAAACCAATGACATCTAGAAGAGTACTATGCCCATTGGCTTAGCCTCGCATGGGCTCTCCAGCAAACGATGGGTTCGGAGAATGGACCACTGTGAAGAATTACTTGACAGCAAATTGAGCTGAACATGGGCAGTTTCAGAACTATTTAGTACTTGAGATATATACATACCAAAGTCGCTTCAAAGTTCAAGAAAATGCCAAAGATAACATACAACCAAAATGTGAAGTGGAATTTTTATCCTATGCCAGTCATCAACTAAAAGGTTGCAAACCATCAAAACAACTCTATCCTACACAACAGGGACCAGCTACTGTGGTTCTCCACAGTCTGTCAAGGGTGGGTGATACACACATGAAATTAAAATGCAACTGTCCAGTACAGAAAAGGTTGGAACACATACTTTGTCTTGAACACAAAATTTTCTGGAAAAGAGCCAGGAAGGGCACACCATATTCCATCTGTATCTAGTTCCAGTGGCTTCCCAATCTGCTCTACCAGAACCCTAGCATTTTGTATAATTTTGGCTCCAGTATATGTAACAACACCTGCCATTTCCATGGAGTACCAGCGTGCACCTCTGCAAAAAAAAATTAAAATTAAAACTATAGCTGAAATCAATACCAGAGCCTAATCCTCAAATCAAGGAAGTTTTCGAACCATGTTACAAAGAGAAAAACTGAACACTGAGAATGCCATGCTTACTTGCGCATGACATAGCCATAAAATGAGTTAAGAATGCACTTGTGTGCAAGCTGTAAAGAATCATACAGCACAACCATGTCCTGCATAGACAGATTCAATAAACTTAACAACTGATAGCAGGATTTCAGAAATCTCATATGGCACACCTTAAGCACAATTCTTTCCCTGTGTTTGGCTTGTGTTCATCATTGTGTTTCAGCATTGAAAAGAATTTTTGGGCCCATACTGACCTTAGCTTCTTGAATCTTCACAAGGTTACCACTGGCTTTTGCTTCACCCAGCTTTCCTTTCCATACTTTATTAAGACCCTTGTACTCATATCGTCTGTCTCTGAAGCTGTTAGCACACACATAGCCTATGTGAAATGTTTGCAACTTGACAAAGAAAAATGATAACACAGTCTACACATTGCCTACCTGCGCACTGTATCAACATAGAAAGGATTTTCCCGCATGCAGATGCTAGCGATCCGATGCTCTGCAGTTGGTTTGTCAAGCACTCTCTTGTATACCTGACAAAGCAAGAAGGCACTGTTAAATTTACCGGCATTGTAAGCTCTGCTTGAATAGCAACGAATTCTATGAGGTGCCGGCACCTTTTGACAGTATTTCTTTAAACGATCTTTCAGTTTTATTTGTTGATCATCCTTCGGGAAGTCCCGAAAATAGTGCGATGTCTGACCATCTGCAGATGTGAACTGCTCAGACTCAATCTGATTCTTCAGATGATAATATTCACTGCAGGAGAAACATTCAAACTACAATCACTGGAAGAGAAACTACAGAGGAGAAACAATGAAATTACAATCACCGGCAGAGAAACTATCTCATGAGGAAAGTAAAGACCATAGCAAGCCACATCTTTATAGAAAAACATGGTCTCGACTCTCCTCATGTACTAAGAACATGCAGAACCAAAGAACTGTACACTCTAAAAAAAGAGCGATCAATACCTTCTTTTTGCCATATAGGATTCCCCTCTCCACACCCATTCCAAATGGCGAAGGCAAGTTTTCCCAGGACGATTGAAGTCGCATGCAGCACAAACATCATCAGAGACAATCGACGGTGGCTGACAGGGACAAGTGCAGGAGTGAGGGAGGAAATTTCAGGAGTCACAAGAACATCTTATACAAACATTGCAGCTAATATTATGTTTCTAATTCATATCTCTCTAGATACTTTCACTGAAAATTAGCTTTTACAATCACAGAACACCTACACATATGCAACCATTTTCCTGAGCTGGCAAAGATCTCTAGAAGATAGTAGCTGGAAAATAAGATACAAGAGCCTCACAAGTTATAAAAAATATAAGGGCAAATTTCCCCACACATGTGATACAAAGTATCTCTTCCTTATGCTTGCGCTTCACCATAATTGAACAAATCCTCAGATCAGCTTTTCTTTTGGACTTTCTGACCCTTTCTTTTTGCATTGATCATGGCACCTTTTAGAGTTCCTCAATTTCAGAAAGGACAAGAGATTCTACAATCTAGGTGGTCAACCTTTATCTAAAAGACATGCACTTATTCCAAGTTAGGAGAGCAAGAACCACCAATGTCCTTGCTATAATAGAGCTTTCAACAAGGGCCAGTCGATAAAGACTTCATGTGCAGACTCTACCTTAGATTACTAGACCCACCTATCATGATTATATTGACAGGAACCTAGCCTTAAGAGGATTTACTGTCAGTTGAGCAGGTAGGATTCCCTTTCCAGAAAAGCATGTGCATTAATCTCAAAAGAGACTTCAGAATCAGTCCTGTAACCTTATGGATGCTGTGTCATTTTAGCCGCTGTGGTATGTAGCAGAACATGGACTATTAACCCCTCACGCATTCAATGGGTGAGCTTTGAAGTTGTGATAAGCCTATTGTTGCATCAGCTCCTTTATGGTCTCTTTACTTCGCGCCGGTCGTTGACAGAATTAGTGTTGAGTCATTATTATAGATAAAGAGAGACAGACAGACAGACAGACAGACAGACAGAGACAGAGACAGAGAGAGACAAAGAGAGAGAGAGAGAGAGAGAGAGAGAGAGAGAGAGAGAGAGAGACAGTCTCTCCTGATTAAGCATGATCAGGAACTTCAAGACGATAACGACCAGAGACTAGACAGACAGGTAGCTTCCCCTGCGTTGTACAATCCTGTGTTCAATGATTTTAAATATACCAAAGAAAAATCCTAAAGGTGGTCTCTCCTAGATGTGTGGGGCCATTGATCTCAAGCACATCTTTATCAAGTTGGAGGCTCATCAAAAAGGGACCTTCTGCAAAATTGATTTTCTTTCTATATTTAATAAAAGACTTTGCAATCTCTTATGGCACCACTCATAAAAATCCTTGAGATATAGCCTTAGGACAAAGGAGAACAATCAGATAACGACTCGGACCGTGAGAGCTGAAACACGTACTTCCAAAGCCGCGGATATCCAATAAAATTTACTTATCGTACCACAATAAATGTCCAAATACCCATCATGCTCAGCATAGTGTGGGCTGCGACCCATATGGTTGTCCTCTCCTCTCTCAAAACTGCACACGTGGCACCTTCTCCTTATGCCACATGGAAGGCCCATCTTACCTTTTGCTTGTTGGAAGTATCCTACCCCGATGTCCTCATTTGGGAATCACAATTGGGGCAATGACCCATATATCCATACGCCTGCTCCCAATGACCCATTGAGGGCCCAGACTGCCCTGATCTGTCTGGAAGTCTTCATCCTCCACCCGAACAAATATACATGCCAGCTCCCTCAATTGAAGCTCCTTGGAAGCTACAGACCATGAGCATGTCCACCTTCTGACCAATTGTCGCCCACTGATCTCTGCGAACCTTCACCTTCACTAGGGTTATTGAGAGAAGCTCTTTCATCCATTGTCACTATGAATAATTGCTATTACAATCCATGCCGGACTATTGGCCTTAAATAGAAGCTTCAAGACCTTCCAAGCCTCATGTGGAGTAGCACCAAGTCTACAATCATCTCAATAATAATGGAGAGTGCCTCAACAACTTTGAGCCCGAATCTTTGACATCCGTTGGATCTGCAACCTTCACCACCTTGCATGTGAAATCCATTTGATCCCTAGCTTGACCTCCACTCCTTTGTAATCTCCCATAGTCCTCTTGCCACAACATGGCTCCGAATTCAGATCAAATAGTTGGTCCCATCCATCAATTCTGCCTCGCCAAAACTTGGAATCGGCAATCAAGATGCCATGGCATAATGCAAGGGTTTTCAAACCACAAAGCACATTGCAACAAACTTGACAGGTGGCACACCTGATTTCAAGGAAAACTTATGGAGGGTGGTATAAGTATAAAAGCATGGTCGTTTTGGAACCAATTTTAAACACAGACACTCTTACTATCTGTAGTTTTTACAAAATACTGGTTGATATAGCTTTTGGGATGTTTGGAAGCATAGAATTTGTTTTGGAGCAAGCTCCATCAAGTTCAGTATGAAATATAAGAGCGGCCGTTAGGGAGGACTAGTTGTTGGACACATTTTCCCTTCAAAAGTCCTATTCCTATGGGCTCTAATACCATGTACCTAGATGAACTCAGGAACATTCCCAAACTCATCCTCTAAAAACAACATAGTGCAGTTTGAATCTCACAAAACTCCATCATGCATAGCAGGGCTCTAATACCATGTCAAAATCTCTAAACATGAACCAGACTGAGCTCTCATACCATGTTAGAGTAAAGGCTATCTTGCCACAACCTAAACCCGGCAACATAATAATGTCAAAATCATCCAACACTCAAGGTCACACTACTCATGATGTGTCCCCACAAATATTCTCAAAGAACACACACAAATCTGAAAGAGGATGTGTGCTTAAGGAAATAGCCAAAATACTATGTATAGATAATGCTCCAAATACACATATCCATGCACACTCTATATACCTCACACCTATAGAAAGTGCTGCTATACTCTGAACCCAAAAACTAAGGGCACTTGTTGCTCCTACTGATCATCTCTCTTCTTGCTATACCATGCCTCTCCTGGGGTTTCAGTGGCTTGCTCTAGTTGGGAGTATAAGGGCCCTATGGCCCCTATTTATAGCACCTCCAAACTGGCTGTCTTGCTTTTTTAAGAGGCTGACTAAGGCTTTCTAGACCCCCGACATGCTCCTAGGGCTGCCCCTAGATGGTAGGCCATCCCTCTAGAATCCGATTGGGTTTGACCTCTAGCCAAACCGATCTAGCCCACTAACCTGCTATTTGCAGACCACATGCAAGCCTATAAGGGCCCACTATTCAGCCGATTCAGCCTCCTTTACAGAGCATGCCAACCCTCATGGCTGGCCCATTCCATCCCATGTCTAGGTCACAAAGCCCATGTGGTTGGGCCACATCTACAACCTATGTGCAACCTATTATGCTGCCCACATGGCTGCCTTTCAAGCTCAGCATAGTGCTGTACAGAAGCAGCCATATGGTTGCCCTCTCAGCGTCACTTCAGCTTCACCATGCCACTTCAACTTCGTGGCCAGCAAGCTCCAACTCCAAGCCACGCTCGCGTTTTCTGCACACAGATCTACGTCGTAGGTCAGGCGATGCCTGTAAGCAACAGCCTCACTTCGTAAATCGGGTCACAGGTCCATCTGTAACAGCTGACAACAGTTCATAGCAGGGCTGAACCCCAACCCAACTCGGTGGTTAGTTTCAGCAAAGGGGTATCCAGCTAATGCAGGTCACGATGTGTTCCAAAAATGATATCATTTGCCACCTTGACCCCAGCCAGCAAGATCTCTTACTAAGCCATGGGAGCTGATAACCCCCTATGCAAAGCCATATCAGAGTCATTTTGGGGCCGCAAGAACAGATTTATTATTCACAATAGGAAGTATGAGAGCTCAAGCTTCAACCTGCAGCTTTGGAAATGAAAGTGCAAGATGTAAACAGCAATGAAAAGAGGGAAGTTATGAAAGAACTATTAAACAATTGTAAACCAGCACCACAGCTCATGTCTACGGTCCGAGAAATGATTACCACACAATGAAACATGTTTGTTGATCTCAGCAAAGCTGATCTTTACACGTAAGTAAAATAGCAGGAAACTAGAGCAAATAATAGACACATTCTACACGTAAGGGGAGGGTCGGACACTGTTTTGGCGAGGGAGGACACAGATGATAAAATCACATGTCTCAAAGAGAAACTACCACAGGTTAATTGGGATGAAAATGAAATATAGAATATCACTCAAAAGGGAACACAAGCACAAGTCTACTTCTGAGATAGGGTAGCAAGGGTGAAGATTCTTAGACAAAACCACTACTTGAAGGGCACACAGATATGGATATCAGCTCACTCCAACCCAACTTTAAAAAGAGGCACATGGATTTGGATATCAAAGGAGCTCACTCCAAAGCAGCTTTAAAAAAGAACCATTGAACTCAATGAAGTAAAAGAAGCCAGGAAAGCAAGCAAGTGGGCGGTTACATAGATGGACAAGCATTGATTCAGAATTTCAAATCTAAGCCTAAAGACTCTCAATCTTAAAGGAATGTAATAAAGGTCATCTTATTATAGTACTAGTATGTAGCTATGCCTGTAAGGAGTTGCTACACCCATGCACTCCCCGGTTATCCAGATGTAGGTCATCTTTTTGTGCCTTGTACTTTGCCGCATAGGTCCATGAGGCCTTTTGCAGATATTAATACATCTTTCTTTCTTTCTTTCTTTCCCCTCTCTCAAATCTCCCCATGTGGCACCTTCTTGAACCCACATGGCAGCCCTACTTACCCTTTGTATGTTGCATGTGTCCTCACAAATCGGGCACATATCCTAATGATAGAGGGAGCATCATAAAGATGCTTGTGTCGCAAGTTCTCTGGTATAGGCTTGAGAAATGGATGCAAAGCTTCACGCATTAAACATCAGCTCTTATTGTGGTTCCTATTGGCAAAAAGATAAAATGATGGCCCTATTTCAAAAAGGGCAATGTACACAAAGATTGTAGGTCTCTAATATATGAGTCTTGGCTACACTTTGTTTTAAGTCACCATTTTAGTAGATCTCACTCTTTATTTCCAAAATAAATTTGATTCTAATTGGCACAATTATGCTCCGTTCTTAGAAAACTTTTGCCTTTTGGTTGTGAAATTCATAAGTGGTTATTTGCCCCATAAAGAAATCTATCATTGTGATTCTTGACAACACTTGGAGATTGTTGCATTGTCTACATTTTACTGCTCCAACCTAATTGATTAGGAGGCTAATATAAGCGTAATGAAATATCAAGTTGTTGAGGCGAGCTTTATGCATGCTCTTCTTTTACACTCCAAAAGCTTTAAGTGCCATAGCGCCATCCAATGTCAAACTTCGGTCTATGCAAGAGCTAGAAAATGCACCTTGCAGTTCGAACAATTCATATTAAATTAGCATGCCTAAAGATGTTGAAGACCATGCTTACATGAATAGGGGGTGGTGACGGTATGCGTTCTTTGAGAATGATTGTCAATGAGCAAGATTTGTCACTAAAGACTCAAAGCAATTGAATTTGAAGCCAATCATTCATGTGACATATCTAGAAGGGGCAAGGAATATCACTACGCCTTTAACTTTAACAGCTTCACGAAGTCACAATGACATATAATCACAAACATGTATGAAGCCTTGCATCTTTCAATGATGTATGCAATGAAGTACATGGCCCGCTCAACAAATTAAGGCAGCCATGGAAACTTTCAAATATGCCATATCATCAAGTACAATAAGTAGGGTGTGCAAGTCCAAATGGTGCAAAGGTACTCCCATATTCTTCATGAATCTACAATCAACAGCATCACTATTGAATGTTGATAAAGGAAATGCACTATGTGGCTTCTACAAAATCCTAGCAACACAGACATGCTTGTCCATAGCCTCCATCATCATATCTAAGTATTGTACCAAAGGGGTGCAAAGACTGCAAGGTGCTTTAGCCTTAACAAATATTCTATAAATCTATAGCTAGATTGCATTATATATATGTTCACATACATCCCATTCAATGCCCCAACCTCCTCAATGATAGAATTCTGAGGATCATTTATAAATTATCCAATTACATTAAGACCACACACTAATACATCAGTAACTGCATGAAACCAAATAAAACAAGACATCAAACTCTTACTATGCCTTGTTTTAAAAGTCGCTCCATCCATCAAAAAGTATGTGACAACTGTCAGCACTCCATGCCAATGTTAATGCCTCCACATCAAAACATGCATCCTTGTTAAAACTGATGGTCTACAAGGCCCCTAGCTATGTGAGGAATCATGGACCAAAATGCGGATGGCGCTAGCGGGATGTTGGGCTGAAACACACCAATGATCTTTGGTACCTTGTAGGATTTGGTTGGTCTATCTTATGAGGTGGATGACTGGATAGTGCTGTTGGTGTTGGGTTATTGAAGAGACCGGAGTGTTCATGACTTGGGCCAGGGAATGGATCAGTGTTCACCGTTGTTCAACATCGATGCAGAGAAGTTCTTGGGGATACTGGAGGTGTGGGATTCAGGACCAGATCAAGAAGATATTCTTTACATGTTCCCAAGGGCTTCTGCAAAGGAGCTGATGGAGCAGCTCTTTGACATATTGGAGTTGGGCCACAGTGTGTCATTAGAGGGGGTGTCGGAGAAATGGGGTCAATACCCCACCTAGAAGCCCTCAAATGAGGAGTGCAAAGGGGCTTGATGCTTGTAGAAATGTAGGTAATAGAAAGACTGCCATGTGGGTAGCAAAAAAAAGCGACTATCATGAGATTGAAATTGCACTGATGAGTTTGGGCATGTTCCCACATTGGCAGCATTCTAGTAAAAGGTCAAGTACTAGGGGGCTGTGCAAATACGTGAGCAGGTACTATAGGTTGTATGGCAGTAGGAGCTGTTGGTACAATGGGTACACAAGGTTCTGCAGGTGGTATAGCAGCAGCAATAGGTAGGCAGAGGCATGTTTCGAACAAAGAGACCACAAAGAAAGGCAAGGTAAGCAAGCCTTGAGGAGTAAAAGAGGGGGCATGGAGGGCTCTAAAGGTGGAAAATGTTGGCAACAAGAAGGGAGCTTGGAGGAGAAAATGTGTGTAAGAGGTGCAAGAAGCATAGGAGAAGTGCAGCCTTGAGGCACGGCAAAGATAGGATCATCACATCAAGATGAGCAGCAAAGCAGCAAAGTCACAAGAGAGAAGCTCATCACAAATGCGACATGCAATTGTGAGACAAAAGGTGTGTCAGGCTCACAACATTCGTTTCAGTAGATGATTATGTAACCTTGCATGCAGATAATGACCAAAGATCTTTCGAAGGGAATATCTATACACACAAAAAGTCCTTCGTGCTCAACATTTATTTGAGGAAAAACGAAGAATATAGATATGCCCTTACAAAATACGTTTGCCATGAGAGCTTCGTAAGCCAGCCAAGTTTGGAAATATTACTGTTTAATGTGGCCTTAAAATAGAAAAACTCATAAAGTAAAATTTGCTACTATATGAATATCTTTTGTCATTATAACCCTTCAAATATATTCATTGTCCAAAATGTTCACAAAATTGCGATCTACATTGAATTACCTGAAGACGATTTGTAAGAATGATATTTGGATACATGGCTGCAACATCCAAGTGATAAATCAATGGGCATTCTTCCCTATTTGGCAGATCGCGGAGATACTCTAGCTGCAAACATGGAATGATGGCCACATATGAAGCAAAACATAAATCTTTGTAAGCAAAGCAACCATGAAGAACAATAAGCCACTTTCATGATACGACTTGATTCATGTAAATGCAAAGGCAAAGATAGAGCATAGTAATATTTGATGCTGCTCTTTTTAAGAATTTCGTCACAAGGCCTCAATGGTCCATCACACGAAAGAAAAAAAACAAGATAATATCCTTAGCATCCATAATCACAAGCAAAAATCAAATCTGAATAGGGGCAGATTAAAACTTTGTACATATTTACAAATGAAAATAAGCCAGTTTTCTAATATTTTGCTTGAATTCGCAAGAAATCCCCATTGCAGTTTGAAAATATCTTTTTGAGGAGAGGAGCAAACAAATCTAGCTAACCAAATGCCAATGCTCATTCTCCCATTGAACAAAATTTAACATTTCGTCCAACAATGTTCCATAGTTTGCCGAGGCAACCGATCTTAATGACCCTTTCTCGAGCCAAGACAGGAAAGTCAAAAATGGATGTGTCGAGAAGGATTATCAAGTACAACATAGTAATTTGAAATTAACACATTGAGACAAGTTTCTTCAGCCTAGCAAGCAAGTTCCTTCAGCCTAGAAATTGTTTTGAAAATCAGCCCAGCAAGCACGTACTGCACCAACATTGCAAAACAAACCTGATTAAATACTGGTGATATCCCTACGACGATGAAGGGACGAAGACATGTATAGCCACACAAATAGGGTTTCTTTTACACTACATAGCTGCTACCAAAGGAATGTCAAGGTACTAGATATCTAAGATCCAACTTAATCCTAGTTCTAGCCCCAACTGGAGTTGGGACACTTCTCTATGTGCCTAGAACGACGTCCCCATGCTCAAAGAATGATTAAAAGCAGCAATTTCAAACCGAGAGGTATGTATCATCATCATCATAATTTTCAATTGATGAATAAGTATTTCTACAATAGAGAAGCACATATCACGATCAAAACAGGACTGGTACTGGTAAGAGCCATTGTTTCTACTCTCATCTGGGTTTTCATCATTTCTACCCTTGTATGGTTTTGATGTTTACTGCGTTTCAGATCACATGTTCCAGAGGCCGGTCAACTCATGACAACATAGACCAACTTTTAGCCCTCTAATGGGACTTGTCAAAGTTGTCAAGAACAGAGAATGTCTTTATCCCTCCAACTTTTCACAGCTGTGTAAATTTTTTCTACGGTTCTCATATTCACCAAAAAGATCAACCCTTAGTTCTTTTACATCAGCTACCAAAACTACACATTAGGATGACAAGATTTCTCACTACAATTCGAGCATAAATAACTTATGAGTATGCTTGGTTCAATCAAAAAATCATTCAGCCCTTTGAAATCACAACCCACATGCGCATGGGGAAAACACTCGAAGTCAAAGATCACTTTGTTTTAAAAATATATAGAAAGTCAAAGGGGGGGAACACCTAAAGAAACAAAACAGCATTACATAGACTTATACATTCTAGTGAGTTTTTTACTTCTTAATGTTTTGATGGGGCTAAATAGAATCGTAAGTGATCCCAGTTCATTCATACCATGGAGGACGGGGATAAAATTTCAGTCTTCATCTTTATTGTAGTTTGTTCCTTTGAAATCGAATTGAGGATACTTTTCCAAACAAACATAGAGGCACTAGCCACAACTTCTTACTGCTACAGGTACATCATCCGGAATACTCACAGCTTTATACCCATTGGATGGCCCAAAAAATGTCATGATGAAAACACACAAGTTCTTGAGGGACACAAATTACTTTATGCCACACACAGTGTTGATGGCCCCAAACTCAAACAGAGAGCTATCAGCTGCAATTACTAAAGATGCTTCAAAATTGCCAAATGAGACGAGGTGAGCCAACTTATAATGAAGGCGCCTTCTTAGCCCTTGACTTCAAGTCACTAGGAGCCCAGCATTAAATCAAACTAGAACAACATTTAAAGTTGTTGGAATTGGCTCTGCGATGCCAGACAGTACCTGCTTTTGTATGTCCTGCTTAACCTCCTCATAATTTACCACTGAGTCAAATGCCATCTTTCCCTCTACTTCAATCGCATAATGCAAATCTCTGTCCAGATTATTGACAAGTTGCTGTAAAAAAAGGAAAAGAGGAAATCCCAACTATAAATCAGACCGGCCAAAACACAAATTAGCAGAAAAACCTACTGCAAATAGACTTGCAACACAATCCTGATATCATCACTCAAAGTACTCATTAATGTGACCTTTTGAATCACCTGCATGCATGTACTTTAGTGAAAGCAGATACTCAGTTCAAACATTAAACTTTGCAACTTAGAAATGCAGCTAACATGGTTGTTTATGGGACCTGATAAGCTTCTGGTATGAGACGAAATCTGGTTGGCAGGTCCGAACGGAACACTCCACTTTCCAGACATTCAACATGACCCCCAATGTATGTTTCACTTTCAAGAAGTCTGCCCTTATAGAACTTCTCACTTTCTGCTAAATGTTTATTTGGGCATATGATGTTTGCTTTAAAAGCCTGCAGAAGACAATGAATCATTTAACAAGCTCTACAAAACATTGAAAACTTCCATGACTTTGGAAGGCAACCAAAGCGAGAAACAGAATGAGAAGACCCTACGGATAGAACACAGACAATGCGACTATGTACTTCATTCATTTCAGTGAAAGTTAAAACTAAAGAGAAAGTGCTCTTGACCTGGACCATAAGAAGCATTTCGCACAAAGTTCCACTTCCCTTACGCAATACTTCATCAGGAGGCATTGGTATGATTGTTGCAAGAGAGAAAATGAAAGGATGTACATAAGTCATGTACAAGAAATATGTGGCCACAGCATCAGAAACTGAGTATGAAGCCATAGTCTGCACAACAAATACCAATGCACTAATAAGCTGAGCGTGGAAATTGGAGCTTTACGGACTGTCATTCATGAGCTATGATACTGCTGTGGATCACACCTGTGGCTGTTCCATGGCAAATCGAACCATATCCTCTGGATTCACCTCTAAAGGGTCGTAGCCAAGCTTGGCTTTTGTCACAGCCTGCAAACTAATGGTGAGTAAGCCCTCTGTACAAGATTGGGAAGGTTCTGTGAGCTTCATCTTTTAGTGTATGAGATTACACAGAGGCGCATTTGTATTACCTTCAGGCCCTGGCTACCTTGAGGTAAGTAACTGTCACGCTTTACCCATGCAAAGCAATCAAGATGGCAAGCAAACTTCCCCCGGCATTCCCCTTGAACATGATCACAACGAAAACCGATTTCCTGGCAACAGATAGCACGTTGTTCAAGGAACAGGCCATGATCAACTTGAAGGACCAAGCTAGCCCCTACAAATTAGAGAACGTTGAGAACCAGTCCTATATGAACATAAACCCTGAGAAACAAGGCCCGAAATGGCTTGGGCCATGGATATATCTGCTGCTTATCAAAATAGATCAGCACAAGAAAAAAATGCCTAATTGCAGAAAAAAAATATATCTCTACACAAGATTACGTTTGCAAGCGCCTTATCCATATGCATCCACACAACCGATAAAAGAATTTTATTCAAGTCAACGAGCAGGACTCAATTTGTAACCATAACTGCTGCTCGAGAACATGCTGCCCAATTTGTGCTACTATGTATGCTGCCTTGCATGGCTCAATGGCAGATAGAGAGCTCATCATTCATGAGCTGATAGAGAGCTTGCTAAGCACGAGCGAGCAGCTCTAGCAGCAGGAGCACCTGTTGGCCCTATGGGAGTCCCCTCTTGATCTGAGTTGGCCATTCTTACACTAATCGAGGTTCAGTTCATGAGCAGATTGGCCACGATAATACAGTGTACATGGCCTAGGCATAGCTTATGCCCTTCAACAGATTGGAGGTAAGATTGCTTGACAGCTTAGCTGCATGCTTTAATATGTCAGTGGCACGTGTGCGCCAAGATGATGTAATAGATGGCCCAAGCACATGCATTATACCCTCCAACAGATTTGAAATCGGCCCAATAGCAGATTAGGAAGCGAGCATATATGACCAGCGTGCTATGGTATCTCATGAGCTGTGCATTGTGCTAAATAAGGGCAAGTAGCCCACTTACAAAAAATGTGATCTGACACCATGCTAATGTCGCATGAGTGCCAGCAGGGCACCATGACACCTCAATAACCTGGGGTTCAGGCAGTAATGCTCGCAATAACCTCCAAACTCATCCACCAATGCATGTGCAGGTCTGTACTGAGAGGCAAGAATAGTGTCAAGTAAACAACACTCTACAAAATGATGCTAAACGAGATAGCCCAAAAAAAGACCAGACTCTTATAAAATACATGAGGCCCAAAGAGGGCCACACCACCAAACCCAAAGGGATGAAAAAGATGGAGGAACAAAATTTTCCCATAAGTCAATCCCAACTCAAATTATCCTCCACACCTAGAGGCAATGCTGAATAGACTCATCAACTGTGACAAGTAGGATTTGCTCCAAAAGTGGCTTGGAGAGGTGGCCATGCATTGTATTTCAAGGTGACTAGTTTGGAGAATGAGATACTGGGCTGAGTCCTCCTCTATGGCCCGTGGTCTAGAACATGTAGGTTGGGAGTTCATTACATTAAAACAAACAGTCATCCTTTGGGCCTAGATTATATAGCCCAACCACCCATGTGAGCCTTTTGAATCCTCGAAATATTCCCTAGCTCATTGATCCTAACCTGTCAATGACTAAAACGAGTTTCCCCCTTCACACGCAACCACTTTCGGCCTTTTTATCAACACTCCTTTACACAATTCGAACAATCTCTGTCTAACTCCCAAAACTAATCACTTGCAAGTGATGTTGGCATGCTAAAACCAACAACCTTCAGTCCTTCCATTTTTCATAAGATTTTGTGATCCCCCTCTTCAAGCATCTTCTCAACAACCAATGTCCACCCCTCGTGCGTCTGCACACATTCTAGCCTAAGGCTTCTTTTCTGTTTGATTTTAAGGCTTCAGCAGCTAAGGCTCCTACCACACAAGTAACAAGCTTGGTCACCTAGACTCATGATGTGCATTTCTATAAACAATAACAACTAGGCGTCTCTTGGATCCAATCAACTCCCCTAATACTTCAATGGCAATTTGCAGAGGCTTTAGAGAATCCTCATCATTACGGCTCAATCACCTGCCTTATGACATGCATCCTTCCACAATGATGTGACAAGCTACTTTAGTCTAGCTAGGGTTTGCTTACTCACCTGTTTATGAGACCTGCTCATTGGGATGTTCACTGCCTATATTGTTAGGATGCACAGTTTCTCAGTTGGCCAAGCATTGGAGCAGCTTGTGGCAGCTGTGGCCACACTATGGAGCAATCCACAAGCACCACACATAGCCAGAACATCCCCCTATAGGCTGCTAGCTAATCAACACCTGAGAACGGCTGCCAAGTGGCAGGCTGTCACATCAGCAATTGGCAGAGCATTGCACACAAAAAGAACTTTCTCAACACAATGACTGAGTACATAGCAAAGGCAAGGCAAGGCCTCTAGTCTGAGCCATGCTTTAATAGGGAGTGTATGGAGGTCAGAACTTTCTAGATTGAGTGGGTCCCCTTTACCCTTGTAACATGCCATCTTGTTTTTTCAGAACTAAAGGTCTCAAATTCATAGGTTTCCCGTTTGCTTTAATGCTCGTGCCATCTCGGAGCTCAAATCCCCATGGTTCTCCGTACTTGCTATTGTGCATCTGAGCATTTAAGCTGCTCTGCCAGATCATCATTGCCTATGCTCCTTTCACTCGCCAGAATTACCATGCCCAAATAGCCACAGAAGTGCTGTTAAAGATATCAGATAAACGACCTTGGTCATGGGCACCAACTTCTCTTTACTACTTTTTTCCCATCTCCCTGGAAAATGAAGGTTCTAAGCAATTCCTCCAAGACTTGCAGCCCCAATTCCAAATGCATTTTGCATAGACAATTCTCAGTCATGCACCAAATGTGTCTGGTATACCCACACCTCCTTAAGATGCCTTGACTTGCAAGGCAAGTGTAGCATTTCCTGCATGCCAACAACTGCAACATATGTTTAGATCATCCCATTCCTAGATGGACAAGTCAGGTGTCTCCCATTAATTGGTACAGCACTTGCCACTTTTGGTCACTTAATCATCAATATGAGTCTGTTCTGCATTAAAAGGTGAAAGGGGGCTTCCAGATAGCTAAAAGACGTGTACTTTTCAATATGATTCTATTCTGCAAAAAGAAAGAAAAGGGGGTTCACGTGGCTACAACCTATTTGGTACTCAAACCTCCTGCAAAATGAAAGAAAAGGGTGTTCACATGGCTACAATCTATTTGGTACTCAAACCTCCTGCAAAAAGAAAAAGAAGGGGTTCGCGTGGCTACAATCTATTAGGTACTCAAACCTGCTGTAGACACAGGATTTTTCTATATTTACTTCAATGTTCAGGGGCAGAAAAGGCACTAAACATGACTTACATCAGACATTTTCATCCCATGATGCTCTGCACGAGCTTCAAGAAATGGCCAGTCAAAAAAGTCACCATTGTAAGTGACATAAATTCCTGGCTTCACCTCCTGCATGTGGCCAAACCAGCATTGCAGCAACTCCTTCTGCAAGATGCAATTAATAGGGAGACATCAAGAAAGACCAACTATTTCTTGTTTAAAAAAAGTCCTTACTGGAATAAAAGTCATACAGGCCTACAAAAATCGCACATTACCTCATTCGCTACATTGGTAACCTTGAAATGTCCTTCAAATTCTGGCTTAGGAGTGTACTCCAAGTTTTCAATATCTTGACCCACACACTGCACGCAAAGCTTCCAGAAATCTGTTATCTCGACAGACATGATTTTAGCATGTTTTCAAGCAACTTAGCAATAACCTTCTGGCTATGAGACACTCTTTCTAATCTCTCAACCTGAAATCTGGCCCTCCTTAAGGTGAGGAGAAATAAAATACCCCATACCACACCAGTGCTGCAAAGGTTTGTGGAAGAGTGTTTACAAATAAAGGCCCATCATGCATGTGTGAAGGTCGGCGCTGCATTTTTTACCTCACGATTAATAATGAGATATCCATCACCATCTATCATGTACGAAATCATCATGACCATGTCATAGGAAGCATCAGGGAATTTGAGAGGAAGCTTTGTAGTCTCTATGTCAAAAGCACAGACACGAACTTCGGCACGCTGGAGAAGATCACAGCGCCTTTCTAATTTTATGCTAGAGGCTTCAATTTCCACAGTATACCATTGCCCGCACCTCACATCTGCATTAAAAAAGATTCTATGAAGTATAACCAAAGACAATAAAGCCAAGAGTGAATCCTGTAATCAACAATATCCCATTAGGTTGTTACACATATTCATGCTGAAAGTGCAGATTGCCAGGAGTGTGAAAATGCCATGAAGGGCCTGTGGGTGTGTGTGAGAAGAACAGTCCTCCATGGTCCCATTCCCTCATAGCTTGTGGATGTGTCCAACAGATGACTTTTGAATAAATTTGTCCAAATGAGTCCAAGAAGATGCCCAAACTCATCATGTAAAGGAAAACAGAAACTGTACTTGTCAACCTTCAGATAGCTGGCCACAAACTTGCAAAATCATCAATTTCAACACTGACACTTCAGTGATATACACATGGCACCATACAGAGCACACCTCAACATCATATGATTTCCCACACAGAGATCATAATCTTCCAATTGTAAGAATGTCAATACAATATAATCCAACAAGCTTTCAAATCAAAGGCGGACAAAACATTATCAAATCACAACTGCTATACAAAATATTAAACAAACTGTATAAGGGACTGAGCTATACATCCAACTTAAGAATCACGCCATAAAACTCCAGAATAGCCTTTCATTCTTAATGCACCCTCTCCCCCCCCCCCCCCCCATCCCCCGAAAAAAAGAAAAAGTGAACTTCTGTTAAGTATGACCAGAATACATAGAGTCAAGAATAAAATCCTATGAAAACCTCAGATAAAATCATGCAAGAAAGAGATGAGGCTGTCATAACCGATCACAGAATTGAAAGTGCCATGAAGGGCGGGTTATATGTGGAGAATAAACTATAATCCGACTCTCTCATGAAGGAAAGTCTCCTGGCTGCTACAGCACATGAGGAGCATTGAATCCTCCCCCGAGTGGCCACGAGGCTGTGTACAAAATCCTGGGAGAATTGAGGTCTGTATAAAGAAACAAGCATTGCTTCTAGAGTGATAAGCTGAGGCATTCCTCTAGCCATGAGAGTGGCCTTGTGCAAATATGCTCCATCCTAGAAGATCTGAGGGCCTGACTATGTGAGAGGCCCCCAAGTGATGTAACAAGTGACTCCTTATCCTGCCATGCCTTGCAAAACCCTCTATGCCTCTTTGCAACTCCAAATGCAATGCTGAACGAACACTTAAGGCTGTGAAGCGTTGCAGGTATCTATCTCCAAGAGTTCACAAGAGTACACCATGTTGGAAGAGCCAAAAGAACATGGAAATCTATCTCTTCCAGTAGAATCTCCAAATTCATCACCATAAATGTGTTTGCAAGGGCAAGGTGATGCCATAGGTCTCCCAATGAGCTCTCCGGGTGGTTGTCCACTGTAGGCTCTAACGCTAGCCTCATCTGGCATTCCAGACTAGTGTCATCAATAGTGCCCTATAAGGAGCTGCAGCATCATCAATGCCATCTCTTGGATCCCATGGTAGGTACTGGAATGAACACCCATGACAAATGATGGACGACGATTTATCCACCAGCAACCATCAAGTAAGCCAACCACTCTAATGATGTAAAGAATAGCATCCTTGATTGACTCTGTTGTATCAATCTAACCCTATGTAGCCTTGTAGTGGAGTATTTCTCCTCCCTTGTCCCAAAGGATGCGACAACCTCATGTGGAAAAGAAGACGCCCAGCCACTGAGCCTGGTGCCCTGAGTCTAATCTACTTCTTAAAGCCAATCAAGGGATATAGCTATGTCGATCCACACACTACGTCTGCCAATTTCTCGTAAGCTTTGAGTGATTGTATACAGTAAGGCAAGGGAGACTCTCTAAAGAATCTCCAACCGCCCACAAAGGAGACAGATCCCTTCTCCTCTGTAAACCATTGCATGTATCTCGAGTAGCCCATTGGACGTCCTAAGTCATCAAAAAAAAGCTCATTCCACATGATTGGTTGTCTGTCCCTCTCATCTTGAGCTTGAAGAGGATCTCGTGTAAGGGATCTTATGAGCTATTGCCAAGCTCTAATGATCATTGCTAAGAGAGGAAAATGTGATATGGACATCCATGAAAATTCATCTTACAGCATCCAATCATCACCTATTTAGGGAGAAAGCACATCTAGATTCAACAAGCGAAGAAATCCTTCCACGACTCATTGCTTGGAAGGAGGATCAGCTTGCCAAGGCAAGCTTCGCACTTGATGTCAGGATTGATGATTATGGCCTCCCTCACACAAAGGTAACATGATACTGCTCCAGGCCACTCTCAGCTTCATGTCATGTATACCATTACCAGAGGTAGTTCCGTACCAATCTGTTCAGCTAGCCAATACTTAAGCGTGAAAAGCACCAACAAAAGGTAATGCCCCAAGCAGAGGCCAATAAAACCTGATACACCATATGGGCTCTAGAGGGCTAAATCCAATGTAGTGGAGCTCCAATCAAGGAGCTTCTGTTGGAATAGTATTAGTCACCTTCCCATCCGTGAGCCCCCAAATGAGCAGTGCATCGGGGGGTGGACCAAGGTAGTAACGGGCTGCCACCTGGGCAGCATCATGGCTGGGATGTGGGCAGTATTCACACATGGAAAAGCAGAAAAAGGGGGCTGCCACATGGACAGCAAACAGGCTGCCATGTGGGCAGCACAACAGAGGAAATACCTAGAGGTTTGAGGCCCACATAAAGAACAGCAGTGGTACAGAACAGCCACATAATCCTCAATAACAACGCCAAGCATGTTGGTTGGAATTCTTTTTGGCAAGGCCAATTCACCAACAGAGTAAAGTAGCAAATCCAGATCACTAGGTTGATATAACATGTTAGAAAAGGCCACAAGCTCAGACTTCATTGAAAGTTTTAAACTGATTTTGAATGCAGCAGCTACTTATCTTTTAAGGACACTCACCGTTGTCTATTGCGAAGCGTACATGGTAAGGAACGTCATATTCGCGGATGTCAACCAGAAAATCAAGGTAGTCCTGAATCTTTGCATTATCTTGTTTGTTATCACTGTCAAAGGACCAATACTTTGCATCAGTATTCATCAGATATTGCCATCACTCCAGTCACAGCAAAACCATATGAGCAAAAAGAAACTGATACTGCCATCCCAACATAATACGGTAAGCATTAAAATTCATTGGCAGGCTCATTTTTTAGCGTAACCTAGTAGAGGGAAGTCAGCAAATTCAGAGTCCAAATGCACTACAATAACAAACTAAAGCTTGGGCCAGCAGGCGATGAACACAATGCAAATGAATCCAACACTATTCTCCTAGCACTTATAAGCAGTGGTCTGGTCTCGCATTGGAGCAGACTGTCATGGGAAGAAAAGTTTATCAAAGAGCAGCAGCAATTCTTGAGAAGGCCTTGAAGGTTACCTAGGAAAAATCAATCCATAGTAAGTCCCAAGGAATTGTAGAACTGCACAAAGGGAAGCTCCTCTGAATGCAAATCCCTTGAACGAAATCTTAGGATGGCGCTGCAACTTGAGCCTTTCTGCCTCTGAGCCACCCTATTTACCTTAAGCCCCCCCCCCCCCTTGCCACAGCCTCCTCCCTCTTCCTGCCCCCACCCTTCTTTCTCGCTTTTCTCTCCACCCCAAGCTTCATCTCAGGCCTGAGCTTTTGAATCTTTCCCCCATTTTAACCTATGTTTGCCAGCCCCTTTCTAGTCATCAAATCCCAGCCTATTCTTTCCAGCTCATGCCAGCCCTTCTTCCATCTTGCTTAGCCCCGACCTCTTTTTCCCCTTTATCGGTAACCTCTGGTTTTCCTAGCCCGATTCTCTATTGTGGCCCCCCTCTTTTGGCCTCCTTTCCAGCACATCCCTCCCTTGCCAAGATTATTGCTGTCCCTTGTCCTTTCCAGGCCCCCTCTTACTTGTCTAAGGGCTGGCCACAGTTTTTTCCATACGTGACCATACGCATCATAGTTAGGGGAAACGGAAACGGGGAAACGGGGAACGGAAACGGAAACAGAAATGTTTCGAGATTTCTGGGAGGGCTGAAACGGGGAAACGCCACATCAGCAAGGAAGGGGAGTAGATGATGATGGAGGGCTGAAGCAAGCTGCAGGAGAGAAAGGAGAGGAAAGGAGTGAATGGGGCTGAAGGAGGGCTGGAAAACCTTGAGGATGGAGAGAGTATGAGGCTGAAGGAGTGGACGGAGGCCAAAATCGAAAGCAAAAGGACAAAAAACGGGGCTGGCGGCGGATTTCGCGTGATTTTGGAGACCTAGCAGCCTATGTTGTCTGAAACAGCACATTTCAGGGCTCTGAAACATGTTTCAGCCAGCCGTTTCAGGGTCCTGAAACGTTTCAGACCCTGAAATGCGTTTCAGGAAACGAGGCTTCTCTGAAATGGCGTTTCAAGCTTGGCTGGGCTCTGAAACGGCCTGAAACGCATTTCAGCGTAACTGTGATACGCATACGTCATACGGGTACGGAAGTATGATTGGAGTATGGTTCAGCCCCCGGGGCTGAATCATATGTGACCCTAATTTTACCGCAAAAAATTCAGAAAAATATAGAATGTACACATTTACTTGAGAGAGAACTACAACAAACTTCAAACTTCATGTGACCCTAATTTTACCCCAAAAATTTCAGAAAAATATAGAATATACACATTTACTCGAGAGAGAACTACAACAAACTTCAAACTTCAAATTTTTATTGATTTTAAAGTCATGAAAAGTCCAGGAACTGGATTCTGTCATTTGATACATAGTGATAGACAACAAAACATCATGATCAATCATCAAAGGTAGCAGGTAGTAGATACTAGAAAAGTGAAAGAATCCTAGGCCCTGTAGGCTGCAGGTACTACATCAAAGGCAAGCTGAAAAACATCATTTAACAAACTGAAAAGGCTGCCAGCCTGGGCCTTGCAAGCTGCCACAAGCTACAGCCTCACAACTGTGAGGCTCAAGCCTCAAGATGCATCCTCATCCTGTGGCTCATCCTCATCATCATCAGCATCAGTGCCATCCTCCTCCTCCTCCTCCTCCTCCTCATCCTCATCCTCATCACTGTCAATCTCATCTGCCTCGCCATGGGACTCCAAAATACTGGAGCTGCTTGAAGCTGCAACATTCATCCTTCCTGTAACAAGAGGGGCTGGTCCGGCTGGAATCTCCTCTTCTCCCTCTGTAGTCTCTTGCAAAGCAAGCAGCCTTTCATCATCCTTCTCCTTGTTGATCATTTCCAAGGCACTTCTATCTTCTCAAATCCCCTTTCCTTGATTTTGGAGATCAATTGCAAATTAGTATGGATGTATACTAATTGTTCTATATTCTTTGGAAGAAGCCTATTCCTTCTTTTGGTATGTATAAGAGAGAATGTGCTCCAGTTTCTCTCACAAGGAGAAGCACATGTCCCCTGCGAGAGCACTCGAATAGCCAACTACTGCAAATTTGGAGTGTGAGCCCCAAATGTCTCCCACCACTTCACCCCTTGGTGCATCCTCTTATCATCCTTCGCAATTGCCTGAGCAAATGTGCCTGACATGGACTTGTAAACATCAAACTCATCAAATAAGATGCCCTACCTCTCAACACCATACTTCGTGTACCGCTCAATGATATCCATCCACCCATCATGCACCTCCTTGTCACCATCTGGATTTCTCTCTCTCCAAATAGGATGGAGAACAAAAGCTGCTGCATGTAAAGGAGAGTGCATCATATCCCACCTATTAACACACAAGGCTCTGACATCAACCAACTTGGAGGAGTCTATGCCATCTATAGTTTGTATCTTCTCCACCATTTGATCAGTGAGCTCATCTTCAGAATAGGTGCACATATCTTCACTATGACTCTTGCTTCCTGCCAAAACGAGGCATCCAATACAATGGAAGACACCTGTTGTGCTTTCACAGTGCATGATACTTTCTTCCTGCATCACTCACAACCATACGACACAATCCATTGTAGACTCTCTCATCCAACAAGTTTGCTAACACGATAAACATGTAAGCAAACCGAGTCTCTGCAGGTTTCACTAATTCCTTCTTGCTGAAAGTTCTGAATAATGCTAACACAGTGAGCTTCAGAGTAACAAACATGACAATCATGTTGGCATGTGTTAACACTGGCTTCACCCAAGCAAGCTGCCCAATGTCCTCAAATAAGAGTTCAAGGCAATGGCATATGCATCTAGTATAGAAAATATGAGGCCACTCCTCTATCAAATCTCCTGCTCGCATGCAGTTAGATGCATTATCCATGCACACCTGCACCACATTATTTGGCCCAACATCAAGAATGGCATCTTTTAATATCCCAAAAATGTATTCCCTTGATTTATACTGCCCACTAGTATCCACAGACTTCAAGAAGACAGATCCAAAAATGCATGAGACCATAATATTAATGATAGGCCTACACCGAGTGTCAGACCAAGCATCACACACTATGTTGCATCCATACTTTTTCCATTTCTCCCGAAACTGCAGCAACTCATGATCTATGCATACCACCTCATTTTTCAGCTCCAAAGTGCACAAGGATTTGTAAGATGAAGGCTTAAAGCTAGGCCCAAAATGGCCAATTGCACGGACCATTTCCAAAAAATATGGACTCCTCATCTTCCAATGAGGAATGTCCTCTGCAAAGAAAAAGCCCCGAAGAGCAATGTGGACCTCCCTTTGGCACCTTTTGTTTCTTATTTTTTGGTTCATGTGTAGATGCACTTGCACTTGCAGCACCACTCTCCCAGGCATCTCCCAAATCAACCACATATGCATCAAGCTCTTCTGCAAATTTATTTTTACTTGCCTTTGCTTGCAACCTTCAACAAGTGTCTTTCACATTTTCAAGGGGAGAGGAGCAAGGGTCAACCCCAAGGCCTGTCAGCCCAAGAAAGTGTGCTCTTATGCAACTAGGTCCTACATCCCATTTGTGAGGGCAGTGCTTGCATTCACAAGTGAACTGCCCCTTTCCCAAAGGCCTCAGTGTCTCCACAAATTCCCATTCTTCTCTTTTCTTTCTTCCCATCTACAAGAGAGAGAGATAGAGAGATGAGAATCTGAATTTCAGAATGAGAATAAACTTCAAGACCCAAAATTCCACAGATAACATGGAACTTGGAAGAGATAAGAGGGAGTCAGTGGTCACCTCGGTCCTCCTTCGATCGAATCCTAAAGGCTAAGAGTCACAAGAGCTCAGAGAATCTTCTCTTGCTGAAGGCCAAGACCTAGGTAGCTGAAGCTTGAGACTCCAGAGCTCAAGGTGGAGTCTGGTGGACTCTAGACTCCTGGCTAATCTTGCCAACTGCCTAAGGATGATTTTCCCTTTGGTTGAGCCTCAAAACTCCCACGATAACTTGAACAGGAGTAATGTAGCTGGAGATCCTTCCACGCACCCTTTTTCTTCTTAATCCCTCTCCTTTGGTGACCCGTGCTGTCCCTTTTGCAGCTAGGTTTGGCCTTAGCAAATCCAGACCCCCCTCCCTTCCACCACAAACCCCCGCTTGAATGCCCTCCCACCCTTCTATCATCACCTTGGCCACCTACCCTTTCCCCCAAATTGCATCGAGCCTTCCCTCCTCCAACCAATCCCATCTCAGCCAACGTCTATGCAGCCCCCTCTCAGCCAGTCCCCCATGAAGCCTTCTTCACAACCCCCTCTCCCTAGATCTTGCACTGCTCACTAATAGTCTGTAGGATTTGGTAGTGGCATAACACCATTGTCGCAGATCATAATGGTGTGGGATGCCATGGTTTCCTGTTGCTAACCACGATAAGAGAGAGATACCCTAGACCTTCATCTCGGTGGTGATCCATCATCCAATGTATTTTTGGACCTTTCGCTAGCAAATGAGTCAACTCTCAACTACAAATTGTCATATGTTTTCTAACCCTATGTCTTCCCTAGTTGGAAGCTTTACCATAAGTGGTTTCATGGATCGAGGATATAATATTTGCTCACAAGTCAAGGAAAACCTAATAGCTTCACAATGGATCATACCAAAAGTACATGCTATAAAAGATCGAATCATTCACAAGCATAAGACAATATGATCTTTGGAACAAATACTCCTAGACCTGTGATGATGTAAATCTTGATGCTTGGAAATTTTATTTTTTTTAAGCATGATTCTTGCATACACACTGTGTGTGAGTGTGTGCGCGCTCGCTAGGGATGTCCACTTAGTGCGCTGTTGTATGCGATAGACACGCATCCAATGCTTCAATACATTGATCATGTTGTAGGTACAGGCATGTTGCATGGATTGGAAATTCATGGAAGTCGCACCATGGTTACTCAAGCATATGCCGATGATTCTTTTTTTAGTCCAAAGAACTTCCCTTATGCATGCTCTATCATTATATGGCCTCACTGTTGGATGTGAATTTTCATAAGTCCAACTATTACCACTGCATTCCATAGACTAGCATAGACTTTTATGGCCGAGGGAAATTTTTCTGCCTACTCAATTAGTTCGCCACCTTGGTTATTCTTTTGGCTCAAGGATTACTCGTCATTAACAAACTGGCTGGGTACTTGCAAAATTGAAGAAAAAACTTGAATACTCGAAAATTGGCAACTTGGTCATTGCATGTTCACCTAAGAATAGTCCAATCTATTTCAGTGGCATACATTCAATTTTACTTACCTTTGATCATGTTTGGCAAGGGAGATCTTACATGCTTTATGTCAACCATTATGGAAACTTTTTGGCCTTCCAAAAATGGCCGAAAAAGTTTGAGATTACTTTCAGTGCAACGTCTCTCTTCGCCAAAGTTGCATGGCGGTTTAAATATTCTCAACATTCAATTGCATATCTTTGCTCATAAGGGCAAAATGATGCTGCAATTTATGCAAAATGATCAACCTTGGGCTGCCATGATGCGCTACTTGCTTTTACAAATCACCACCCTCTACCTTTGGTTACTGGCAACCAACTCAATGGGATTTTCTACTTGGTTGTATTGATGGTGCAAGCCAATTTCTTAAGGGCTGAAAGTATACATTGGTCAAAGTCCTTTGACCCTCCGTTGGGCTTTACAAGAACCCAGACGTTCCTACTTTATTAGTTTCAAAGGAATCCGATATGTGGCTGATGTGTTTCATGATGATGGTACCATGATATTTTTTCCTTTGGCTGCCAGACAATATGGTTTAGCGATGCATTATCGCCCCCTATGGCAAAACATTGCTCACATGCTTCATCCTTTTCTGCCAATACCTTCACTTGAAGCTTCAAGATAGGCTTGAGGATTCGACTCGCCAAGTTCATCAGCCCATCCTTTGAGGCTATCTCACATTATGGTACCTTCCTTGTATAAAGTTTTGTTGCCCCCACCTTGGGTTTCTGATAAGGCAAATCAACTCTGGCACATGTATCGCCCGGCAAAGTGGTGGAGGATGAGATTGCAGAAGCTTTGGAAATTCAAAGTCCCTCTTCGACAGTAAGTTTTTTTTTAGGCGGGTGATACTCGGGGGGTTTCTGTTTAGGCAACTCTTGGCAAGCAAACATATTGCTCCCGCTATTTGTCACAGATCCTTGGCTCCACAAGAATCTGTGCCTCATCTCCTTTGGCATTGTCCACACACCTGTGTTTTCTTGGATGTTCTTCGGCAGTGTTTGAGAACTAGATTTCCCACTGCTACCTTTGGGAAGTATTTCTGGCTTTTTGGGATTCACCCACGCAATGAAGGGTTTCAATTGTTTTTCATTTGGGTTCCTTACTGGGCAATTTAGACGCTATGAAAGGATAGAAATCATAGTCTTTAGTGATCTTACTTATTTCAACTTTCCCTTTCTTTCGACACTCTCTGCAACAATCTTTCTTTGATTGTCTACAGACTCATTACATAGACTATAATGTATACTTGTCAAATAGTGAGATCTTCTGCTGATGTACTTTTGAGCTTCCCATTCAAGGGAAGCTACTGTGAAATATAATGCATCAAAATCCTGATCCAATTGGGGCTATTACAGCATATGCATGAGCTGAATTTGAGTCTCAATCCCCTACTTGGATTGCTACCCTTCCATTGCAATTTGACGCACGCAACCGAAATCTTTTGAAAGCGTACCTTGGAGAACATATCAGAGAATGTGTTTTATAATCTAACCAGGGAATGTGAAGCAAGACTCTTCGTCGAGCACCAGACCACCAACAGGTAGTACGTATAATCTAGGATTGTCATGATGTAGTCACTCGCTTTTGGAGCGCTAGTTCCATCATCGCAAGATGAGTTGCCCACGGTGAGGGTAGTTGTGAGCTAGGAGGAATGGAGGATATTTATGGTGCGATTGCCCGCGTTGCTTTGGCAAGCTTTTTTGGCCCACGGTGAGGGTAGTTGTGAGCTAGGAGGAATGGAGGATATTTATGGTGCGATTGCCCACGTTGCTTTGGCAAGCTTTTTTGGCTCTTTGGGGGTTACCCACACATAGCCTGAGTTTGATTTTTTCTTAACCTGGGTTCGATGTTGGGCACCCAAGACTCTGTGGAATTCCACCTTTTCCATGTTTCACTATTTCTTGGATGTCACTTAGGCAATCCTTCTATGATTGCCTCTCTGTTTGTCAAATTGATCACTCTATTTACTTGTCTTACAATGAAATCTTTTGATATTGTAATTGCATCTCTCCTCTTTGGAGATTGCTTTTTGCAATAAAATCATACATGGTTTTTACCAAAAAAAGTGTGTGTTGCTCCGTGATTTTCTTCCCAAATTGGGGACTTATCTTCATGTTTGATTCCTAGCATCTCTTTTAGCAAACAATTTTGCCTATTTGGTAGATATGCCTCTACACCAGAGTATGTTCAATTTTTCAACTGGTGTCATTATTGGGGCAAAGTGGTCTCTATATCATGCATGCATGTAACTCTCAAATGTATGGGCATTGCTTTATGGATATTTATCATTTCTTTCATTCCTCCCTACATTGCTCCCTTCAGGACGCACATTTCATGGGAGATCTTCTTGCGACCCAGGTAAAAGTGTTCTTTCACTGTTTTTAGTCTTGTTGTGTTGGTTGTTCTTCACTGGAGCAGCTATGTTGGTCTTCTTTTCCTCTTCTTCTAGTTATGAGTAGTAGCTATCTCACTTTGGGACAGCTATGAAATGTGCATTTCTCTTAATGAAAGTGTGTGTTGCTTGGCAATCTTTATTTTTTTAAAGCATGTTCATGCATGTGTGTGTGCGCGCACCTATCCCATAGATGTTTGGCTCCCATCGAATCTTTGCTTCATCTTTTCTAGACTTGTCCTGTCACTCGGGATTTCTTTTCATTGATTCAGCAACGTCTTCGCGCACACTTTTCGTCTGCTACATTTGAAAAGCTTTTATGGCTCTTTGGGATTCACCCGCAACAATCGGATTTTAACTTGTTCTTTGCATGGGTCAGATATCGGGCACTCTAAACAATATGGAAAGACAAGGATCGACAAGTCTTTCATGAGCCCACCGCTTCCATGTTTTTTTACTTTCGCATGTCACTCAAGCAATCACTCTATGATTGCTTGTCTATTCAGCAGATAGACTATACTGTCTACTTGTCTTATACTAAGATTTTCTAATTTTGTATTGGCTGATCTCTGCTTTGGAGAAAGTCTTTTTGTAATATAAAGCTACATGGATTTCACTATATATTAAAAAGTGTGTGTGTACTTGTCCTACAATGAGATTCTCGTTTTGGGATAGTGACTCTGTAAAATAAAGCAATCAAATTTTCACCTCAAAAAAAAAAAGGGTGTACTTGTCCTACAGTGAGATTTTTTCTTGATGTACTTTTCACCTTCCCAGTTTGGGACAGCTCCATTGTAATATAAAGCATCAAATTTTTCACACCAAAAAAAAATGTGTGTGTGTGTGTGTGTCTTTCTTTCTTTGCTTCTTTCTTTCTTTATTTATTAATTTATTTTATTTATTTTTTTGTAAAAATCATCGAAGGACCAAAGGGTCTATGATTTAAAAAACTTGATACAATGAGCTGAGGCGAAGTCTCTGAACAAGTATCAACGCCCATGATGAGCTATATAATGAGAGAGAACACTCTGAGCTCATGGAAAGGGACAAGGTTGGCAGCACTATGATAGCCATCTGGGAAAGGCTGGTGGAGAAGTCAAGCCTAAGAGGAGGTCGGCGATGTGCAAGGTTGCTGCAGCAGCATTTAAATTTGTGATGGGACGCTGACAACTATTAGTACGTGTGGTCCATTGTGGTCTACTAAGTATGGCCCTATGACGAACCAATGCCATTTATCACCCCCATCGGCTGTGCCTCCAATTTGGTGAGTATGAAGGGAAGGTCTCCTAGTCCTATCTGTGACCCAACCAGCTAGTGAGTTTGATGTCTCTCGCTCTGGTCCGCAGATCCGCCGTCTCCCTGAAGTCTATTGGTCAGTGTTGTTGGGCTGAAATAAATCAATAATCATGCTTTGAGTGGAGTTTGGCTGTCAGTCTTGGGCTCACCTTTGGGTAGATGCTCCCTATGTCGGACGATCTCTTGAATGAAAGACACCAAGCACCTCTGATCTGGATAGGACAAAAGGCTAGATAGGGATCCAAAACCATCCCTAAAGAGGCAATGATAGTGACCTCTGATCTAATGGTACATTGAGCATCTGAAAGCGAAATGCTCCTCCGACTTGATCTCCTGATGATCGCGTAGGGTACAGATACGATCCTCTCTAGGTATGACCACTTTTCGTCCACTACACGATAGATATCCCCAAGGAGTGACGGAAGTAGATCCATGTGTAGTTTGGTGGATCAATGAAAACCTATAATGAAATCCACAACCAATGGTCTCTGTAAAAATTGAGCTTCATAAGGAGCTTGCTGGACACCCAACCAAGCCTCGAATATGTGTTAACTGTAAAAGGTCCTCTCAAATGACCTGGTCCACCTCATGATATGTGAGCGGGATGAAGGGGACCTCAATGATGTACTGGAAGGGAGGTAGCATGACTATATGGATTCCCAAGCTCTCAAACCACTGCATGTACATGCATACGAACACCTCTCTATTGCCAATGATGAAAATAAAGCCAACCAAAGAAGCTTGCATTGCATTGTGGTGCAAGAGCCAGTCTCTGAAGTGAGAGAGATATGTGATAACCCGAAACGTTGCATCGAGCTATAATAGGGATGCTCCGAGCTCAGCCAAGACTATATGTTGTGGGACTGAAGGCTTATTGCGAATCATCTGTGAAACCTTGAGAATGTGACGGCTCTCAACTCGAGCCCAATCTGTCTCTGATAAGTCTGGCCCTCAACAAGGGCTACAACACATACCCACTGGACAGACCAAAAAGTCAAAGAGAAGAGTCTTGGTTCGAGAATTCTACAACTGAGAGTGAAAGCATTGCTGCTCAAGTCTCGCAAGTGCAATGAATCCCTTGCTCAATTAGGCATATAGTATTGGTCACATCGAGAAGATTAAGCCGAAGAAAAGAATCCCCAAATATGTGTAGGATACAACAACCTCCACCGGAAACTTATCCAAGGTGAAATGCTCTGTGCATGGCTGCCTGAACGTGTTGAAGATCATGACCTTGGTTTTATCAAGGTTGACCTTCAAGTCAAGTGTCTAGCAAAGGGTATGAAGCGCATCCAAGTGTTGCTAGAGACCCTCTACTAAGGAAGAGAGTAGGACCACATTATCTCCGTACAAGAGAATATGAAGCAAGAATCCAATTAGAGAGCAACCAGCCCCTCCTAGGGTCCCAATGCACATCTCAAGCTCATCCATGTAGAGGCCAAACAAGGTTGGTGATAACGAGAAAACTTATTTGACCCCAATAGTGCTCATTATCTCCTTTGTCTACCTTGGACCATTGTCTACCTTGGACATGTCCAAACCCTACCCGAGCCTCATAAAGTCGCACGATTGCCCAAGTAATCTCCTAATCATACCCCAACTCCTGTAGAAGTCTAATGAGTCGAGCTCTCGACGCTATGTCAAAAGCCTTGCAAAAATCCACAAAGCAGCAATAAATCCTCTGTCTCCGTTCCCTGGCCTCTTGATGACCCCTCTGAGTGTGAGTATATGATCCATGGTCCCGTGATCGATCCAGAGGTCAACCTACCCCACAGCTCTAAGTTCCTTGAGCTTTGCAAACAAGCTAACCTCTCTCGAGTAGTAATACATAGATCTTAGACATGACATGTTCAATCATAATTGTCCTGTCATTTTTCAAGCTCATGAGAGAGAAAGAGAGACATACACACTTGGCTTTTAGCAAAATTTATTTGTCATTCTATTACATCACAAAAACATCAAAATAGATCATTATATGACAAGGAGAAATATTCAAGATCCCACACACATAGACAATCACAGAATGATTGCCGTAGCACACCACCCACATGGCAAATTCTCTTGGACCAAAGAAAATAAGCGATGAGGTTTTTGCAAAGCAATGGTGGCGTAATAGCTTTGACCAATGAAGGCTCTCAGCACACAAGGAGTTTCCTAAAGAGCATCAGTGCCATTCCATTTAAGATGGAAGAGTATGTCTTTCCAATCAGAAAGCAATTTACTCTGCCATCAATGTGACCCAAAAGAAAGTCCCATGAGGTAGGCTACCAACAACCAAAGGCTGCAGAAGACAAGTGCACAATCAAATGTTGCATCATGGCATCATGAATATCCATGGCTGACCACCCTATATGAATTGCAGCATCATTCTCCCCTTGTGAGCCAGAATATGCATGTGTATTGAGGACATTCAGTCCCCCATGCATTTTAGGTGACCAAAGGTGACCCCCTGAAAGCAACCTAAGGGCTTTGCTCCAAGAAATTAGACATAAACAGGTGATAATCCCACTTGGCAAACATGATCAAGGGCAAATAAAACTGAATATAGACACACATTCACACATGCATGTGCATGTACATATACACACATGCGCACACATAAAACAAAGGGAAGGCCTTGATCGACACGATGTTTGTGCAATGTGTAATGGGTGGGTGTGCAACATGCAACTCTGTGTTTGTGAGTCCACTGCCATGGTGGTGGGATACATACAATTGCATCCGTATGTGCAGTTGATTCAATAAGCATTAAATATTCTCTATAAAGGAGTTGCATCGCCTCTTTCTTGTTTGAGATTCTTTCAGTTAAGCAAGCACATACGCATGTGTAGTTGGCTCCGTAGGTGTGGCCTAATGCATGTTACAACAGACCCACCTGCTTCATACTCTCACTAAAGGAATGTTAGCTGTACACTGTAATGTCCTTTGTCGGAATCCTGCATTGAGCATGTAGCACAATATTATTCGGACCATCAGACGGTAGATTTGCAATCAGTGGCTGGATGAGCAAAAATGCAGCCATTGAGCAAATGCTTAAAATATAGATAAGGTATCACGGTATTGCCATAAGGCTGCCTTCATAAGTTCAAGATGCACACTCTTATCTCCACCAGATTGCAGATTAGCAAGGAAACAATGGACACCGCATCCTTCACCACAATACATAACAACTTACAAGCCAATGCTCTCAATATGAAAAAAAAAAATTTGAGGAATACTAGCGTGGCTTTCATAGATCGTGCCAATATCAATCACAACTTTTAAGTAAGGCTTTGTCAGGATTTGATAAGTTCACCTGGAGCCGTAAAGAAATGACCCGTATGCTTCAGCAGCTTCCAATTTTGCCTGATTTCGCTCCACGACTGGCAAGAGATCACTTTTCACTTGCATCAAGTTCTGTACAGTATTGAAGCTAACCTTCAAGAAGACTCCCCTAAGGCCGGACAGATGATTTTTCTGTGCTTCCAAATCACGAGTCCAAAGAATCCAGAAAGTTAACTGTCAAGCTCGCTTTCCAAAAAAAAGCTGAAAGAAACGCTGACAGGAACAGGACGAGCTACTGTGCACAGAAGCAATAAATATATGAAAGATTCCACACAAAAAAGAGGCGTTTCCTTTTCAGCTGCTGTATTAAATCTTTAGAACACTATTATATATTTCGAGATTGAAAACTTTAGGGACAATCTTTGCTGTCGCATGTACTACGTTGCTGTCCTGCAACTGGGATACAGACATGATCCAGTAATTACCAATATCTTCAAGAAAAAAACAGCAGCGAAGCCTACCAGATCAAGATCCTCTTTTTCAACAATTTGGATGTCAGCGAGAAGGCCTTCGTATCTCCGTCTCAGATAAGCATCCACCTCTAGTTCAAGCCCTTTCTGCCATTTTAGAAATGCTTATATGTAAGCTCAGAACTCCATTTGAACAAGATAAGGTCCAGTTGAGATTCTGCTGGACTATCATTCTCTGCGTCTGTGTTGAAATGTGCTGTGCACCAGAGCTAAATTGGATCGAACAAAAACAGTCATTTTCTAGTTCGAAATTTTAAACAAACGAAGATAAACGAAGGAAAAGGTTCGAACTTTTGTTGCCACGTAAAAGTAAGGTGCAAACTTGAACCGTGACTTGAAGGTAGACCCATCCTGCAAGACACATGAGGCAATTAAGAAAGATGCCCGTGTTCGAACAGCGCGTGTCAAAAAGCACCTAGTTGCATTTTAACACAGAAAACTAACCTGACACATGAAATAGAGATCCACGCAGCTGTAAGTTTGGCTCGTGTCAGGATCATCAAGGGACGACTGCGATATCAAAGAAGATATTAAAATTCGCTTCGAAATTAGATAAATGTAGGCTAGATGAACGACAAGAATCACGAAGCAAAGAGAAATGAGGCTCACAGTTGCGAGTGTTACGAGCCATCCCAATCGACGTTCGCCTTCACTGAAAACATCAAATCCAAGCCTGGCTTCCAAAGCATCCTCTGAGGATCGCCAGACTTTTGATATTCCTACTCGGCGTATGCTGTTTCTACCAGCTGTCGATAACTTGTCCCGCTCTCCAGGTCCTCTCTTCGAGCCTCTACCTCGTCCCATACTTCCACCTCCGTCGTTCGCAGGCTGGAATCCGCCACCCCCTCTAATTTGGCCTCTGCCGCCTCGTCCTCTGCCCCTGTCGCTCATTTTGGGGGAATGCAGCGGATTTCCAAGTATGTCCAAGTACGAGGTATCAAATGGAGGTTTGTGGATGCATTGGAAGCCTGAAATGAGGCCAATTTCGCGAAAAAATGTGGCTGGTGACAGCAGGATGTGATTCTGGACTGGAATTCAAGCGATGTTGAAGCGCAATTGCAACTTCAATAGCGAGATTTTGGAGGAGGAGGAGGAGGAGGAGGAAGTTGGGGGCGGGAAGCTCCAACAACAGCAAGCTCAACAAAGCGCGGCAACCTTTGAAAGCGCGGCAAAAAAATGGTCAATTAACAAGACAGTTATTGGCCCTCCTCCACTAAACAGCCGTGCCTACCTGGCACTCCAGTGACCTTAGGCCCCGTTCACACCACCCGCCCGGCCTTGGAGGAGCAAAAGAAACGAGTTCAAGTTTCTTCAATGGACCCGCCATTTTGTTAGGATTAATCTAGAGTCCCAAAAAAGTTTTTTTTTTTTTTTTTTTTCGATAAGCTGCGATTATATTAAATTGAAAGAAAAGAGAAAGATTACAGCGCTGCCCGAAGGCAGAGTCAACAACCCCAACATGCTGGGGGGATTACCAAAGGAAAGTCCTATTCAAAAGGGAGGTGCTACTGTCTATCCTCTAAAGAGGATTTTGCTAGCACATTCTACAACAAGTTAAAATTTGATTTTTGAGAAGTGACAGGGCTACGAGGATTTCTTCTTGTTTGGCTAGGATCTCCAGCTTGGGATCTTGTACTTTGTACGTGTGGCCTTCCATCTTCTGCTTCAAGGCTTGCATCTTCATCCTCGCGTCTTTGAAAGAGTCTTCAATCTGCTTAAAAATGTCACGGATTAGAGGATGCAGTATATCTTTAAGCGTACCTTGAAAGAGCATTTCATTACGACTGATCCAAACATTCCATAAGTAAGCTGATCTAATACTATTCCAAAGAGTTGTTGGCAATCCATAGATTTCTCCTAGAAGGAGTTCCTTAACTGAAATAGAAGAAGGATGGATGCAGGACATGAGTTTGTTAAACCAATTTAGTGCGGGAATGTTAAAGCTGCATCCCATAAACAAATGTTGGAGAGATTCATTTTCAGTTTTGCAGCGGCAACATTTACCATCTCCCTTTCCTATCCTAAAAGCCCTCATGGAAGTCCACACAGCATGATGTAAGATTAACCAAAGTAGGCAAGACTTTTTGGGGCTGATGTCCCTTTTCCAGCAGTTGCTGAACCTAAATTCCCATTGTTTTACATTCCAATTGATTTTCCAAAGTCTATTAAGTTTAAATTGAAGACTGGAATTCAATTTATGAAGAGAGGGGAGGGGGAGAAGCTGACTCCCTTGGTGCCATTTAAAAGATTGGATTTTGAATTCTCCTTTGAAGTGGATCCTTGCTGCCCTGGAGTCCCAAAGGTCTATCCTTTCCTGCACAAGAAGATAATCAGAGTTAGACAATTTCAATAGACTTTTAAGACTCCTTTTATCCTTCCATCTCCTATTAGCGTAGTCCCATATGTGACCCCAGAGCCGAATGCCCTTCTTGTGCAGTTTATAAGCATGTTTCAGATCTCCAGAGAAGAAGTTCTGAAGTTGAGTGCTGAACCAAACAGAGTCCAAGTGAGCCCATGAGCAGATATGACTGGAGTATCTTTTGAGGATAAGTTGCTCTTTGAACTTGTTCCAAGAGTTCCAAATCCCCTTCACCAACTGGGAGCCTTTCGGAATGATTTTGAGAGGGCTACAGATGAGGGGGATAGTGTCCAAATTTTTCCAAGTAGGGCAGTCCTTAAGTCTAAAGTCCATGTTGTGCCTATGGAGCAGAAGGGACCAGTTGTCATTAGGGGAGAGAAGACTTCTAATGACCCATTTAGCAGCCATTCTGTCAGATAGCTCACAAAGGTTAGGGATCCCAAGACCTCCCTTCTCTTTGGGAGTGGTGCAGAATTCCCAGGCCACTTTGGGCAGTTTGTAGATGCTCCCGTCTCCACTCCACAAGAAGTTCCTGCATAATCTGTCAAAGGACTTTAGGTCAGCATTAGAAGGCCTCCAACAGGAGAGGAAATATATGGTGGCAGGAATCACTATGTGTTTGAGGACCAAAACTCTAGAGGCCATGTTGAATTGCATCCCCTTCCACTTGTCGAGCTTGGCTTTCAGCTTGTCAAGGACCCACTCCCATCTTTGGTGTAAGGAGACACCAAATCCCATCGGGATACCAAGGAGTCTAAAAATATCACCATCCCTAATCATTTTGCAACCTTGTTGCAGGAGCCAGTCAGGGGGGAGTTTTCATAGTCTTGATTCCAGTCTTGGAATGGTTAACTTGGCTGCCACTGGCCAAACAGAAAGTGGCCAGACAATCCCAGAAAGAGGAGATTGATTGGTCATCGTTATGGATGAGAGCATTGGTATCATCAGCAAAAAGTTGCAGGCAGAGGTCAGAGGGGCTATTGGGAATGGCAATTCCTTTTAGGGCGCCTTGTTCCATCTTATCCTGGACAAGCCAACCAAGGGCATTAGCAGAGATGGCAAAGAGGAGGGGGGCTAAAGGGCAGCCCTGCCTAATGGATCTCTTGAGAGGGAAGGGGTCAGACAAAGAACCATTAATGGCAACTCTAGATCTTGCATTGCCAAATAGAACCATGACAAATTTAATAAATTTTCTTCCCAAGCCCATGTCATGAAGGGATTGAAAGACAAAATCCCAGTCCAACCTATCATAAGCCTTGTCAAAGTCAATCTTAAAGAACATAAAGTCTTGGTTGGTAGACTGGGCATGTTCAATACCCTCCCACATGCTAATGATAGCATCAAGAATGTACCTTCCCTTGATAAATCCCTTCTGTTCCTTTCGGATCCAGGAGTTTAAGTGGTTGGAGAGTCTCAGAGCAAAGGCTTTGGCATATATCTTGTAAGCAGTGTTAAGACATGTAATTGGTCTCCAGTTATTAAGAAGGTGTTTTTCTTCTCTTTTATGAATAAGCTTGATAACTCCCTCGTTAACAGAAAGTGGGAGAGAGCCAAACCTGAGGGATTCGTTCCACACCATCAAAAGGGGAGAAGTAATACAGTCCCGAAAGGTTTGGAAGAATTCGTTCGGAAGGCCATCAGGGCTCGGACTTTTGCCTTTTTTTAGCTGGTCAATGGTGTACTTAATTTCAGTTTCGGAGAGGTCCCGGTTGAGAATGTAGTTCAGCTCCTCTGGGACAACAGCTTTTCTACAACGAGCTATAGTAGCTCGAGCCCTGGTCTTCTCAGTAGAGTAACAAGGATCCCTACTGAAAATTTCAGAGAAATAGCTTCTTATGTACTCTTTATTCTCCTCTTGGGAAGAGATGAAGAGACCATCTTTTTTCTGCATAAGGGGAAGGAGGTCTCTTCTAGACTTCTGTTTAAGGGTCCGAAACATTTCCTTCGAGGGTCTATCGGCTTTACCAGCCCACCAATTCCTAGTGTACTTCTTAATTTGGTTGCCCTCAATAAGCTCTTCCCTTTTGAGATCAGCCTTGGCTTGAAGGATGTCAGAGAGGGCTACTCGATTTCCAGCAAGCATACTAGTTTCAAGGGTTTTGAGGGAGTCATACTTGGCTTTCCTCCTGAGCTGCCTGATTTGTTGGATAGATCTTTTAGTCTCTCTAAGGAACTGTTGGGTTGATTTCACAGCACAAGCCCAAGCACGGGAGGGAGAAGAGGGACCTTCAAAATAGGAGGACCAAATCTTCTCAATCTGATCCTTGACAAGGGGGAGGTGAAAGAGGTCCTGATCCACATGAAACCACCCAGACTTGATATTAAAATTGGAGTTGGAGAGACTAAGCAAAATAGGTTTGTGATCTGAAAGACAAATGTCTTTGAAGACCTTGACTTGAGAGTTGTTGAACGAATGAAGGAGACCTGAGGAGACATAAGCCCGATCCAATCTAGCCTTCCTATGATCCTTTCCTTTCTGAGAATTATCCCAGGTGAAATCATTAGAGGACGAGGCATCGACCAGGGCATGGCTGTCTTTACATTTATTCCACTCTCTCTTCTCCCTACCACTTATAACAACACCCTTCCTAAAATATCTATCAATGCTAGACTCTACCATATTAAAGTCACCAAGCAAAATAACCGGAAATTGAAAAAAAGAGAGGGAGGTCCAGAGGGAGGGCCGAGAGCTAGCAGGACCCCAAGCATACACAGAGGCCACCACAAAGGTCTCCTCGGCTTGTATCTCTACCGCTACCCACCTGTGAGAATCATCATAGAAAATGTTAGTGATTGATGACCCCCATTTCTCATGGACTCCAAGGGCTGCTCCCCCCTTCCTTGGGGGGTGGTTAGTGTGGAACCATCTGTGGGAGGTTGACACAGCTTTGAGATTGTACTCAAGAGTCTTGTCAACAGCCTTTAATTCCTGCAAGCAAATAAAGTCAGCAATAATATTGTTGTCACTCATCCACTTCTTAAAGACCCTCGGTCTGTCTGAATCTGTTAATCCTTGGGTGTTAAATGAGATGGCTCTTATGGCTTGTTTCATTTCGAGTTAATTTTTCTGTTTCCTAGCTTGAGAACCTTTCTTCCCTATAGATTGGTGGGGGATTTCCTGGCTAGTACCCACTTTGGAGAGCCTGCGTTTAGCATTGAGGTGTTGGGGCTTACCTTGAACCTTGGGTGACTTTTCTAGAGGAGGTTGGAGGTTCCTACCTGGCAGAGTTTCTTCTTCAGCCTGCGAGAGAGAGTTGTCTTCCTCCATGATTGGCTGATTCAGATCATATTCATTTAGCTCCCGAGATAATTGTTGGTCTACGTTGAACTGAGTGTCATCAACAAAATCGTCTACTCCCATGTCATCTGTGGAGGATTTTATGTCTTCTTCCCCTGTCAGTTCTACATTATTTTTACCAGCATCTTTAGATTCCTTTTCATGTGGCTGGGAAACAATTAGAGCTGGTTCAGTCAGGTCAACGAGGAGAGGAGAGAACTTATTAAAGTTTCTACTCTTCACCTTATTGTGGACAACAGTTTTTGAGAGTTTATTTTTCTTAGAAACGGTCTGGAAACCATCACTATCAGGCTCATTCTTCTGCCCTTGGACGGGGGCAAGCTGAGAGTCAGTAGCAGACTTTTTTATTGTCTCTGGGCAGTCTCTTACAAAATGACCAGTACGCATACACTTAAAGCAAGCATTAGGAAGATTTTTGTAAGAGATTTCCTGTTTTCTGACTATGTTTCCTTCTGAATCCTTAATCAATATGAATTCGGGCATAGGACCCATCACTTCCATCTCAATGAGCACCTGCGGGTGCCATCTCGGGTTGATGTCTGTGAAAGGGCGTTGGCCTAGTAATTTCCCTAGAGGTTCAACTATTAATTTCAGTATAGGGACGAGATGAGCAGGCAAATTAGGTAATTCTACCCAAACCGGCATTCGGGTGGGTTTTGGGCCCATAGGGTCAAAATCTTCGTTCCATTTAAACAGAGACAAAGGGGAATTGCGAACCATCCACTGTCCCCCCCCCAACACATTCAACGCTGCTTCTTGACTCTCAAATAGAAAGAGGAAAAAATTATTAGGCAGATACTGTGTAGATAATACCTTGTTTCCTCTAAGAATCCAATTTTGTCGAGTCCACTGACGAAGGACTTCCGCGGGAGGACGAGGGCCATGGCATAGACCAACCAACGCACGTTCCTGATACATTTTGGACCAGCTGAAAAGAAGGTTGGAAGGGATTTGAACAGAAGCCATACCTCCCTTCGATGCTGCAAGTTCGCTGTTCTCACATGAGGCTTGATTGCTGGTTGTATATTTTCCTTGAGCTTGGGAGATTTCTGCAGAAGAGTACATGTCCGCTTGGAGATTCCCAGCAGAAAAGCCATCTCTCGTGGAAAGAATTGGAGGGCTTTCACCCAAGAAGGGGGCCTGGGGAGGGAATGGAGTCCTGAAGCTCCCAAATGCCGGGCTATTGAAGCGGACGCTATCATTGTGCGGGGGCTGGGAATTAAAGAAGGGTCTCAAAGGGACTGAAAAGGGTTGGAACACAGGGTTCCCCGTTAGCGGAGGAAAGGAAGGTTCCCCAGGCATGCGAGGAAATCCGAGGGAGGTTCCAAACATCCTATTATTCTGAAAATCCAGGGCTACCGTTGTATTGGTTCGGGCTAGCGTCTCGAGCTGAGATAGTCTGTCTGTATGGCTTTGAAGGAGATGGTCGTTTCCTTGCAGTTCCTGACCTTGGAAGGCTTCGTGCTCCAAGTCGAGGCGAGGGGGAAAAACTGCTGGATGGCGTGATGCAGGGGAGTCTTCCACCATCTCTGTGGAAGGGCCTGCCTCACCCATGGTGAGGTGGCCCTCCTTTAGGGAGACGGAGAGCCTGTGCGGAAGGGAAGGGGGGGGGAATAAAACAGACAGAGCTGGAGCTCACATGCAAGCTTCCTTCCCTAAGCTCCAGGTGTGTTTCAATTTCTTTCAGCTGTATTGGAGTTGCAAACGGACTATTCCTTCCAAAAAAGTTAATGATGTTGCTTTCTTTTGGCCTGCCCTCAAGAAATTAGGCATTTCTTGAATTTTTTGAAGTGCATTTTTCCTATTGGCTCTTCTTCATTGGACTTCAATGTAGACTTTAAAGTGGTTGACTTTCTCTCTCTCTCTCTCTCTCTCTCTCACCCCTCTCTCTCTCTCTCTCTCTTCCCTTCTTTATCTCCTCAAGTCTTCTTAGAGAGGATCTCCACCTTTTCTCCCACACCCTCCCCCCCTTCTCTCTCTCTCTCTCCCCTTTATCTCCTCAAGTCTTCCTCCACACCATTTCCAGTGGATTCCTTTTTGGCCTGCCCTGGGGGGAGACATAGCATTCTGCTGAAAACATCAAAGCAGAAAATACGATTTTTTTGAACTGAAAAATTAGAATTTTCGTCACTGTCCACTTGGCAAGCTAGTATTGGATGGGAATGCATGCATGTTGGCAGCATTTAGGAGGTGCCACGTGGGTGATTGGAGGATTGAATGCATTGCATGCATTCGTAATCTTTCTTCGTCATTTCCAAACTGGCATAGCAGCGGAAAGAATTCTGAGGATGCCTCTTTCTCCATGACATAGAGGTTATGTTTGGTCTCCGGGAGGATGAAGCTCTTGGTATCCTGTGTGGATATCCTGTGTGGATACGAGGTGGACACGACTATGCAAGAACCTGGATTTTTGGGAGCAAATGATTCAATAGAAGAGGTTCTTGCTTTAATACTGGCCCAAATCAAAGATGCAGAGACATCAATCTACTCTGACCTGATGTTCTAGAAGAAGCCTCCACATATCACTCCAGACAGCAGGAGGCCTCTAGATCCATCCTCATTGACAAAGAGGAAGGGATTGAGCATGATGACTCCATAGTGGTAAGAAACTATGAGCTTTGAATTTCTTCTCTCTTGGTATACTTTTGCTTTAATGGAATTCTAATGTAATGTTGGACTGTTGCAGGAGGCATTTGAGGTCGACCTATTCTCATCTCGGCAACGCCTTGTTCGCAGTAGCTTCGCGGTTGAGATCACTCACTGGCACATTACCTTGGCCAAGCAAAAGGGCGCTTTGTGGTTATCCACAAAAAGTTTTCTCCACATGGCACTGATGACCTCCTGAAGTGCAAGGCCTTGTCAAGAGTGATTGGTCATGCTGACATCAATCGCAATGCTGACAAGGTCATTTTGGTGAATCGCATGGCTGCCCTCAATGCCTTTGGAACCAATTTTCAAGGTATGGCATTGACGGCAGCAACCATGTCCCTGGCCAGCAACGACAATAGCAATGACTCTCTATTGACTAGGTTTAGAGCTAGGAGTGTATTTGGGAATTCAAAGCCTAATGTTCTTAGTGTTTTAGAGAAGAGAGAAAGGCTCTGAAGCCTTATTGTATAGAAATTTTATTTTATATGAATACAGCTATACTTTTTATACAGTGCCCCATTTTGTGTTCTTTTACAAAATTTATTTTATACTGTCATTGTATTTTGTAACTTTAATTGTTATTGGCATTAATATTTTCATTCACTATTCTGTTCAAAAGCATGCGATCAGATAAATATTTGCACTATAATGGTCATTTCTGAGCAATCCAATAAGAATCTCACCGCGTGACAGAAGGCAAATGTATGCGCATCGCGCGGGGAGCTCAAAAATGGCAAAACCCGCTATGGCGCATATGGGGCCGCTAGTCAAACAAGCCCCATACGTGCCATAGCAGGTTTTGCCATTTCTGGGCTCCCTGCGTGATGCCAAACACATTTGCCTTCTGCCGCGCGGTGAAAAAACATCATTTGACCACTCAAATTCACACTAAACTTGCATAAACTGATGGAAAGCATCACGTAACATGTATAATAACATGGGAATAGTAAGAGAACATAAAAATATCTTTTATTCATTGGCCTCAAAGGCCAGAGATTTACAAAATGATTCAGGTTACACCAAATGAACCTAAACAACATCTAGGGCCTAAGGGAGGGATCGGAGCGGATGCGCTTGGCGAGTGCAAGTTCCTTGTCCATCACTGTTACTCTTTTGGCATGGATAGCACATAAGTTCGCGTCTTCAAAAAGACCTACTGTCATCTGCTCCGTTGCCTCCTGAATTGCTCCCATAACGCCTGAAGTGAAATGCACATCACTCTTGTAATGTTGTGCTATTTCACGTACAACACGCTGGAAGGGTGCACGGGGAATGAGATTGTCCATAGTGGTTTGGAACTTGCGGATCTCCTAAAGTGCCTTCACTCCTGATTTTTTGCGCCTCTCTTTTATGTATATGTCGCCTTAGCGACTTTTTGTAATGGCTTCGAGCTGTGCTGAATAAAAGAAGATGTTTTGAATCATGTAATGTTTCTTAGCTATGTTGAATAAAAGAACATGGATAGTTTATGTGATGCAGATTTTGTTTGCAAAATTATAAGTTATGTGGTTTGAGATGGATTGCTGGCTGTAAAGTTATGAATTTAGTAGCCATTAGTTCTTGATCATTCACAATAGGTCGTTTTAGACCCCCTTCATCTAAAGCTCAGTGCACACGGGAAGATTAATGTGCCACTGGAGGCTCATTCTGAAGGTTGGCACATCTCCTATCGTGAATTTGGAGCGCCACTAATGCTCAAAGTAGCACCTCCATTTTGGAGGGTGCAAATTTGAGCATTGGTGTGCCCAACCAGTCAGTTTCTTCTGTGTGGCTCTGAGCAAGGTCTTCAATGCTCCTATACCTGACTGCTGGCTCTGTCCATCCAATGAATTGTTGCCACCTACAAGTTTGTAGTAGTATGCAGGTCACAGAAGGCTCCTTGGAGATGGTCAGACGGTCCAGCTTGCTAACACAGATCCTTAAATGCGTCTTGAATTTAGTTCACACGAAATTACAAGTCTCTAGCTGAAGAGTCGCACCAAAGTCGCATTTTAGGGCATGGGCACTCCCCCTTTACACACAGCAAAAATTTAGGGGACTCCAAAAGCTGAGTCAGTTGCCACCTCCTGCCCATCATAAGAGCTCTCTTGGGTAGGCAACCTTGGCTTCCAAGTGTGGGCACCCATTTCTCAACCAATCAAATTCAAGATGAGGATTACTCCCCATTAAATGCTCCCTTGGGCGGTGTGTAAAGCCCCTGCCCATTTAAGACTTTTCAAGACTTTTTGGCTTGTGCAGGGGGGTAGCCTAAGCAACGGTGCAGTTTTTGCAAAGTAACAAATATCATTTTTTGGATTTTTTGTTGGCTTTAATTTATCATTAGTCCACGTGTGGTGATTAAGTACATTGCATCAAGTGGACATGCACAGTTTGCATCCGTATTTTGTGTGCATGCAATGGAGATCTTCAATCTCGTCAGAATTTGCAAAGTGTAATGGAGATGTTGAATCCTGTCGGAACTCGCGAAGTGTTCTGCAAGAGCTTAGGAGACTCTTCTTGGCAATTGCCATATCTTATGGCTTATCGGCTCCATGGTGGCAGCTTCATTCACGTTGCATTTCGACCGTGTGTATCTCCTCCCGTCTCTGATCTCTTGCGCACTCCATGGCAGGACCCTGATTTTATGCTCTACTTCATTTAATTATCAGAATCTAATTATTCTCTGCATTGAAGTGAAGGAAATTTTCGATGGATTTTTGGACCCTGGCTATCAACTGTTTGGTTCGGCACCGTTCCTCCTGCAAAGAATTAGGTGTAATTGCAAACGTATTAGCCGTCAAGAAGCAAACATTTTTTTTGTGCTGACTACCATGGAGATATTGTGTGGATGCAATAACTACCTTCACATTCTATTTAAGCGCTCAAAATCTTGTGGTTGCATAGCCTTTTATCATCTCTCTCTCTCTCTCTCTCTCTCTCTCTCTCTCTCTCTCTCATAGTATTCAGAATTTGTGAAATGGCTCGTTCCACCGATGGCATGGACACAGACAGTTGTGCATTTGTGAGAGGTCTGAGGAGAAAGCTATCACTTGAGCTACTCTTCCTTGCTTGATTTTGCCCTACGTTCTTCATTCTTTCTTTTATACTTCTCAATCTTAGAGCTTCTTCTTGATTGCGGGTCTTGCGAAGACTTGCCCTGAAGTATTGGAATTTGCTTCTACCCCGGTTCCTGCAAAACTGTCCATTGGTGAACAACTCAAAAAGATTGCCAATTCACCTGATGGGATTGAAGGTATGTGCATGAAAATGATTGATAGTTATATCTACGCAACGATTGATAAGTGATATGATGCTAGCGGATGAGACCCATATGCACGTAGACTGATGCAGTTTTCTTGAGGTTTCGTATTCTGTGTTTGGTCAATTCTCAATGCTTCAATTTCTTCTGCCAAGCAGACGGATGCACTTCTCTTCATATTTTCATGTTCTGGTTTTTCATTTCCCACAATCTTGCCAAGCAGACCGATGCACCCCTGTTTTGACTCTGTTTATGGACCATTCAGTTTGAAACTTCATTCTTGATATTAAGGTATCCGTAAGACGGTATTCGACTTCATTCATCCGCTCGTTGTTCTTATTGAATACATATTTCTGATTTGAAATGCTTTAACAAAGTCTACGAGACTTTTGGATCTCCTCATACAAACAATATATATTTGCTATGTTTTGTTTCAATAGTTTGTTGCCATTTCGTTGGTCATGCAAAAAAAAACAGTACTAATGAAAGAATGTTTTGCTGCTTTATTTCATTTAAATTGGTTCTTGCATTTTGTAGCATTGACTATCAACTTCAATACGAAGAGCAATACTAACAAAAGAATATCTCATTGCATTCCACTCTTCATTAAATTGGTTTCTGCATTTCATAGCATTTAGCAGCATTTGACTATCATTGTTATGCATTAGTATTTGTGGAAGATATATTAAATCTATTCTAATACAGTTTCATATTCATTTTACTTGAGATAAATTTAACACTCTATTAGATATGTATTCAACTTGAAATATAGTTTCATATTCATTCTTCATTATATAAATTTATTTTTGAGATCGATTGGTTAACTAGATAGTGTTTTTAGGTTTGCCTGCTACCTCTGCATGCTCTTATGCTGAAAATAACACATCTCCTCCTAGTCCAAGGTCTACTCCAATGGTGTTAGATACCTCAAGCAAGCCACCAAAGGAAAATCTTTTAAAGAGTTTTCCAATTAAAAAAACACCACGGCAATCGTTGAAGAGCTCGTTCCAAGAAGTGGCTCAAGAGGCGTATGCTCAAGATGATTGCATGACTTTGTTTTTTAAGTTTTAATTTTGAAGGAAAAATGATGTTTGATTAGTTTTTTGTCTTCCTTTTGTGTAGCGAAGAAGCTTCTTCGTGAAAATCCAGACTACGTTAGTTTGAAGTCCACTATAACCTCTGAAGTGAAACGTAAAACTTCATCAAAAAAATCCAAACATGAGGAGCACAAACCTTCCCGACCCAATAAAGACATTACTGATGTTATTGTGATAGATTAGTTATGCCTGTGTCTAGCTTAGAGAACTCTAAATTTATTGATTAGAACGTATTTTTTGAACTTGTTTATAATTGCATATGAAGAAGTCTTATTTTTTATATTATGCAATTTCAATTGTGAAATTTTTTTAATAATATGATCATTATGAATATATTCTAAAACAACTCATTCTAGCAATTGAGCACATAAGTGCAAATCAAGATGAACACCTTTAAGAGACAATGGAACAACAAAACCTTGACAAAATAATGGAAGAAAAACTTCTCACAAATACTTTAGTCCACGGCATTTATACAAGCCAATAAGTTGTTGACTTTGCAGGACACACTATTGAAATTGCACCTTCAGAAGGGTTTTCACCTTTAAGCATCTTCAAAGACAAATATTGTGAAGAGCTTTCATTTCCTATGCTATTCTTTGGAAACCCACAACAATATAACATTCCTAAACATATCTCCTACCAAGACATCACAAGGTGGGAGCTCACAAATGTAGACTGTCGATTTGCTTTTTCTATAGAAAACCTCTTCTTCAAAATAGTGAAAATTTTAGTGAGACAAGTTCTATCATCATCTTGGGTTCGCATGCGAAAAGCACAAACAAAAGGAATAGCGCTACAAGCAAAGGATGCTCTATTGGATACAAACATTGAGAAAATACTTCATTCAAACATAGGATACCGAGACTTCTTCCACCTTAGAACATCAGCAGACTACAAGCACACTTGAAAAAAAACCTTTTCGCAATGCCTAGACAATTAGGCCCCCCAACCTTCTTTGTAACACTATCAGCAGTAGAAAAACTATGGGAACCATTAATCAAAGCCATCCAAAAAATAAGATTGGACCCGCTAGAGGAAAATGCAGATTCACAAATGAATATTCACAACTTGCTTCTAGCAGATCCTGTCACCACAGCTCAATATGATGTCCACAAATTCCAAGCACTCAAAAATGTTATAAGAAAAGATGAAACAATTCTCGGGAAAGTTAGCGATTTCTTTTTTGTTACAGAATTCCAAAATAGAGGTAGCCAACACGATGATGGACTTTTGTGGATTCAAAATGCACCCACTTTTTGAATATCTTCTAATGATGAAATTGAAACTTTTGTTGACAAATACATTTCGACAAACATTTTACTTTTTCCATGTGATAAAAAAGAAATTCAAGCACACAAACATCGTAAAACATGCTTTAAGAAAAAAAATAAATGTCGATTTGGTTATCCTAGGCCACCCATGTATACGACAAAAGTCTTAGTTCCATTACAACATGACCTATGAACAAATAACCTTAAGAAACAACTTCATTTAATTAATTCAAATTTACTACAAGAAGACACATAAAAATTAGACTACTATGCATACTTAGAAACTTTATATATGACAGAAGAAGAGTAGATTTTGGTATTGCAATCATCTATTTCACAACCTACAATATTCTTAAAAATGGAACCAAAAGACATTTACACCAACAACTTCAATCCTACTCTCTCCCACTTATGGGATGCAAACACCGATATCCAATTCATTCTTGATCCTCACGGCGCAGTAGCCTACTGTACATCTTACATGATGAAAGTGGACAAAGAGAGCACTCTAGCAGTTCAACAGGCACTATCACAATGCATCGATTCCAATGCACCGCCTAACGAAAGAATAAGAAGAGTGGGTAACGCAATCTTGAATACTCAACATATAAGTTTGCAACAGGCTGTATATCTAGCACTATCCTTACCACTCTCCACATCAACACTCCACATCAACAATGCAATTTCAATACATTAATACCAATCCACCAGAGAAAAGAACATTGTTACTAAAGCATAGAGAGCAACTCCAACACTTGAACCTCGAAAGCACAAACATTTTCTTCGATGATGTTATTCTAAAATATTTGAAACGCTCAGAAAATCTACACAACATTTGCTTGGCATCCTTTGTTAGCAACTACACAATTTTTCGAAACACAACTAAAAAAAGGAAAAAAGGAAAAATCATAAGATTCAACAACTACAGCCAAAATAAATGCCCAGAAGATTACTATATAGAACAATGTCTTCTATTCCTTCCATATCACAACATTGAACCAACTCTTGAAAACATTACCTCCACATGGCATGATCTGTACAATGACAACAAACATATAATAGATCCAAACAAAATACAATTCAACAAACTCATTCCAAAAGTACCATCAAGTTCAACAACAACTACTACTACTACTACATCATCCAGTGATGTAGAAAGAAGCAAAAACATTGGAAATTACGACATTGGAATGGACTTACCAAAGAATCCACCATCTAAAAAGTATGTCAACAACAATTTCTTAACATACAAAATTCAGTCAAACAATGATTACTACACTAACTTTAGATTGCTCAACAACAAACAACGACTTATTGTCGAGGATTTAATGCTAAAGAAAAGATACTCTCCATCAAAATCATTCCATTTTTTCTTAACTGGAAACGCAGGCATAGGGAAAACATTTACGCTACTCACCATAGTGCAAGCGCTTCTGCGAAACTACTCGCACAAACTAACACACAATGTCCACTATCCAAAAGTTCTTCTTTTGGCTTACACTAGTAAAGCTGCTTTTAACATAGGTGGGATAGCTATCCATGCATCACTTCATCTTCCACTAATGGCATCCCACTACACAAGCTTCTCTACATAAAAGTTACAAGAACTATCACAATTCTATCAAGATCTTGAACTTGTTGTCTTTGACGAGGTGTCATTGATAGGACATAGCACATTAGTTGCAGCGGATCTATGCTTGCGAGAAATTAAACAGAACCACCTTCAGCCATTTGGAGGACTTGATGTTTTATTATGTAGAGACTTATTAGCCCCACAAAAGATGCATGGATCTTCATCAACCATTTAACACAAACATCAATGCAAACATCGTTCTGGAAAGATAATGTCTTCCAATATGAGCTCGCAACTCCAATGCGTCAATCAAACATGCAATTCATATCTATATTAAATAGAATTAGAACGGGAGATCATACACAAGAAGACATATCCTACATAAACAACAACTATCTAAGACAACCATTACTCAAACAAAACATTCCACACCTATTCTATACTAATGCATCAAAAGATATTCATAATAAGGAAGTGTTTCATTTGTTAGAGGATAATCCTCATATTCTAGAAGCTATTTACAAAAGACACAAGACATGCAGCAAGACCATAACAATCCCTTCAAACCCAAGCCAAACTGTTGGATTACACAAAACACTACATTTAAAACCAAGAATGATAGTAGAAATATGTTCAAGAAATCTTAATATACCAAATGGTTTGGTAAATGGAGCAGATGGAATATTCAAGCACTCCACTATAAGAAATGAACAACACGTTTGGGTATTATTCAACAACTCCAAAATAGGTAAACAAGCACGCATACAAAACTCATCCCTTTAAAACATTGACATTCCAAATACGTGGACACCAATTCAACAAATCACAAAAGAGTTCCAAATAGGTAAAAACATCTTAAACTCTATATCTCGCAAGCAATTTCCCATACAACCAGCTGCTGCTCGAACAATCCATAGATCGCAAGGGCTATCAATGGATTACCTTGCCTTTGATCCATCCCTCATTAAAACACATGGTCTAACATACACAACGCCATCGCGTATAAGAAACCCTGAAAACCTTTACCTCGTCAAACCATTGGAACGAAAGCACATCAAAGTAGATACCAATGTCCTAAAAGAAATGAAACGCCTTAAATCAGATAGACAATGGAACCTCCAACAACAAAACTTCTCCAGAGTCCAAAACAACCATGTATTGTTGTAATTCCTAAACACACGTGCATCTACTCTCATTCCACAGACATACTTAATGATAAAAGCCTCCTAGCAGCCACAATTTTATGTCTCCAAGAATTGCATATAAACCCATCAACGCAAATATCATTACCAGGATTCACATGCTTGCAAAAAACAAATGGTGTTGGTATAGCAACTTGTTACGCCAAAGACACCCAATTGGTTCAACAACATTACATCGAAGACAAAGCATCCCAATACTTACTCACTATCTTCAACACAAAATACTCTACATCTATTGCCATAATAAATGTATATAACTCTCCGTTGTCAACAATTAACACACTACTATCATCACTAGAAAAACTAATTCAAAAAATCAAAAGTAATATACCAACAACAATAATAGGAGATTTCAACATAGATTACAACAAACCAAACAATAAAAACATAAAACTAACAACTTACATGAACAACAAAAACTTTACATAATTGATTCTTCAACCAACTACAATCCATGGCTTAACTATAGATCACATATGGACAAACACAAAAAATAACCACATTTTTCACAGTTCTAACTATATATACTGGTCAAACCACTCTCTCCTTTATGCAAACATTGATTTCTCTTATAATTAAACAACACATATTTCATTATTTCTATCGATTCACGGCAGGCCTACTGAATGAAATTCATCTTGTTGTGTTGAGAACGAATAATGCAAAGGTTCATGGGACAAAGATGCAGTGAGAGTAATGTTGGGTTGACTATAAATATGCACATGTGCAACGTGTCATGAAAAAATGTAGGGAGAAAAGTGCACTGTGTGCATGCTCATGATTGACGTCATTTTATGTCGGAGAAACTCTGCTCTACTCTCCTGCCTTGAAAGTTCAGGGAGAGCGACTCTCTCGTGAATTGAGAGAGAGAGAGAGACATAGAGTATACGTTAGTGCAGAGAATTGAGACACTTACAGCCACAGAGAGTCTATGGTTGTGAGAGGAGAAAAACTACTCTCCTTGCGCAAAGCTACTTAGCGCTCAGGAAGAGCAACTCTCTCGACAGACATAGAGAATAGGTAGTGGAAGAGACGGGAGACACATAGAGTATATGGATGTGAGAAGTGAAAGGAGAGTGATGCAGAGAGCTTCCATGTGGGTACCTCTCGTGTCTAAAGTAGACATAGAGAATAGGGAGTAGAAGAGAAGGGGGACGCAGAGAGCATGTGGATGTGAGAAGTCACAAGAGAGTGACTCAAAGAGCTTCCGCCTGAAATCTTGTACAGCTTACGTTAGTTGACGGAGAAAGTAGAAGCCCATCTCGGAACTGAGATTGAAAATATACCGAACGACGACCTGCGGCACCTTGCATGGACCCTGGGAAGTACGGGTATTTGGCTAGACAGCCCGTTACAGCCAACCCACGTCCACAATATGCAGGCCGTGACCGCAGACATCAGGAGCAGGAAGATTCCGTGGGATGGCGAGTTACTTCCAGCCTATCGTACAAACGACCAAAAGCATCATTTGCAGAGGTAATGTTACGGGCGCTACGAAATCTGTTTTCACAATTTCCAAGTTCAGAGTTTGGTAAACCTACTTGGCAACATCGAAACCTGGGAGCTGTAAATCGTACATGAGGACCTGTCTTGAATAAAGTGATTTCTTCTCATGTCAAGAGCGGAATGCGGATATGCAGATGATCCATAGAACTGCATTCTTAGTGGCTTCAGCCGACATCCCTACCTACAGGCGCCTAATCCAAAGCTTCGATATCTTTCAATCATGTTATGTTGATTCTCGTTTTCAAAACCTTCCACGTTGCAACTTCCAACCAAGTCGATCTCTTGTTGTAATACGGAATGATTTCAGGATAACAAAACTTGCTTTCGCGTCAATGTTTAGTACAGACAGTGTTCTATTCAAAGCCGCTTCTTTGTACAGGCAGCTACCAGTAAACTTGTCGGCCAAACAAAGGGCAGCTTTTTTAACAAACTTACATTTAGTGGAACCAGGTTGCCTAGCTGATGAACATGTTAATTGTCTGCAAAGTCCCAACTTGCCAATCGAGTTAAGCAGACATGGCCCGGCCTGATCCATCGAAAGGTGATCAATGGGGTTGTCCAAAACCGGTTTCAAGTAGGAGTCGTAACTTGGAGATATTTCCATGGATACAGGTCTTAATTAGACAAGCAGGGGTGTAAGAGATCTGGTTGATTTGAAATATCTAATCAAGTATCCAGATATGAATGGCTTGGAAAACCCAACCACCACTATTTTTAATCCTAGGATTTGTAATACTACAACGGTAAAGGTAAAATTGTAGGTCCTAATATGCTCTATCAAGGAAAAGCTGAGGTGGTGGGCAATAATGCTCTAAGTTGTGAGTCAAATGAAGAGAGTTTTTGCTCTCCCTGTGAGTTTCCTGAACATCATTCCCACCGACTCCCTTGTATGTATAATCTGTTAGCATATAGAGGGTCTCCTGGGCCCTTCCAGGCTCTATATTAGGCCATGAAGCCCTGCCATTCGAGCCCTGCTGCAGGGCACTCCAGCCCCTCTGGCTCAGCACATCATGCTGCTCATGTGGCAGCCAGATTCGTCAGATCTGCTTTGTGCATCCATATATGATGCAGGTGGTAGCCTTTTTGCTGCCCACATGACATTACTTGATGCCTCAGATCTGCCCATGTAGCATCCTCTACCTATGCCCATGTGGTAGGCTTATGAAGACCTAACCTTATGCAGGTGTCTCTCCCCAATGTCCTTATCGGGGGCTCACATGAATTTCTCTGACATCCTTCTCCTCAAACCAATGTGGGCCTACACCCGCCCGTTCAAAGTGATGCTCCATTAGCTCCCACAGGAGAGCTCTCAGGAACAATTGAAGGGGTCCTCAAACACTGGTCTACAATCTCAAATCTTCTGCTGCTCCTGGTACAGCTCCACACAGTCCTCAGACCTCTGAGCCAACCGGGATTATAAGAATCAGAATGCCGATTGGATTTGCCACTGTCAGACAGTGTCACACTATCTGCCAGAATCTTCTACGTGCCCGGGTAACACCATGGTGTCCATCCACAGAGTCACCGCCACATGCTCGACAGAGTCTTCTACGTGCCCGGGTAACACCATGGTGTCCATCCACAGAGTCACCGCCACATGCTCGACAAGTGGTCAAGCCATCCTTCAACTGACAGGTGACCATCCTCATGAACTTGGATGAGCCTTGACCTTGTCAGGCACCAAACACCAAGGGTCTATTTCTACCCATCCATCATCCAGCTCATTTGTAAACCTAGTAGAGGCATCCATCAATCTGTCTCTGCCTTTCTCAAGATTGAGCCCTGAGACCTCCAAGGTCACCTGTAGACTCCATGTGACTACCAAATCTGACACAATGTATTCAACACCTGACCGTTGCCTGTGCCTTTGCCAGCAGCTGAAAGCTTCTGTGGTTGAGCATGGCTAATTCACTAGAGTCCACCTTGCGACTAATTGTGCCCAGCTGATCCCCAAGATTCTTCACCACCATCAGGTGGTCACGTATAGACTCTCTTCCTTGATCATCATCATGAACTATTGAATTTGGGGCATAATTGTACTCGAATTGTTGTTGGTCTCCTAGTCCAAGGTGCGAGACCATGGCCAATTGGCCAGAATCCACCTTGTGACTAATGACTGCCAGCTGATCCCTGAGAAATCTTGACCGTCATCAGGCGTCAATGTATAGACTCTCTTCCTTCATCATCATCATGAACAATTGATTTTGGAGCATAATTATCATCGAAGTGCTGGTGGACTCCTACAAATTCTCAAAGATGGTCCAAGCTTTAAACGCAGACTCGGTGTACTGAAACACGTGGAATTACTAAGTCATGCAGTTATCCCAATAAACATAGATAATGCTTTAACGTCTCTAAGCACAAAATTTCTGACTGCTACTGGCTCTTCAGGCTTGGTAACCTTGCCGTGGAGTGTGTGGATGCCCCCTTCCCTCCAGCAAAAAGAGATGGACCACAAAAAGCCAAGGCCTCCAATCCAAACAAAAAACTGGGGAATCTCCAAAAGCCCTTCCCACAATGAACCAATGGCCCATAACTTACTGCAGCACACACACACTTGGATCATATACCATTGAGAAGATCATATTGTAGTTTTTCATGTGCCAAAGAGTCTAAGGTTGGCCTTGCAAGAGAAATGCCAAAGAAATGAGGCCTTTGCATTGAGGATTTTAAAGAAGAAAGAAAACAGAAGAAGTCAGCAATGCAACTAGGAAGTAAGGGGCAGGATAAGGTTGAAAGTAAATATTAGCCGTTTCACTTCTTGTTCTTCCCTTGTTGGGTTACACTGTGGAAAAAATATTGGTGTAACTATGATAATTTGGCATATTCAATCCTCTGGGCAGCTTCGACCAGTCCTGGTAGTTCTAATATATTACACAATTTCACGTCTTTGACTTAGAATGGGACATACCATGAATCTTTACAAGATAAATTGGTGTCAGGTCAACTTTTAAATGCAAGTTCTCTTCAGAATTTTAAGTAATGGAAGCTTCGGTACTGTTTTCATGTGCGTGTTGCAGAATTCTATATGCACTCTTTCATGGGATTCGAGATATAAGAAGTATACAGAATTCTGTATTCATACTAATGGACACATCAGGCCATCACAGATTCTTTGGAAGGATCAAAGGCATATTCATGGCCGTAGATTTTTATGGAGGACTGGAGATGATACTGTCTTGAGGTGATGTTATTTTTACTATTAATTTTTTGGATGTTTTCCAACTCGTATTGTTTTCCAATTTCTGATGCATAGCTGTACTGTAACCTTCTGTCCTTTCCATGCCTGAGGAATGGAATTGTGAGCCCCTAAAGATGCAAGACGTTTCCAATGCCAACATGCATGTAAATTGTTTTTAAGTAAGGCTTCTCACAGCTACAAATAGAGACATGTACTAAAATTGTCATAAATATTTCCTTCTTTGTTTATAGGTTTATCAGAGCACCACAGTCAAATCTCAAAGGTAGTGAAACGAATGAACATCCAACTCTACCTAAGGATGTCCTTGATTCAAAGGCATCTGAGATTTTCACAGAAGAACTGGTCATTGAGAACGTTGACTCAACTGAAAAAGGGTCACTTCGAGGTGCTGTTGCATTAATTACAGGAACGAGTGTCGGTGCTGGAATATTGGCTCTTCCAGCTAGAACTGTACACGCGGTGTGTAACAAAAACTTGTTACTAGTTAAATGGCAAAAAAGTGTATGAACATCTATAAACAAAGTAAGCGATCAAAAACTAACTATGGCTAGGACCCTGGCCAAAGAAACTCTATAACCCTTGTAAAATGTCTTTCACAAAGAGCGTAACCAAGTTTTGAATATGCTTATATTTGAATCTCTGTACTAATGTCTTAGCCATCACTATGAAAAGCTATGAGTAAAGTAGGATGCACTCCTAGACTTCAACACTGCCCAAGATGATTTATTAATCATTTTCTTAACAACTCTGTCATGAATGTGGAAAACTATGAGAAAGTAGGATGCACTGACAGACACGAGTTCTCGCTCTATCTTGAGGTTTTTTTAATGCTGTGATGCTGAGCAATGTAGCCATGTTCTGTCCACCAAATGTTAAATGCCAGGGCCTTTGTGTAACTTCCTCTAAGAAAATGATGCAAGGACAGTGAATAAGGATTACATTCATTCCAAAATAGGGATGGATCTTATGATTTGTCTGAGGTGGGGTCAGTCTGACTCTAAGAGGAAGTATTACGTCCAGCCTTTGACTGCTTGCAAGAGGAGATTTCCCTTTAGTAGCTGTGTGATCTCCAGCTGCGCTTTCCTTTAAAACAAGGAGGAGGACCCTAAACTGTAAAATACATATTTATGCAATGGGAAAAGAAATCATGGAGAATCAAAACATCGACATTACAAACTGGGATACAAGATGAGAATTCTGGTACAATAGGTGCTGCAATAGGAGCTGAGGTAAGCTTATCAAACGTTCCTCCCTTTAATCTCTGTATAGACACACTTTCTGCTTTCTTCTCTCTCCTTCATTCCTCTCACTCCTGGATGATTTCCCATGCTGTTCCCCTAATTGCCTTGCTCTCTACGCTATTGCCTCCTTATTGCCTGCTGTACTTTCTCCTTTGTTTTGACCAAGTCAGCCAGAGGGTACAATTTAATGCTTGCCTCCACTTTTCTTTGATCTGCTCCTCATCCACAGGTTGATGATTGAGCCTATGAGTACAAGGTTCTCATTTGCTGGCATGTCCTCGCCTATTCTGTGCTGAGAGGGAGTCAGTTTTGTGGTTGACAAGCTTCTTTTGCACTAATCCATTGGTCTTCCGCCATCACTACAATGACACAATAAGTGAAGCGGCTAAATTAATGCGCATCTATAAACTGGTACATTACATAGTCTGTGGATAGCCATATCCTTCCTCCATGCATATGCATAGATAGTCCACCAGGAATATGCCATTGGACACTTTCTGGACGTCTGAAGAGTCATCCTTTTTTTAAAAAGTTCTCTGCGAATAATACATTCATTGGTGAGGGAAAAACTTGAGCCAGTTGGTAAGCGCTCTGGAAAATTATGTGTAAATAATTACAAATTCTTATTTTCCTTCATTTCTTCAAATAGACAAGAACTAAATATAAATGATTGATTTTAAAAAGCTCTGGATCTGAGTCTATCACTCATTCACAAGCAGTCTGAGCTTTATTGTGCTGCCACATTAGGCTATTCAGATGAGTCATGTGGGTGAGGGTCTTATGCATGATTATGATCAGTTTTGAAGACGCATTTTAGCTTACATGTCTATCCTCTTGTAAAACTAATCCTGTCGAAAACATTGAAGCGGTATGTGAGATGTTTTAAGTTGTTGCTGAGCTTGTGTTCTTATGCTTTCTCCTAGTGGAGTCACCTCTATGGTGTGATTGACCTTCAAAACTTCAATCTGGCTGTAGCTCTTGTTTCTATATAACTCTGACATATCCCATTCCTCTTCAATGTTTGCAATTTCCAAGATAGACAAAAGGCTGGTTTTGTTTCCTATTTTCTCCTTAGTGAGTAGTTCATTACTTTTTTTCATGGAGCATTTTTGCCCTTGTTCCCACTTGCGAGTGCGGCCTAATCTGATTTTGACTCATCGCTAATATATATTCACAAGAAATTACACCCATCAGCTAAATGAACTGCCAGTCTAGCCTGCAGCAGGAGGCCTCCAAAAGGTGGTATAGACAATGCCTGGACAACTTTGAATCAAGCATACCATGCATGCACTGGTATGTGATAGGATCCATTTGATGATAATGTCTATTTCCTCAAAAACAACATTTACCTGGCTGTCAATTCTGCTGCACCTGGGATCTCTTTTCTATTTGTACAAAAGCATCATAGCAAAAACTCCCAAATAAGGAATGACAAGTTCTCTAAGCAATTGTGGTATTAAGGAGTCTCCCTTTCGATAGCTGTGGTCGTGATACAACCATGCTAATTGTTTTCACCCAAATGAATGCTAGAAGATTATTTCCTCTGATCATCTCCACAATGGATAAGCTCTTCCATTTTGCTACACCATTTGACTATGGGGTATGCATTGTGATATTGCCTCTTGGTCCATTTCTGCTGTAGGGATAACAATCCTTTGAACTAGACTCTCTCTCTTTCTTTTCTCAAAAGATCTTCGGCCATTTTCTTGTTTCAGTCCTGACCTTAGCGGACCTTGTGCATTCACGAAAGTGTGCTGTCGTTGACATTGTTGATCTCTTTTCGATGAATGAGAGGCACACGACGAGTAGGGTTGTGCATGCTCCTTTCCCCTTCTGAGCTCAGCTCCCAGTACCTTGCTCCGTTGCATTGAGGGAGGGTTTAGAGGCCATGGGTTGTGGTGAGTTGCAGATGGTAGGTGAGTCTGTTGTTCGTCTGATTGAGGGTCTGTGGGTGCCAGACCCATCTGTCGCACCTGGTCAAGTTGAAGTGCGTGAAGTAGAGCAGTGTTGACAGAGTTTGGAAGCTGGTCTATGGTGGCTTCTCATAAGTTTCGAATGAGGAGGCGCTCTAGTTGTTGCAAGCGATATCTTGTGTCGATCTCAGGTTGCAGACCGTGAAGGGTGGAAAGATTCAGATAAGAAATATTCTATTGTCTGTGAGATTCCCTTTGGAGAAGGTTAACCCTCTGAGCTGGCTAGATTGGCAAGAGGAGGGCTGTACGGGATTCCCTCATATGAGGAGCTGGCTAAGTCCGTGGTATTTGAATGTGAGCTGCTGGTTGATGCTTATGAAGCTAGATTTTTAGGAAAGAGTTTCTTTCGTCTACATTGTATATCTGAAGCAGTTCGTAATAAGTTGGTAGGACGATCTTTTTGGTTTGCTGGGGTCTTTTTGTGGCATCCTGACTTCAGTTTTGATGAATTTCTCTTCTATGAGTACCTTGTGTGGGTGGTATTTTAGGGTCTTTCCCTTGGCTTGGGAATGCAATCGAGTACCTTGCATGTTTCCTCGGGAAGTTCCTATTCCTCCCTCCTTCAACTAGAACATCTCTGGGTGTAAAGCAAGCATGGATATTGTGGGATCAGCCTTAGGACCTGCCGGATTAGTTGGATGATTGGCTATTTGGAATTGTTTCACTAAAGTGGATAAGGAGTTTCTCGGTGTGGGCAATCCTCTTTCTTTGCCGAAAGCAGGGATTGACAATGGATCATAGGTGGAGGTCACTGACGGGGAAATATTTCTATACTCCTAAGTGATCTGTGTTTTCCCAAGGGTTTGGAGGAGTCATCGGGGAAGTCGGCCCAATATAGGGAGGGAAGAAGTTTGGCAAGAAGGGTAGGGTTTGCCCAAAGGCAGGTGTCGAGAATCCTAAGGTGGTCACCCGGAGGCTTAGCCAGAGGGAGGCGTAGTGGTGTTCCGGATGCAGGGCAGGCATGTAGAAGGGTTTGGGCGTAACTCTGCTATTTTGTGGTTCTAGTGTCGGACTTAGATCTGGCCCATGTTCAGGTTCAGGAGCTTGGTTTGGGTCTGGACCTGGATTTGGGTCTGTTCTTAGCTAGGACCCGAGCCAAAAGCTTGGCTTCTAGCCTGCCTTGTGGCGTGTTTCCTAATCCAAACTTGGTTCTTGGACTGAATCCGATTAGGATCTGGTTCTTGGTACCATTCTTGGACTGGTTCATGTTATATGTCATGCATGCCGCTTTTGCAGTCTGGCTTAGAAATGGTCCTAGTTTTGGTCTGTGTTTTACGGAGTCAGATGAAGACCTTCCTGATCGGAGGAGAGTACTGAAGGGTAAGATTTAAACGAGGCCTCTTAAGGAGACTGGCAACATTAAGCCCAGTTCCAGGCCCTCAAGTGTGGTACTGTGGTTTGGTCAAACTAGGTTCGTTTGGTCAAAATAGGGTTTCTGACTGAAGAGATGAGGGCAGCTGTTGTGATTGAGAATCCCTGTCCAGCCTGGTCTTTAATGGACCTGATAAGAATGCTTCGAATAATCAGGCTGAGTGTGGGAGTCTACTTAAAGGATACATTAAGGGGGAATCTTGGCTTCTCGGTGGGAATTGGAGTATGATGGAGAGGGGGCTGTACCAGTTGCACAATAAAAGGGAGGTTGTGGTTGTTGTAAGTAACAGACTGGAGCAGTCTAGTTGAGTCCCTTGAGCTACTTGATTGCAGAACTGGATCTGGAGGGGATGGCGGGTTTCATGTGGACTAAGAAGAGAAAGGGGCCCGAATTTTGCATGGGCCGTATTTACAGGTTTCATGTATGGGGCAGTCGGTGGATGAGAGCCCCCATGGTCTTTCCCATCACCGTGTTTACCTCTGGTCTTTCCGATCACCTCTCGATCAAACGGTCCTTTTCCCTTCCAATCCAGCCGGGTAGGTACCATATATCCCATTCAAGTATTTTTTTATTTTTATTTTCAAGAAAGAGACTTCTATTAAGTAAGAGAAAAAACCCGCGAGAGCAAGCTCTAAGCGGAATACATCATGAAATCATGAGGATAAATAAAGCCCCCTCAAAGTGAGGTGAAAAACAACCAAGGCTGAGGCTGAAAGTGCCACCACAACCCTGTAGGAGTCTCAGAGAAGAAAGAAGAATTCTTCCATTCCCTGAAGAAAGAAGCCCTCCTAGCTGTGGCTGCACAAGAGTCTCCCTGCATACTCGTCCATACGGCCATCAAAGTATGTACGGTGTCTGTCCAGATATCTGTCCAGATACTAGCCAATGTGTGCGAGGGATGAACCTGAGTACCCTCCAAAGCCTTTGTGCATCCGGCTCTCCAGATATGCCAGGATGCTATGCTCGCTAGAATCTCCCAAGAAGTATCCACAGAGGCATGTACAGCTGTAAAAGGAAGGTGTGGTACCACATCCAATGAACAGGACTCAATCTGATGACGTCGAACCGAAATGGCATGAGAGGAGTCAAGTCTCTCATAGAATACCTGAGGCCCTGTAAGAGAAAGCCAAGCCACTGAGCCCCGTGTCATAAAGAATGGGGAGTGGGCAAAGTGATTGAAAATCCTAGCTACCCCCATCCAAATCATCCTCGCCTGTCTCCAATCCCATAAGCAATGTTGAATAGTCTCTAAAGCAGAGAGGCAACGAGGGCAAGTAGGGTCGGCTCCGAACCTGGATCTCCAAAGATTCACTGCAATCCCACCATGGATAGAGAGCCAAAAGAAGAGAGTGATCTTTCTATTCCCATTCAAGTTTGACAAGCATCATTTGAGTAATGTGGAGTTCTATTCATTAATCACCAAAGCTTGGGTGGGTAGTGCTTATCGATTGTGGATCCTTGCCTTAGGTGGGATGCTACCATTCGTAATGTAGTTCTCTATGCCGTCAAGTGAGATAGAGAGTTCATAATCTCCAAATTGAGAGTGTGGTGGGAATCAGGGCGAAGCTCTATGAGGCACTATGGTTTTGGGCCCAAGACCCCTATCTTGGGGCTCTGATTGTTGAAGTGGAGGATGCTTTGAAGAGGGGGAAGCTGAAAAGGCGGAGTATTAAGAGCAGGTAATTATGGCTGGCGTTGGGTGATGCTCTCTCACATTATTTCTTCCAAGCTATTAAACGTAAGCAAACAAGGGATTTGATTGACATGGTCTAGGATAAAGAAGGGAATGTGGTGATGGATTTCTAGTACGTGACAGAAGCGTTCTTGAGGGAGCTAGGTGAGATTGTGTGAGAGTTGACCAAGTGCCTGAGGGGAGGGGTTCCTATCCTTTCGGAGGTGTTACCGGAGACCAAAGGCCGTTGGCGTGAGAAGCAGAGTGTTGCAATGCTCTAATGCAATGGATCGTGCAGAGTGCACCGTGCAGTGGTGTGCGAGTGTCATATGCTATACTGCAGTGAACGATGACGTACAAGTGCACTATGCTAAATGACAATCACATGAGAACTCCACAACATAAGCAGAAGACGAAAAACCTGGTCATACACTAGTGAATAATCCCCATGTCGGGAAGAGACAAGAAAGATGAGAAAGTGATCAAGATGGCCAAAGCACATATCACTGGACCAACATCTACAGGTCACAAGTCGCAAGTCACTAGAACACACAGGTCTATCCACATAGTAGATAGAGGGTCCTTGGCGAGCTCATAGCTCCAGCCTTTATCTCTCCTCACACTCTCCTTTCTCCCGCTCCAGTGCTGAATACCGAATGCTCAATGCTGACTCTCCCCTCCCCTCTCCCCCTTCGCCTTCATCCTCATCCCCGCCTTGGAGGGTCCCTTCTTCACTGAGAATCTCCCCCTTTCTTCCCATTGGTCATCCTCTTATCTCCTTAGCTATTGACAATAGTCGTTGTGCCGCTAGCTCTCTTGATGGCTACAGCGACTTCTTGACTCACTAGCCTCTTCTAGTCAGGATGGTGTAAATTCTCCATGTGCAGGTGAGCTGGATCACCGCACCACTAAACCATTGAACCACTGTGTAAGTGTAAATACTCCTGACTGCTCCATGTGCTAAGCTCACTCTCCATGTGCGCAACTCTCGGTGAGATTGCCTTGGGCATGATACTCCTGGTTGACTTATGGTTGACATGTGTTGATGCATGGTTGCCTCGGATAGTGGATGAACCCGTGTGGTCAACTCCTCGTGTCGTGTGGCTAACCTGTGTTGACACATGGTCAACATGTGGTGACATGTGGTCAACGCTTGTCAACATGTGGTCAACGCTTGTCGACATGTGGTCAACACCTGTCGTCATGTGGTCAGGGGTGTTTCTATTGTAACAGTTTCCCCCGCCACTATCATTCACCGTCTCGGTGAATAGAAATGGAGGGAACGCGTCAAAAGAAAAAAGCACTTACAAACCATTGATATGGTGATGGAGTAGGAAATGAAAATGTTACAGACCATGTGGCTGGCTATGCGAGTAAATCCAAAATTTGTAATTGTGAAAATAAACTACTGTTTTTTTTTTTTTTCAAGAAAGAGACTTCTATTAAGTAAGAGAAAAAACCCGCGAGAGCAAGCTCAAAGCGGAATACATCATGAAATCATGAGGATAAATTAAAACCCCCCCTCAGAGTGAGGTGGAAAACAACCAAGGCTGAGGCTGAAAGTGCCACCTCAACCCTGTAGTAGTCTCAGAGAAGAAAGGAGAATCCTTCCATTCCCTAAAGAAAGAAGCCCTCCTAGCTGAGGCTGCACGGGAGTCTCCCTGCATACCCGTCCATATGGCCATCAAAGTATGTACGGTGTCTGTCCAGATAGTCTGTCCAGATACTAGCCAATGTGTGCGAGGGATGAACCTGAGTACCCTCCAAAGCCTCTGTGCATCTAGCTATCCAGATATGCCAGGATGCTATGCTCGCTAGAATCTCCCAAGAAGTATCCACAGAGGCATGTACAGCTGTAAAAGGAAAGTGTGGTACCACATCCAACGAATAGGACTCAGTGTGGTGACGTCGAACCGAAATGGCCCGAGAGAGTCAAATCTCTCATGGAATACCTGAGGCCCTGTAAGAGAAAGCCAAGCCACTGAGCCCCATGTCATCAAGAATGGGGAGTGGACAAAGTGACTGAAAATCCTAGCTACTCCCATCCAAATCATCCTCGCCTGTCTGCAATCCCATAAGCAATGCTGAATAGTCTCCGAAGCAGAGAGGCAGCGAGGGCAAGTAGGGTCGGCTCTAAACCTGGACCTCCAAAGGTTCATTGCAATCCCACCATGGATAGAGAGCCAAAAGAAGATAGTGACCTTTCTATTCCTGTGGGATTTCCAGAGTCTCCTCCAGAAGCACCTCTGCAGATCCGCAGTGATATCAAATGTCTCCCAATGAGGAACTCTGGAAGGTCTTGAACCTCTACTACTAAGCTGAAATCTCCTGGCATTATTGACCGTGTAACGAAAGAAGGGGATGCTCTTCTCTCGATGCCCTGCGTCAATCCACTCCCACTCTCCGGGGTCCCACTGCAAATACCTGATGGGAACTCCCCCATAGAGCAAGAGCCAGAGCCTCCAAGACCCGGTGGCCAGGGGTATGGGTCTAGGAACCACTCTGAATCTGATCCCTGCACCAAAAGACCTACAACCGTGATAGGCTGAAAAGCAGACTCAAGCAAGATGTCCTGTGTGGACTTGAGCAATCTGCCACCATCCTGGACACTAAAAACTAAAGCAACCTCCTGTGCATCTCGAAAGGCCAAAACCTGAAGCGGAACACCGCCTCTTGTAAAAGTACCTGCCCAAGTGGAGGAAGTGAGGCATATCATCTGTGTCTACCCAAACCTCTAGAAGGGCTGCCTCAATCTGCAAGATCCTCCCTGCACTCCCTCTAAGATGTCCTGTCAACCTTGATTTGGTGTCCTCTGGAAGCGTGCGGAAAGCTTTCCAAGACCCCATAGATGATGCAGGTCCCCTCTCCCACCTGGACCACTGCATGTAGAGTGAGGCACCCAGTGGTGTGCCATGATCATCTAAAATACTGTCATTCCACATGATGGGTTGCCAATCCTCCGAAGAGTGCTTCTTAAACTGGCCCAAGCTTTCAGAATGGCAACCATGAGAGGGGACAAAGGTGATTTGAGGTGTGCTGTGGTGAAGATCCACCTAACGCTGCTCATCCAGTCTCCTCCTGAAGAAGGTGTGCACCTCTGTATGCTGCTAATTAGAAAGTCCTTCCACGGTTCCTGCCCTAGCATAAGTCCCCGCACCACCATCTTGCAAAGTAAAGCTTTGCATTGTAAATCTGGATCAATAATATTGAGACCCCCTTCCTGTGTAGGGAGGATGAGGGTCTCCCAAGCCACCCTGGCTAAGGCATCTGCTGTGCCATCAAGCCCACAGAAAACTTCTGATCAGTCTTCTGAGCTGAATGATGCAGTCCCTAGAACGGCACCAGCATGAACAAACAAACCAAGCCGTGGCCAAGAGGACCTGGTTGACCACCACAACTCTAGAGGCAAAATCCAACTTGGCTGAGCTCCGAAAAAGAAGCTTCCTCCTGATGCTCTCCAAAACGGGAGCAAACTGCTGCGTGGAAGAAATATCCAAGCCGACCAGGCAGCCCAAATACCTAAAAGGCACACCCCTCTGCACCCAAGTGAATCTATGTCAAGCCCCCAAACTGGAGTGTCCTCATCACTGATCCAAAAGCCATTGTATTTATGCCAATTTATCTACGCCCCTGCCGCCAAGCAAAATAAATCCAATGCTGTCCTGAAATAAGTGAGCGTCTGTGGAGTGGCATCCAAGTAAACTGCTGTGTCATCTGCCAACTCACTGTCAAGTAGCTCCTCTTCCCTTCTGATGGGAAGTCTCAGCCCAAAGATGTCAGCTTGAGATCTAACATAGATATTCATAGCTTCGGCCACGAACAAAAAAAGGAAAGGAGCAAGGGGGCATCCCTGACGGACTGATCTCGAAATCTGAAATCTCTCACCGCTTACCCCACCAATAAGTACCTGGCTGTGGGCTGATCTGTACAAAGAGGAAACACCTCTTATCCAAGCATCAGTAAAGCCAAAGCGTAGAAGGGTGCCTTCCAAAAAACCCCAATCTACTCTGTCATAAGCTTTCTCAAAATCCAAAAGTAGAATGGCTAGATTCTGGCCACTCTGCATGGCCCACTCTGAAGCTTCCCAGAAAGAGAAAATGTTATAAAAAATGCTTCTGCCATGCACAAATCCCGTCTGAGTGTCATGAATAAGATCAGGGAGAAGGGGCTGCAATCAGAGGCTGATTGCCTTGGCCAGAATCTTGTAACAAGTCCCCAGAAGTGTGATAGGCCTCCACTGGGACACTAAATTTCTGCAACCTCCTTTTGGGATAAGGTGGATGAGACCCTCTGTAAGCGACCCAGGCATCTTGCCAGAGTCCCAAATGGCCTGCAGGGCTGAAGTAATGTAGTCTCCAATCATATCCCAAAATGCAATGAAAAAAGACGGGGTGAGGCCATCCAAACTTGGGCACTTGCCCTTGTGAAGGGCTGAAAGTGCAGTCTTGAACTCTGTGTTGGTGAAAGGTGCATCGAGCAAAACATGCATACCCGGATTCACCAACACGGGGATGCTCTGCCAAATAGCCTGTCTAGCATCCTCTCTATCATGTGTCTCAGGATCAACAGTAAGAAGGGTGGCATAGAAATCTGAAGCTATGCGTAAGACATCATCCGTCTCTGTCTGTAAAACCCCATGTGAGTCAATAAGCTGGGATACACTCTCTCTACTATGTCTAGGGCCAAGAGTAGAGAAAAAGTGTTTATTGACTCTACCACCCATCTGAATCCAGAAGGACTCCCGTGCAGAAAGGCATACTCTGCTCTCTGATCAAGCAATATTTGCTGATGAGCCCTTGCTGCAGCAAGGCGCTCCTGAATCCAAGCATCTGAAGGCCGTTTCTGCTCTTCCCTCTGCAAAGCTGCCAACTGCTGGCGAACACCAATCTCACGTGTGAGAATATCTCGTCTCGTGGTACAAGCAACTAAGCGGTAGAAGTCGCTAATACCAGAAAGGGCTGCCCACCCTGGACATGAGAAACCCATATCTGTAGGGCTGCCTCTATAAGGTCCTCCTCTGTGTAAAAGGCATCTGGAATCCTGATGCTGGCAGACCGGCCTCTCAAGTGAGGCTCTGAGATAGCCAGCACAACAGGAAAGTGGTCTGAGTGGAAACCCTAGCAGCAATGCATACTGATCCACCTCTGTCTAGTGCCCGATCCACCTCTGTCTAGTGCCCAATCATCTCCATAGAATCTGTCAATGCGTGCATGAATAGGCATCTGCTGCCTCCTGTTCGACCAAGAGAATAGGAGGGACTGTGGCTGAATAAGAAAGGCATCATCTAACCAAGTATCTATGCCACAGAAGTGAAAAAAGAAGGCATCCCAAGCTGCTCTCTCCAAAGAGTGAAGTCTGCCTTCTCTACCCCCTTTTTTGTATGACGGTAACTCAACCATGTTAAAGTCACCTCCAATCACCCATGAATCCGCAATGGGGGCCCAGGAGAGCAAATCCGTCCACATAAGGACACGTTCCCCTCTAATGTTGGAGGCATACAGGTTAAGGAAACTGACCTTACACCCTCCAATCAAAAGAATAATCCACTGAGCTCTAGAGGGAATAATGACTCCATGTCCAACAACTAAGGGGAGAACCAACTGCGAAACTGAAATAGAAGTCCCCCCTGGTGCCCAAGGCAGGTGACCAAAAAGTATGGCCAGAAAGCAACTTGCCTGACTTGGCACAATCTCTAGAATCGAGTTTGTGCTCTTGAATAAATAAGATATCAATGGAACCCCTAGTAACACCTGGATGAAGCTGATCCCGAATCAGCTGTCTACGGCGGCGATGTGGGACGCCACCTAGGCCCTATATGTTCCAACTAATAATCCTCATCGACAGGAGGATGTAGAGTGGAACACCTTACCCGACCTAGTGGCGGAAACAAACCCCTCAACAGGGGAAGACCTCCTGCTCAAGGAGAGAGGAATGGAACCAAGTGGCGGAAAATCAACAGGGGAAAGAACCCTGCCACCTGAAGAAGAAGCCCTGTCAATAGGAAACCCAATCACTGGCTCCCTAAAAGTAGTGGGCACAAACTCCTCCTCTGGGAAATCTGAACCATTTGCCAGGGCTGAAAATTAGTTCTTGTGAAGCAAGCCAGACACCAGAGTGCGAAGGAGGGAAGAGGATCAATAGTGTAAACCATCCTCTTCCCCCTACCCAAGGGAGGAAGTGAAGATTGCTCTCTATCTTGTGTCTGCCTAGCTGTGGAGACCTCTACTGCCTCAAGAAGAGCGTCTGGCACCGCTGGGAAGAAGCTGCAACCGGGGAGGAGGTCGAAGCTTCAGTGTCTCGGACTGTGCGAGGTGAGACTGGAGGGACAGCTCGAGGTGAAGCAGAGTCCACTAATGTACCCTCGTGAACTGAAGGAGGGATCTGCACACGTGCTAGAACCCACTGGAGAGCGTTGCGTGCCCCTGAGGTAGGTGGTGGGGGTTGAGGAGCAGGTAATGGATCTGTACCACCCCCCTGTCGAGGCCGAGGAGTAGGTGCTGGACCTGTACCACCACCATCCTGAGGAGGTCCGCCACGCAAAGGCCGAGGAGCAGGTGCTGGACCTGTACCACCCCTCTGTCGAGGCTGAGGAGCAAGTGCTGGACCTGTACCACCCCCCTGTCGAGGCCATGGGGCGGTAGCTATACCAGAGGGCTGCTTGGGCCTTTTCTTCTTCCTGGGGCAATCCCTGGCAAAGTGTCCAATGGTCCTGCATATCCGGCACTGGTCCTGTCTGCTTGAAATCTCTACTTTGGCGAAAAAAGGAACCATCCAGGCGCTAGATCATAACATGGTCCATCTTGAGGTTAGGATCCTTACAAAGAACCCTAACTCTAGGTACCCCATCAGCTTTGGTTGCCTCTCCTGCAGTCAATGACAACCCAGGGAGGGGTGGGATCTCAGCAATCGCGCCAAAATGCTCCCCGATAACAGAAAGAAGTCGATGGTAAACCTGGGGAAGCCCGGGAAATCTGATGAAGAGCGAAAAGATTTTCTTATCTGCCTCCACTGGGTCGAAACCAATATGAAAGGCTTCAAAGAAGATCTTCCTGTGTCCCAGGTGTAAAAACTCAGCTTTGAGCACAGTGCTCGCAGCCTCTAGAGTGTCAAAAACAACCTGGAAAAAACCTCATCCCAGAAGACGAACATCTAACAATCGTGGAGTGAGGTCTGGGGGGAGAGCCGCAAGCATCCAGTCTCTGGCTTGGGATCTGGAGGGTTGAGACCCGAAGATGCGTGCTGGCAACGTGGTAGAGCATTCAATCTCTACATCCTTCTTGAGCTGCTGCAACTCGTCTTTAGAAAAGGTAATAGTTTTCGCGGCCAGTGGAGGTGGAGTAGGATTGGCTGATGGAGTATCCATCGCCAATCGAGGTGAGGAGGCCGACTCTGACAATTTGGAGGCTCCTTCCGCTCCAAAAAATGCTGCAGGAGATAGGGGGGTAGAAAACAGGGAAAGGAGGTGAGGAGGGTGTTGGAAAGGTCACCTCCCCATCTGTAAGCTCCCAAATGAGGAGAGCGTGGGGGAGGGAGACCTAGGGCAGAAGATGCCCAGAGAAGAAAGAGAGAGGGGGCTGCCACATGGGCAGCACCTCACAAGAGAAGAAGGCTGCAAAGGACAGAACCTGTGGAAGGAGCAGAAGGTGGGGACAGCAAGCCCTAGATCTGACTTGGCAAGGCACGATGACATCAGCAGTGTACGGCGCAGGACACGTGGCTGGGAAGAGGGCCTGGCAGAGGCACAGATATGGCAGGGAGTGCAGGCCCAGCTATGCAGCAGGAAAAGTGGCTGTCAGTGGGCAGGAGGCAGGCCTTTTATAGGCTGGATACTTGCCTTGAAAGGAGGGCCAAAGGACCCTGAAAGTGTGGGCCAAAAGCCCTGGGGGAGTGTGCCCTTTTAGGGCTGGACCAGCCACAGACTGGTCGGCCAGTCTGTAACAGGCTGGTCGGTTTTTTACCAGCCCCCTTGGGGCCTATATAAAGAGGCCATTTGAGCCTCATTTCACATCACTTGGAGCAGCAGAAAAGCCCCATCAAAGGAGCAGCAGGAAGCTTGTCTTGGGCCTCATCACTAGAGGAGAAGAGGGCATACAGTAGCTGCAGACTTAGCTGAGGGTGCTGCCCACCTAGGCTGGTGCAAAGACAGCAAGGTGGAAGGGATCTAGACGGAAAGTCTACTTACGCTCGAGGTGGAGCACGCGGGCTCGAGTCTAGAGATAGCCAGCAGATTGGAGAAGGACCTTGTGGTTAGATCAGAGGACCACACCATTGGTGGGACTCTGGATCTGTCTATTTTGTATTGTGTCCATAGTTTTGGACGGAAATATATTTTGGTGGTTTCTCTATCTGGCTAGTTCATTGTCTATTGATGAGTTTGCACATCTATGTGACGCACATTAAGTAAAGAAGTTTGTGATTCCACACCCACACCGCACACTGTATGAGCTCTTGGGCATTACTATAAGTCTTCCGCTGCGTGTACCCTCTGTTGGGTTAATTTGTAACATGGTATCAGAGCCCAGTAGGAGGCTCACAGGTGTGGGAGCTTGAAGGCAGGGACCTTGCTGAAGGACGACCCTGATTCAGAAGCTCTAGGGAATCGACTCCCATGACTGAAGGATTGTGCCCTTGCGAGAAGGAGGGTGACTCAGGTTCAGTCAGGTGCGTTCAGAGTTCTGGTTTACTGAAATTGAGTTTGGTTGACTTTGCTGTGTGGTATAAGCAGCAGAGATGTCGACCTCTACAGCCTCTTCAGCCCCTGCTTTCCCTTCCTCCTCCTCCAGTTTTCTCTCTTTCACTATTCCTAACTTTGGAGAGTCTGGGAACCTGGACGGGACTAATTACCCGATCTGGAAAGTGAAGATCTGGAGTCATTTAGTGGCTCGGAAGTTGTGGAAGCTGACCACGGGAGAGGAGTCAAAGCCGGAGGACATGGTGAACAGTAAAGGGGAGGTACTCATGGCAGTAGATAGAGAGGAGCTTGAAGCTTGGGATGAAAGAGATGCCCATGCCCTGGCAATAATCATAGGGACTACGGCGGACTCCGTTCTTCCACATATCCAACTGGCCGAGACGTCAGTAGAAGCGTGGGCCACCCTAAAAGATCTGTACGAGACAGACAATACCTCCCAGATTGTGCTTCTTCAACATCAACTCTACAATTTGTACACAGCCATTTGACGAAGGTCAAGGTGGTGCGGGATCAGCTGGTAGCAATTGGTCAGAAGACAGACTCATGCCATCTGGCCTTGATGGTACTGAGGAGACTACCTCGGAGTTTCAAGAGCTTTGTTACAGCTGTGACAGCAGGACAGAGGACCAAACCTCTGACGTTTGAGGAGTTGTGTCCATTACTGCTACAGGAGGAAGCTCGGGAGAAGCTCTACAACGAGGATAAAGATGACAAGGCGATGCTGGTGAAGGATTCCGTTGGCAAAGGAAACGGCAAGCCTAACGGTGGCAAGTCCAATAAAGACGACTCTGACGACAAGGGGACTTCGAAGAGAAAGCACAAGAAGTGTTTCTATTGTGATAGGCCCGGACATTTTGCAAAGGACTGCAGAAAGAAAAAGGCGGATCTGAAAAACAAACAGGAGTCTGACTCAGATTCAGAGAGAAAGGCCAAAACAAATGTGGTAATCGAAGAGTTGTTCCTGGTGACATCATTGAGTCTTACCGAGGTCAGATATGTTGATCCAGAAATCACAGTAAGGATGTCTGACATAGAGATGTGGGTCGACGAGGAGTCAGATGCCTTTATGAAAATGAAGGACAGCATGGAGTGCTTGGTACCTTCCAGGTGTGTGGCTGTTGACACTGACACGAGGGTGGATTCCATGGGAGGCCCTGGGGTCTCATGGTCAGATGGATGCTAGAGTTCAGAAGGGGACAATACAGGATTACACAAGCGCTTGGTGGGTGCCTCATTGAGGTACAGGGTTTGCTTTCAGAGCGAACATTCAGGCAGTACAACAGTCTGGTATGTATTTGATATTTTGCATTTGAGCCTTTATAGCATGCTGTGGAGAGACTCTGCTCTTCATTTGTCTCAGGTGATAAGAGATTGGAAGGAATTGGCCTTCTTCGAAGGCAGAGGGGGAAGTATTGGTGCTTCTTCAAATCTCGGACGCAGATTGCTAGAAGGTGATGGACAAAGAGTACTGAAGCCAGAAGAGTACCTGCTTGAGAACTCAGGGAGAGTTCATGGTCCAGGTTATCTGGAAATATTCATTGGTTGCAGACCTTGCCAAAGGAAGGACGGGTTGAAACAGACCCTCAGAGCATGGTGCCTGGAAGACTCCAGGTTGTTCACTCATTATGAGGGGGATGACTGGAAGATTGTGACAGTTGGATTGCTCGAGTTTAGAGGCGGGAACGTGACTAAAGGAGGTGGTACCAAGAGGTGCTACCAGAGATGGACCTGTGTACCAGGATGGTGTGCGGAAGCGGAACCGGACCTGGTGGAGCAGGAGCCACTGGTGGATGAAAAGCCAGGAAAAGATTTCGACACCGAAAGGTTCCAAAGGACTACGACCAGGAAGTTACTGGAGCATCTTCATCGACGTGTTGGCATTGGGCTGAGATGTGTCGGTGAGAGGGGGTGTTGGAAAGGTCACCTCCCCATCTGTAAGCCCCCAAATGAGGAGAGCGTGGGGGAGGGAGACCTAGGGCAGAAGATGCCCAAAGAAGAAAGAGAGAGGGGGCTGCCACATGGGCAGCACCTCACAAGAGAAGAAGGCTGCAAAGGACGGAACCTGTGGAAGGAGCAGAAGGCGGGGACAGCAAGCCCTAGATCTGACCTGGCAGGGCACGATGACATCAGCAGTGTATGGCACAAGACACATGGCGGGAAGAGGGCTGGCAAAGGCACAGATATGGCAGGGAGTGCAGGCCCAGATATGCAGCAGGAAAAGTGGCTGTCAGTGGGCAGGAGGCAGGCCTTTTATAGGCTGGATACTTGCCTTGAAAGGAGGGCCAAAGGACCCTGAAAGTGTGGGCCAAAAGCCTTGGGGGGTTGTGCCCTTTTAGGGCTGGACCAGCCACAGACTGGTCGGCCAGTCTGTAACAGGCTGGTCGGTTTTTTACCAGCCCCCTTGGGGCCTATATAAAGAGGCCATTTGAGCCTCATTTCACATCACTTGGAGCAGCAGAAAAGCCCCATCAAAGGAGCAGCAGGAAGCTTGTCTTGGGCCTCATCACTGGAGGAAAAGAGGGCATACAGTAGCTGCAGACTTAGCTGAGGGTGCTGCCCACCTAGGCTGGTGCAAAGACAGCAAGGTGGAAGGGATCTAGACGGAAAGTCTACTTACGCTCGAGGTGGAGCACGCGGGCTCAAGTCTAGAGATAGCTAGCAGATTGGAGAAGGACCTTGTGGTTAGATCAGAGGACCACACCATTGGTGGGACTTTGGATCTGTCTATTTTGTATTGTGTCCATAGTTTTGGACGGAAATATATTTTGGTGGTTTCTCTATCTGGCTGGTTCATTGTCTATTGATGAGTCTGCACATCTATGTGACGCACATTAAGTAAAGAAGTTTGTGATTCCACACCCACACCGCACACTGTGTGAGCTCCTGGGCATTACTATAAGTCTTCCGCTGTGTGTACCCTCTGTTGGGTTAATTTCTAACAGAGGGAGCGGGGGAAGGGGCGAGGAGGGGAGGGGTAGAGGGGAGAGGCTGAGAGGCTGAAGGGGAGGGGGCAGGCTGAGAGGGAGGGACAGAATGGAAATTGCAAAAAAAAACTGAGTACATCCTGAGGATAGGACACCCGGATATTTACATTGAGAGCCAATCAGCTTGTCAAAAATCCAACAATGCAAAAAAAAAACCCAAAAACCCATGTATCAAGTTATTGAGGGAGGTGATCAGTAGCCTCTCCTCTTCTGCCTTAGTATGTAGCTCTGTGGCCTTTTGCTCACCCATATGCTTTGCCGCAGTCATATGTAGCTTTGGATGGTGTGTTTCCTCCTCAGCCTCAATCGTGTCCATCACGTTTCTCAAATTTTCATACTTGGTCTTATACCGGTGGTATCGCTGGTAGTAATGATCCTTTTGCCCTTGCAAGGTGGAATGGGAAGTCTGGAGGGTGGCCAACTGTGTCCGAAGGTCTGTGAATTCTTCCTCCATGGATGAACGCTTCTTTTCCAATTCAGCCACTCTAGATTTTGATTTTTCCTGGGCAATCTCGGAGGAAGACAACGACTCGTTTAACTGTGCAATCTCCTACTGAAATCTGGTTACCTCTGTGACATGCTGGCTTTGCAAAGTTGCCAGATCTGTTGCATGCTGGCTGCGTACTGTTGTCATTTCTGCTTCCCATTCCTGCTTGTGATTGTGGTGGCGATCCTCAAGGGCAGCCCGCTGAATGTTCCAAGCGATGTCATGCTCGTGAATAGCTGAGTCCTCTTTCTGCCACCTTTCCCCCTGTTGCCGAAGTGTCACCTCTGTGGCGTGCTGTTGGGCTGCTTGAGCTCTCTCGAATTCTAACTTCAAATGTTGCTGCTGGGAGAGGAGCTTATGAGCAAAGGGGGAGTTGGAAGCAATGGAGGCGGCATGACAGGAGGAGGAGGTGGCTCAGATGCTCGTGCAAGAGGGGGAGCAGGAGGTACTGGTGCTGGGCTAGAAGTTATGGGTACTGTTCAGTTGACTGCAGCAACTAGAGGTTCCCCCGAGGTATACTCTGGAAGAAGCTTCCTTAATCCTTTGAGGTACCTACACTCAGAGGCATCATGACCATGGATCTCACAAAATGTACAAAATGAGGTAGAAGTAGGTACCGTATGCTTGGAGGGGCACTTCCAGTAACCATGGTTAGAACCCTTGCATTCTGCGCACCAAAGACCACTTCGAATCTAGGCCTCAAAGGACCACTGGCCATCCACCTTTATTTCATCTTTCAGGCCTTCTTTGATTTCTTCTAACTCCTTAAGTTGCTGCCACGCGGATGATCCCTCCTCTCTTGGGAGTTGGGTGGTCGTAGTCGTTGATGAGGTAAAACTTAGCTGTGACCGTTCCATCTTGACAGCTTCTTTTAGGAAGTCTTGAAGTGAGGCATGTTCAGGGAGTTTATCAACCAACCTTATAGCAATGGTAGGGGGTAATGCTTTCAAAAACCGCCCCTTCATGACAGCATCATTAGGTGGCACATACATCTTTGCTGCCAAGACCCTCATCCTTGTGTACATCTCAAAGATGCTTTCTCCAAGCTTCATGGTGTCAGTGGATAACTCGTGGACAATCATGTGTTCGAATTTTTCCAACTTGAAAGTACATAAGAATTCCTCCCTTAGGTCTTTGTCCATGTCTCGAAGTGGTCAGGGGGAAATTGATTGTACCATACATCCGCGACATCCTCCAATGACGAGGGGAAGATGTGAAGGAACATGCTCATTCTCCACACCTTTAGCTCTACATTCTGTGAGGAACTTCCTCACATGAGCTTCCGCATCCTCATGGAGGTGGCCTTTGAACTTTTGAGTCTTCACATGGACCTTGTTGAGTAGCTCGAGAAGTCTAGCTCTGTTTGCAGGACTGAGAATGGCCATCCCCACTCGAGAGGTTGAAGCAGATGCAAGAGTTGGAGGGAGTCCCGATGGAGCCGTAATGAGTGTGGGTGCTCCAGAGGAGGAGACCACACCGACAACACCTCCTGTGGAGGACCACAATGGGAAAGTCACTACGGATGTAGCCATAGAGGAAGTGTACACATATGGTACTACATACGCGGAGGGTCTCGGTGTTGCAGAGGGAAAGGGTGAGAACATAGAAGATGTGGGGGTTAAAGAGGATGGGAGAGCATTTGGGAAAGAGAGGGACAGAGTTGCAGTCATGGATGAGTAGGCAGTAGGGAAGGAAGGAGGTGGTGGAAAAGACAGCACCGGTATGGATGGAAAGGGAGATGAAACCATCATGGCAGGTAAAGGCATGGCCGGAGCAAAAGTACCCCCGAGTGGAATAGATGTGGAAGAAAGATTAGCTAGGAGCCCGGAGCCCGGAGCCCAGAGCTATGCATAACATATGAGGCAGCAGCTTGTCCAGTAGAGGTCGAGCCGGGAGCAGAGGGAGTCACCACTCCAGCAGAAGAGGTGGTTGATGAAGACATCATTGCAAGAGGAGGAGAGGGGCTGCCTTGACCTTGATGAGTCGGTGAGGAGCCCTCGTCCTTCGCACCCTCTTCTTTCACCTGTTCTCTGCTTTGCCTTCTTCTTCTTCAGAGTCCGGATCTGACCACTAGGGTTCCTGTTGATCCAAGTCCATGAGAGTGTCGATGAAGTTACTTGCTCTGGCTACTGCTCCAATGGGCTCACTTTGTGCTCAAGTTGAGAACTTTGCAAGCTTACGTCGCACGTAATGCTTCTTGTACCGAGTTTGGTCTACCAGAAGTCTTTTCTCCACTCTCCTCAAGTACCTCCTAGTTCTCTCACTAGCTCCTTCAAATGTTTAAGAACTACTCGGCATAAGACCTCTCTCTACGATCCTAGATCACCACTTCACTTGTGCTACTCAACACCAATAGTGTCCCACCATGATCGCCATAAACTGTCTAAGGGGAGGGGTTCCTATCCTTCCGGAGGTGTTATTGGAGGCTAAAGGCCGCTAGCGTGAGAAGCATGAGTGTTGCAATGCTCTAGTGCAATGGATTGCGCAGAGTGCACCGTGCAGTGGTGTGCGAGTGTTGTATGTTGTACTGCAGTGAACGATGACGTACGAGTGCACTATGCTAAATGACAATCACATGAGAACTCCACAACATAAGTAGAAGACAAAAAAACTCGTCATACACTAGTGAACAATCCCCATATTGGGAAGAGAAAAGAAAGATAAGAAAGTGACCAAGATGGCCAAAGTACATATCACTCGACCAGCATCTACAAGTCGCAAGTCACAAGAACACACAGGTCTATCCCCATAGTAGACAGAGGGTACACACAAGTCTCTCCACTCTCTCCTTGGCAAGCTCGTAGCTCCAACCTCTATCTCTCCTCACACTCTCCTTTCTCTCGCTCCAGTGCCGAACGCTGAATGCTCAATGCTGACTCTCCCCTCCCCTCTCCCCCTTCGCCTTCATCCTCATCCCTGCCTTGGAGGGTCCCTTCTTCACTGAGAATCTCCCCCTTTCTTTCCATTGGTCATCTTCTTATCTCCTTAGCTGTTGAGGATAGCCATTGCGCCGCTAGCTCTCTTGATGGCTACGGTGACTTTCTGACTTCCTAACTCGCCAGCCTCTTCTAGTCAGGATGGTGTAAATTCTCCATGTGCAGGTGAGCTGGATCACCACACCACTAAACCACTGAACCACTGTGTAACTGTAAATAATCCTGACTGCTCCATGTGCTAAGCTCACTCTCCATGTGCGCAGCTCTCGATGAGATCGCCTTGGGCATGATACTCATGGTTGACCTGTGGTTGACATGTGGTGATGCATGGTTACCTTGGATAGTACTCCTGGATGAACCCGTGTGGTCGACTCCTCGTGTCGTGTGGCTGACCTATGTTGACACATGGTCAACATGTGGTGACATGTTGTCAACACCTGTCGTCATGTGGTCGACGCTTGTTGACATGTGGTCAACGCCTGTCGTCATGTGGTCAGGGGTGTTTCTATTGTAACACCAAGGCGGATGATAGGTAGGAGCTAAGGCTTAAGATGTCCTATCTCACGTTGTTTGAGAGGATGTCAGGTCTCTTCTGGAGGTATTTCTGGAGGACAAAGGATGCTGGTGCCAGTGTGTAGAACTTGCGACCATGGGTGTTGATGGAATACTAACTTGTGGCTTCCTCATATGTAGCTTATACTACAATTGATTGCATGGTGATGAGCAACTATATGAACATGAGTTCATGTGAAGTTCTGGGTTGCAAAAGTGGTGGACGTGAGCATGAATGACTAGGGGAGAGCTACAACATTTACAACGGTATGGTATAAGCCAAGGGGTAGGAAGGAGAACTAGGGTAACAATACACTATATACTAGTAATGAGTCCGAAACCACGAAGCAGTTTTAGAGCTTTCTACAGAGACAGTCATAGTATCCTGAAAATCAAGGACAAATAAAACAAAGAAGCACATGTTGTATAATGTAGAAGAAAAAATAAAAATACCGCAACCAATTATTTTGCATATTACGGTGTTCTTAAACATGCTCGCTAAGGAGCAAGTAGAAGGAGATAGCACAAATGAAGAATGCCCATGACAACACCATTCAAGCATCAATAAACACTAGAGATGATGGTGGTCAGATGAGAGTGCATGAAGATGGCACCTAAGCGATAAGTGATGACGAATCGGACATTCAAACAAGCAAGTGTCAGGCTCGCCTATTTGTACTTAACTCATTGTAAAGGCAGAATTAAATTATTCAAAGGCTATGATAGACTCCTTTGTACAAAGACTCATCAAGAGCAATATTTATTGTAAACATATGACAATGTAAAATTGCAAGCATAGCTATTGCTATTTTTGAGTACAAAAGAGTCTTCCATGTCTCTTGTCTATTCAAACCTTTCTAATGTTTTAAATCTTCAAGAGTGTCATAGTTCATGTGCTTAATCTTCGATCCATTCCTCTTTTATGTGTCTCTGAGTGGCATTCACAATGCTCCATGACTAGAAAGTGTCCTCTATTCACAGCAATAATATATGTTTGTTCTGAGTCTTTGTCTTGGGTTTGTCTTCTAGTTTACTTTCTTCCTTTCACTTTCTAGTAATGTCTTGGCTTGTCACAATAGAAGAACTTTTTCTTCTTATTGTCCTCCTTACCAGAAGACTTATTGCTTTTGGAGTATTTTGGTCATCTTTGGACTTTCCCTTGTTGGGCTTGGCGTTGGGCCTGAAGCAAGAAAGTCCTTCTCATCTTTTCTATCGATCTTCTCATCTGCGCTTGCAACAATAGGGCACCTTTTAAACATAAGTGGGCCTCGAATGCTTGGCAGTCGTCATCCATGCTTGTTACATATCCTTGGAACTTGCGGAAGCACGTTGAGCAGAGGTGACTATTGCATTGGTGTCCACCTTATGTCCCAACTAGAGCCAGCTAGTCTCTGCCCATCTTGACCTTCATGATGTGGTCATGTGTGCAGAGTCACGTTACTCCATCCTCATTTGAACAATGATTTTGGAGATTAAGCACTTAACTGGAGTTGCTCATCTTGTATGTATCCCTTAGGATAGTCCACGAGTTGTGGTCTCTGCAAACTAAATATGAGGAATCACCAAGCCTGCTGGGTCATGAAGATAAGTGAAAGGACTTTGCACCTTCTTATTTTCCAATTACTATATTCCGTGGCTTCTCCTCCACATCAGGGTCCAAAAGTGACCTTTTAAATCTTTTGTGCTACCATAAGGCTCCATACTTTGACTTTCCAAGGTGAATAATTGGCTTAATTTAGCTTTTCTCCCTTCATCAAAGTCAGAAATGGCAAAACGTGAGGCCATGATCAGAGAAAAACAGCCAACTTGTAGACACAGCAGCAGGTATTCAAAGGGTGAGCACACAACTGAATTTGCGTCGCCTTTCTTTCTCATGCGTTCAGATCTTGATGGAGATCACAAGAATTAAACCTTTGCCTCTGATACCATGTCAGAGAATAACCTGCACACCTAGAAGAACACACTAAAAGTTCTCAGCAGAATATTGGTAAAAAAAAGCAACTTGAAGCTCTCTTCAAGCTGCTCACACCAAGAAAGTGCACAAGTAGACAGCTGAAATCTGTCCTACAACAGCAGAAAATTGCAGCAAAGGAATAACCTTTATAGAAGCTCCACCAAGTCGTGGATAAAGCTACAAGGTGCTGCCCTAGATCTCAGCCTAAGATCTCATCCACACAGAGGCGAAAGCTGCTGAAGATGCTGCTGCTGCTCTTTCTCCTCAAATATGTGCTTTAAGGATTTTCTAAGAGGAGATGAAGACCGATTTGAATCCCAATAAATTTGAAAAGTGAAGAAAACTTGGAAATCCTGTGTTCCGCAAGTGTTGGCTTTCTTACTGTGCTGTGGCAGCCAACCCAAAAAATGAATGACTATTCTAAGTGAACTAGCATGACCCACATGATGCTAGAATGGTTCCATAAGGTCATTCCATTGTAGTATCTTCTACAAGGCCATTCCATTGCAGTACCTTTTGAGAATCTTATAATTCATATGCAGGGCAGTTTAATCTCTTGCAAGAAAGTAAAGATTAAACATCAAGAATTGCTTAAATCCTTCTTTCCTGATACCAGGATTCATATCAACTTAGGATCAAAATAGCTAATACGTTTGCTAAGAACAATTTTCTGTGACTCCAAACATTGCTACTCCGGTTTACTATACCATTACTATATGAGCATGCATCTTAATTGTTATCGTCTGTCTAATCAATATCATTAGCACCACTTACCTCTCCCTATTAATCATTAATATTGAAGTGCCAGTGCAGATCTGCTGGCATCTTCTCCTTGAAAGTACAAAGAGATCCTTCTAATTTTCATCTGCGAAAAGTGGGATTCCACGGTTCTGGCCAGAATTTGAATCCAGATATATTTGTCACGTACAGAGTGTGCAAAAGAGGCATTGCATGAAAGTGATGGAGTATTCGTAGGCTGCATAATATTCGAATTATGTTCAATAAAGTGCATTCCTGTTTCTGTCATGGCTGCACAGACAAACTTTCACTCACTCGATAGTGAAATAATGAATTGAAAGAGTAAATTTTAATCCTATCTTGATCTTATTGGAAATGATTCCTATATATAAGGTACTTGAAAGTTTTGTTGATGGTACCGGGTGGTGTGGGAAATGAGCAGGGTTTTGTACCAACAGTTACAATTATGGGAATATGTTGGTGCTTTTTGGTACTTGAGGCTCTTCTTCTTGCTGAGGTCAACGTGGCACTCCTTGAAGATTATATAGATAATGAGTCTAGTAACAGGAACTCTAGTGTTATTTCTCTGTGTGCCATGGCTGAGGAGACACTGGGTCCTTTAGGTGGAGTTTTCTCTGGTTTCGTTTATTGTTTTCTATCCTACACATTGATCGTGGCTTACATTGCAAGGTCTGGAGATGTGCTGTCACCACTGGTCCATATTTCGCCATCATTGGGTAGCTGTATTTTTACTTTGGTATTTGGCAGCATTGCAATTTTTGGAAGTACAAAACTGGCAGATTTCCTCAACCAGATGCTGACTGTTGCTTTAATAGGTATATTGATTTGTATTTTTTGCTTCCATATACAAGCACAGAAAATATAAACATTGCTTGTATGAAAATTGTAATTGAATACAATCCAGTACTATCTCAGATAAATAATTTTCCACAAGGTGGTCTCATTAGGACTTTTGAAACTAAATGCCAGTACGTTTTTTTTTCTTAACAGTTTCCTGAGTTCTTTTTTGCAGGTGTTTTTATGTTAATCATCCTAGGGGGGGCTGCAATTGCAAACTGGTCAGGTCTACAACACATGGAATGGGAAACGACACCGGAAACATTCCCTGCTATCTTCTTTGCACTTGTTTATCATGATCTCATGCCAGGTTGTCTTCTACAATCACAAAATATCTTTCCATTCTGCATGAATTATTTGTGGGAAACCCACATTCTCTTGTTTATGAAGATCTATAGACTTTTGTAATAAGGCTTTCTATTTGCAGTGCTATGTGCATATTTGAAGGGTGATAGAGGCTCTATAAGAAAGGCAATTCTACTGGGGAGTTTGTTACCTTTGGCAATGTTTATAAGCTGGGATGCAGTCATTCTTTGCATTGCCCCTACTTCTGGAATCGAGGATCCTCTAGAACTTCTGATAAGGTGATATAAATTCATTTTTTACTTCCAATAATACTCTTGGATCTGATGAGGGTATCTAAAACTGTTATTCTACTTGTCAGTATTCTGCTTTATGGTCAATCTATGACGGTAGTCCTAAATATATTTATAGAGCCTGGGTCAATGCCCAATATTCCACCACGAAATGTTTGAATCCATCATTCACTTTTTTTATGTTTTTCATGGACCATTTTGGGCAGGATAGATGGTTTATATTAAGAGTATGTGAACACATTAACAAGTTTTTAATGCTTTTTCACCTGTTTTTTGCTATTAAAAAAATATTGCAATGTACAGCTACAAAAACACATCAAAAGGGACTGCCAAATTAGATGCTACCATTTCATGACACCATTAAAAATTACAATTTACCTGAGAAACCCAAATTCTCTATTTTTGCTGTTCGAGAGTCACCTGCAAACTTTTGTGTTGATTATACAGGGTACGCATGATTTCCAACCATATTAATATGGTTCCAATTCATGAATTGTTTTATTGATTTTTTCTTTGCAATTTGAAGATCGCTTTTCTTGAACCTGCGACCAAAGGCCACATTGGTTCAATACATTCTAAGTCAAAATATGTATTTATCAATTGCAGTGTCAAGCTTATTAGGATGATGCTGTGCAGGAGCACACAATCATCCTGCCTCCCCCCTTTCCCCCTCAAGCAGTGGCTACAGTTTGGTGGTTGCAGAAATCGTCCAACAAGCTCCCGCCCACCAGTGCTACCAACAGCATGCAGTTCTTGGCTCCACTGATAGGACTAGCATGAGTGAAAACACTCTATGGTTGTAAGACTTTCAGGACACATCGAGAGCTCTCGTTACATTTTCCACCCAGCCACGGGTCTTACAGAGAACTCTCTAGTTTTCTCTACATGAACTCCTCCTTGAGTTTGTTCCTACAAGATTCTTCTTAGTTGGAGCTCTCTCTAAACCCTCCCCCGCACCCAATATTTGCCATTTGGCTTCTTTCCTTGGTGCCATATGTCCCACTAGGGACCCTTGCATAAAATCCCTCTCATGGGGTTCCTTTTTCACCTCTTCATCAATGCCTAAGCCTAGGAATAAAGCTAGACCTGAGCCCTCTAAGCCCCACTAATGCAGAGAGAGAAGTAGATCATAAAATAGATATATTTCGTGGATCTATCCCTGTTGCATTAGTGAGAGAGAAGTAGATCATAGAAGGATATATTTCCTGGATCTACCCCTTTTGGTAAACCCCCTTATAGACTTAGTCAAGCGGAAGAACTTTTTATACGTGCTAGCCTTCGTCATGGCTGAGTTTGCCCTTGACCTCCGGAGTGTCGACAGAAACTCGGTACGAAGACTTTGTATAAATGGATGCTCAAGTATGTGTGAGTGTGTGGATTTGTATGTGTGAGAGCATACTTTTATACTATGGTCTACACCCACTATTGGGCGCTGGTGATGTCAGTGGGGATGTCATAGTAGCTAGTCCCTGCTATGCGTGATGGAGTTTATGGTTTCCAATCTTATGAGCGACTCTCGTGAGATTGAAACTGCACTATGTTGTGTTTTTAGAGGATGAGTTTGGGAATGTTTCTGGATTCATCTAGGTATAAGCGGAAGAACTTAAGGTAGAAAGACAGACAGCTAAATGAATGTCTTAGAAAAGGTCAAATTGCTCACCTTGTTCTTCACTAATTTTACTAGTAAAGAAAAAGGATGGTACTATGCGCTTACGCATTGATTACTGAGTTTTAAATAAAATCACAATAAAAATTAAATATCCTATGCCCCGTATTGATGAGCTCTTTGATCAATTGTAATGGGGTATATATTTTACTAAAATTGATTTAAGATCAAGATATCACCAAGTGTGAAGATGTGCCCAAAACATATTTTCGAACTAGGTATGGGCGTTATCAATTTAAAGTAATGCCATTTGGTTTAACTAATGCTCAACAACATTTATGACACTAATGAATAGGGTCCTAAGGCCATATTTAGGAAAATTTGACGTAGTATTTCCAGATGATATGCTTACCTCAGTAAAACAAGAAACAAGCATATGGAACATTTGAGAGAAGTGTTCCAATTGCTTAGAGGAATCTCTCTTTTTGATAAAGAATCCAAATGTGAAATCTTTGCAAAAGAAGTATGGTTCTTGGGAAGATACTCTACGTATTGAGCTTGTGAAGCTGGTTGCATAGCTAGCTGCCTTTCTGATTGGTCAAGCATCCCATGGATTTCTGATCTATATGGGTTTCCAAAATTTTTTAATAGAGGTAACACTTCCATATACTATTGTTATAACTCTTGGGGACTAACAAGAGTAATCTGCTGAACTTTTTCCTAGACTGCTAAATAATTTAGTGCTTATTTGTGTGGGGCGCCATCAGCCTTTTACTGAGGACTTGTATATTTGGAGACTTCCAAAATATGGTCGATGTTTATTGTTTATGGCTGTTTGAATGCTCTATCATTATGAAGATAAAATGTTACATTTCTCAAGATCTTTCATGACTTGTTACGTTGTGCTGATGGAGAAATCCCACCAAACAGGTTAGGAGGAACAGGACCTTCGGTTATGATTGCGCTCTTCTCAATTTTAGCTGTGGCGACATCATTCATTGGGACTTTACTTGGTTTCATGGAGTTCTTTATGGAAAGATTAGGTCAGACATCAAAAGTCTCACAAGAAATGCTTCAAAGACTGGTTAGGATAATGCCAATGGTGAAAATAGACATGCCCATGTTTCATCGCCTTTCTGCGGGGAGTCACTATAAAAGCGAGAAGATCACAGGCTATTTTCATCTCCCTATAGATCTGAAGAACTGGACTGATATGATACAGAGTTCCCTGCAGCATTGGTGGATAGTAAACAACTTGCGAATCATGTCTTTTGTTTTGATTCTGGCCCCACCGTTTGCAGCTTCATTAATAGTTTCTGATGCTTTCTTTTCAGCAATGGATCTGGCGGTAAGAATATGTTCTTTTCAAAGTATTACTCATTTTGCAAGAAAAGTAGCTCAGGACCTTACTATCATTTTCCCCATTGGCCAGATTTAAACCATGGTATTACCCAGGTGTAATTTGAATAAAATTTCTTTCTCATATTCAAGTTACCCATGTAAATGTATGTTTTTGTAACCTAGCAGGGAGCGTATGGCATGACAACACTTTATGGGATTTTCCCGCCAGCCATGGCCTGGTCTTTGTACAAAAAGGGTGTTGGCCTAAGGAAAGATCAGTCTGGATGTATATTAGCTCTGCCCGAACCTCATGCAAAGGCTACTTTGATTGGAATCAGTGCTTGCGCTATTGGGATTATATTGAGTCAGATTTTCTGAGACTACACTTCGGAAGGAAGGAGCCCACTCACTTATCCACTTGTCACTCGTAACATCTACTGAGGAATATGAAATGTAACATTTAACTAAATTGTTGGAAATGCCATGTCTCCCCAGATGCCTTTGCATTTGTAGATCAATTGTGATCCTGCCGCCCGAAAGCATGTAAAACGTCTCTCAACTTGTTATGAGTAAGGTTTGTAGAGAACTTGAAGAGAGGAGAAAGATTCCATGCACATGTGCAGTTGCATAAACTTTATGAGCATGTCTTTTTAATCATTACAAAGGACACTTTCGCTGCCCAAAGAGATGAGAGGGAGTAAATGGAGTTATAATCAGCACAGGCCAAACTAGCTTATTCAAAGCTAACTTTATTCAAAACTGTAATGTTTGTACATTCCCATATGCCATATATCTCATATGGGATATGATTTATTTTGCCATGTGGCAGTTTCCTTTAACCATAAATTATACTTTTCTCTCTCTCTCTCTCTCTCTCTCTCTCTCTCTCTCTCTCTCTCTCCTCTCTCTCTGGCCGCCTTCTTAATTTGCAGTAGAAAGGCTTCACTACACAACATCTTCCTTCGAGGTGTTTCTTTTTCACAAGCTATTGCATCTATCTCTCAATGGAGTTGTCTCTAGTTTCTACAATGGATTCTTGAAATGCCGCATTTACAAATGAAGCTTCAAGTATCAAGGTTGGTCAATCAATAGACTCGGATCTTTCGGACATTACTTACATGGCCAGTGAGCTTCAACGCACTCTACCACTATTAGAGTTATGTCATGGGTGTGATGCTTGGTTTGTCTACTCTCTGGAAGGTGCAAATTTCTTTGATTATGGTACCTACTGCACGTCACCTACTTCAAGCTTAATTGTATCTACTACAGTGTATGAAGATTATGGGCTATGGACGTATGCGCAATATCCATTGCTCCACTACCCGGAGTCCCTTGCGAACCTTCTTGACTCTGCTCCCTGGATCATCCTCTTAATGCAATAAAACTTGACTGAGAATGTGTCGAGGAGATGGATTTCTTTCGAAATGAAGATGCTGGTTGTGGTGAATAAGGTTATCGGTCTTGTGTATAATGCTTGGCTATGGTGCTTGATTCTTGTGAATCTGTGCCACTTCCTACCTGCCATTGGTCTTTGATAGTCCTTTCTTCCTTATAAGATTGTGGGCCTTTTGCATTAACACGGTAGCTTTTTTTGCATACCTCTATTTGGCAAGGCCAATTTGGTTCTGCGTGTTTGGGTGTGGCCATCATTGGCATCAGCCTGAAGCTTATCTGCGTATACTTTTTGGATTTCTAGAAGTGCACGACTACAATCTAAAGGTTCAGGCTTCAAGCGTTGTATAGACGACCTTTTATCGCAACGATCATAAGCTATCTCATGGACGTCATCATCAGGAGAAGGGCACATGGCATCAATAAATAATTGGAAAGTCAACCTTCGATTTTTATTCCATATATTATGTTTAATATGGTTTTATGTTACATCTGATCATGTCTCTTCCACTTCCTACATCTCATCTCTTAATGAGAAGTTCTCTAGAGCAGATTTCCCATATGTCAAATCAAGAAATAGTTATTCTTGACTCTGGGAGATTGTTTGTATGATGAGAGTGCTCCTCCAATTGTAAGACTAAGTTGAAAACTTGGGAGCAATGCAATCAATGAGCAATTGCCGTTATCAGCCTTGGACTTGTAGATTCACTCATACATCATGTGTGGACGTCAACTCAACAACCAACCAAGTTTGGAACAATTTAGAAGGCATCTTTGGAAACAATATCACTAATTCCAAACTATTTTGGAGCTTCAATGGTCCTAAGATGGAAAATAGTGAAGAATTAAGTGACTATCTTGCAAAGTTATATTCATTAGTTCAATAGTTCACTAGCTTAAAGCGTCTTGAAGATGAAGATAAAATGGTTGTTCTTACATTGTGAAATCCCTTTTGTAAGTATTATTCTATAAAAAGTATGTAAAACCTTTCTATTGTACTAAGATAGGCTTCAACTAATAGTAGTTGAGCTTGCAATGTATATCGATTTGGATATGAATATAAGAACTCATTTTTACCCGAAAAAAAAAAAAAACTTTTACTGAAGCACATGTTATCTTACATATTCCTTAGTGAACCCTCTAGGGGGTTGCAAAGGAAGTGGCTCAAGAAAACGGAGAGCTAAAGAAGACGACTCTCGCCTTGCAGTTGAAAATTGATATCTTTTGCCCCTAGAGCTATGAGGAAAATGAGATATGGATTCAAGTATGAAAAAACTAAAATTAAACAGGTTGATCATAGAAAATAATTGATGAGAAAGAATAGAGGGGTAACCATTAGGAAAGCATGGAGGAGAAGCAACAAAGAGGAAACCATTTTTTAAGGAGCTACGTATGTTGCCTCTAGAATGAACATTAGAATGGTTTGAGCCTACTCTGTGAGAGGCCGAGGAACAAAGAGACTTAAGAGATTATAAGTAAGAGGAAATATGAATTTGCTTTCGGTTGCGATATGCATGTATAAGAGATTGAGTTTAGTCTAGTATTTCTATTCGCTTTTAAATGCATTTGTTATGACTTCCTCAAAATTTTGCTTTCTTTATTTCATCTCTCTAGTACATCTAACTCAATTCCATTTGGGCTTTTTGGATTGGAGAACGTTGATTTGAAGCACAATATTTCAACTCGAGTAATGACAAATTTGAATAGGAGAGCCACATTAATGACAAGGATGCCAACTTGGCCAATGTGAGGTGGACTATATTGGAACCTTGCAAGAGATTTTTTCAATTGAATTACAAAGCATTCAAAGTGTACATATTTGATGTTGAATGGTTTATGATAGTCTTCAAAGGGCCTCAAGTAGCAATGAACATTGTGCAGGAGTAACACTGCATCTTTTATATTGGTTTACAATTATATATTAAGTACTCTTTCCAATGCAATTACTAAGAAATATCTACATACTTTTGATAACAAACGGCTCTACATTGTTCCAATTGTCTTAGTTACTCTTTCCAATGCAACTACTAAGAATATCTACATACATTTGATAGGTTGTTTGGATGACAAAGGGTTGTACACTGTCCCAATTATATGTCAAAGAAGCATGTGTCTGAGGTCACAAAATTTGAAAATGAGATGCTAGATGTGATCACAAGTAATAGCCAAGAAATTTCCTCCATGTGTACACCCCACTCAAGCGACTTACGTGGGATGGCTTCTTTGATATGTTGTGGGGGCTTGGCACTTGGAGCATGCACAAGATTTAGTAAAAGATGATGAAGGCAATGATGTGAGAGAGAAATAGTTTTAGGCCAAGTAAAGTCATTGGAGGGCTCAACATTGTTAAGGGTCACCAATTCTTCAGTTGACCCTTTGGGCCTCCTTTCAAGATTAGTTTTATCATACCGGTGTTTATTCTTGGGTCCAGAAATCCTCTTTCCAGAGACTCCTCCCAAATCTTTAAGAGGTAGGCGCCTACCGTATCTCAGAAAACCTTATAAAATTCAGTCGGTAAGCCATCTTCTCTTGGGGTTTCACCATTCGCCATCTGGTCAATGACTCCCTTTAGTGCCTCTAATGTCAGCTCGTTGTCCAGGAAATGTGCATTAAAGCTAGCCACCATTTTGTTTCTAATATTACAGAAGAAGTCTTTGGCCCTAGCCTTTTCTGTAGTGGTTATCTCCGGTTCTCCAAGCAAGCATTGGCAATGAGAATTGACAAATTTTAGGATCTCCTCCGAGTTTAAAATTATTTGGTTATCCTGCTTGAGACATTCTAGAGTCTCCTACGTGTGCTTCTTTTTGACGATCTTGAACATGTCCTCATTGGCATGATCTCCCTTCGTGGCCCACCACCACTCCCTCAAGTAAGCTTGAGATGCTTCTATCAAGGCTTCTGCTTGGAGGGACTCCTTACAAGACTTTAGGCAAATCTTGCCATGCTCAGAAGGGTCTTCCTCAAGAGCTTTGATCTGTTCTTCGAGATTCTATCTCCTCTTGACTCTTGCTTTATCTGCTCTCTTCTTAATGGCTATGAGAAAGATCTTGGTTCTTTCATTGTCTCTAATCCACTTGTTAGTAATACTAGCAGATCCCCCAAAGGCCTTATGCCAAATACTGGTTACTTTGTTTTGAACCGCCTCTAGAAACTAGGGTGGTGCTATCTACAAGCAGGTGCATACATGTTCACAACTCCTATCTTGGACTCATCCCCAGTCAAAGACCCATCCAAACTACTTTTCCTACAATAAGCTTGCCCTGATCCATAATCTCTGGAGCCACTGCCCATGAAACTAAGATGCAAACCCCTCCGCTCTTGCCTATTGTTGGGGATCATACCTATGGGCTTCTACTTGAGAGCATGGCGGCAAAAATTGATGTCTGATGCTAAGAGTACATGCTCTTGTATTAAGGGAAAATCCATTGTCCATCCTACCACTACCTCTGCCACTCCTGATGAAGTATCAAATGTTTTGGTTGACTACATGGATGATCATGAATCCTTTGCATTTTCCAACTCACCATGGTCCAACTCATGGGGAGGAGGATAAATAAATTAGGGCTTGCTTATGAGTGGGAGCCTATACCGCAACCTTGGACTTCCTATGACTTTGAAATAAGTTTGGAAGGAGAGTACTTTATATATATACATTAGCGCACCAAGGGCATGACAAGCTCTATACCAACCTTTCGTGCCCACTTCATCATGAAGGATGTATTTACCCCAAACGTATCGGTGCACTACTAAAGCATCTAGTATGTCGAGTGCATGGGTTCCACCTCAAGCACCAAAAAGACCACTACTACTGCCAAGCCTATGCACGGCCTCCCTATTATGAAGCCGTGAGTTGGTAGGAACCTAAAGCACCATCATTGAGCCACCGGTCTATCCCCTATAGGCCCATTCACTGAGCATCCATCATGCGATACATCTGCTCTCCCATTATATAATGAAATAGAAATAGGGTCCAATGCTCCTCTCTTGTGGAGGCAAAATGGAAGGCCCAAAAATAGGCGAGTGTGGGAACAAACCACACCAATGGAACCTCTTTTTTGGGGCTGTAAGAGCCACCACCTCTAGAGCCAAGGGATATGCATCCAGAACCTCAAACTAGCTCTAGGGTGCAAGCCTCGTGCAAGCCTCCAAGACTATCTTGACAAGGGTTGCATTTGGCGGGGCTTAAACCTAGGAGCTATGAGAACAAGACCCCCTTTCCCTATCGACTTCAAGGAGGCTGTGTCATGGGGGGTCTGGAACTGCAGGTGAGAGGAGAAAGCCATAGACAGCTTGGAGGGAGGATGGAAGACGGATTAGCCTCCCCCTTACTCAAAGGTTGGAGACCAAGATCGGGCCTAAGGAGGAAGCAGACGATCCTACTGTAGCTATAGGATGATACAAAGATGGCGTAGAGGAGGAGGGGGGTGGGTAGAGACAGCTCCTACAATAGGGGCAGCATGCGAAGGGGGAGGAGGGGGATGAGACAAGAGGGAATTCAAGATGAGGGGAGGGCAGATGGGAGGGGCATCAGCCACTGAGGTAGCAGGGGCTCCCATGTCTCATTGTTGTGTAGGTACCTAAGAGCTCTAGACCCCTACCTTGAATGTTTGGGAGGGAAGCCGAGGGGCAATGGCCAAAGCAATAAGAGCTCTTGTGTACAACCCAAAGCAATAATCTTGAGCAAAACATTTGGCTACTAGCTAAGAATTTTATGTTTCTAAAAAAATAACTACTTAAACAACAAACTAGGCCATGAGATGGATATGAATCTGTAGAGCTTAAAATTTTGAGCATTTCTCCTTTTTGCAATCTAACATATTTATAAAAAGTTACAGGCAATGAAAGGGTAAAGTTTGTAAATGCCCCTAACCCCTATTTATTGAAAATAAAAATTGAAAATCCAAAATTATCCTACCTATCGAAACGTGGACAATTTGAAGGGTGAGGGTGCACAAGTGCTTGCTAAATCCACATCTCCCACCTCCTTTGTTATAAAAATACACCCGACCCCCTCATTCTTCTTCTTCTACATCTAGCCTACCTCCTCTTCCGAATTCTCTAGTCCCATGCAATGCCTTCCACCCTCTACATCAAATACCACCTTACTCCCATCCTCATCAATGGAGCTATGCATCGAGCCCTTCTCTCTACAATGACCTAGCCATCCCCACCCACCATACATTGTCTTCCTCAACCATCTTGAAACATTTGTAGGTGATCATGTCCCCCTCCTTCTCTACTTTTGTCAAGTTTTTCATCATTTTATAATTCAATCAAGTTCCAACCTTTTCTTTTCTTTTTTGTCAATTTCCCCCTCCTCTCACTTCCCTCACTTTCTCCCCTCCTTTTGCCTTTCTCTCTCTCTCTCTCTCTCTCTCTCTCTCTCTCCCTCTCATTTTGTCATCACCCCCTCTTTGTTTTCCATCTTTCTCCCCTATTCTATTGTCATCCCCTCACATTTTACATTCCCTATCCCCCCTTCCATTCCCTCTTTCCATTCTCACTTCAACCTCTATCCTCTCAACCCCCCTACAACTCTCTTAACCCTCCATCCCCCTAGCTTCACATTTCTTAGCCACCACCTTCGACTTATCCAAGGCAAGAAAATGTAGGATGTTCACATTGCATGACCGATCATATAGCTAATGAATGCCCCATCCTAGGTGCAAGATCAATGCACAATCAAATCCTCCACCCACCAAGGACATGCTGTCATATTTTTTCAATTACTAGGCATAATGAGAGTAATTGGATATTCAACATGCGAAATCGCCTTCCTCAACCTCAACAATGGCAATTGGCATCCATCCTAGTGTATGAGCAGTGCTCAATCACCACCAACTCCAAGATTAGATCCCGTTCAACTCTAGACACAAGCTCCAAACTTGCTCGAAAATGCAAATGTGTAGCAATACCCAAGAGCATCGACCCCCTTATCTAGCAATTCCAATAGAACAGCTTCAAAATGAGGAAGTGGAACCTTAATTTGAAAAGGATGCTAGGTACCCATTATAATAATTGGAAGGAGGAGAAGGCTTGGTACCTATTTATGCATATCAAGTTTGGCTAAACATAGGTCGAGCACCAATCAAGTGTCATGCATGTGGAGAGAATTGTTAGATTGCAAAATGCTCTCATCCTAGAAGCCCCACTACTTTCCAACCACTTTGCAGAGATTGTGGCATTTACCATGATTGTATGGGTTGAGTATGGATTGTCCCCTCAAAACCAAACCCCACAACTGAATGATGTTAAACTTGATGTTCCATTAGGCATTATTGGGGTTGATTAGCAAAGTTTAGGGCCCACAAGCATTTTGTTACATCCTATGAATGTCATTACACAACAACAAAAAGAGGCAGCCAAGCATCATTTTATTCCTATTCAACCAAGAAGGCACCTACCAAAGAAAACATAAGCACCTATTCCTCCACCAAGTAAAGAGGAGCCGTGTATGTCAACTTCTAGTCCAGATCCACATATCAAAGGAGCTCCATACCCTAATGCTATATTGGTGAAGGTAAGATTTCAAGCACTGCAACAATGGGTAGCAAAGGAAGAAGCTCAATTTGAGGCTGAAAAGCAAGCACGAGGTCTTGTCCCTGACTTGTCCCCCCAAGTCTTGACAAATAATCAAGCCTCTATTCCATCAACAAAGATTACAACACAATGCTCCTTCTACACCAACCATCAAGTATTGCTTTATCTTGTGAATCATCCATGTATGATAGGATCAATAACTAGATGGATCCTCTTACTTCAAGAATTCAACTTCCAAATAGTGGTCTAAAAAGGTGCCATGTCAAGACTGGTTGGAGAAGAACCCACTAGAGTCAAAGATGACTTGCCTGATGCCATATTGTTCCAAATAGAGGCTACACTAAATTGGTGTATAGACATCATCAGTACTCAATGAAAGGAAGATTCACCATTAGAGTTGAAGGTACATCATATTAACTCATAGTGGGACAACTAACAAAATAGAAAAATATTAGATCATGCATCGATGATATTGCACATGAAATCCCACTAAGGAGTGGGAGAGAAAGAAGGTGTAAGAGCATGGGGGAAAGAAGAGAGAGGAGGGAGGAGGAGGAGGAGGAGGAGGAAGAGGGCGGAGGAGAAGGGAGGAGGAGAGAGGAGGAGGAAGAGGAGGAGGAGGAAGGAGGAGGAGGAGGAGAGAGGAGGAGGAGGAGGAGGAGGGAGGGGGAGGAGGAGAAGGGAGGAGGAGGAGGGAGGAGGAGAGGGAGAGGATGGATTGCAAGGTTGGAGGAGAGGGGAGGAGGAGTTGCAAGGTTAGGACATGCTTTTGGACATGGAGTGCAAGGAAGCATGGACACTTGATACAATTGCTTGGAATACCAAAGTAGAACTCAACACAATGCCCCAAAGATTATAGGCTTCATTCCATTATGGGGTATTTATACAAGTTGGAGAGCTTCTCTCTATGCATGTAGGAATTGTAAGACATTCTCTCTCTACATGTAGAACTTGCATATAGAAGTTGCATGTAGGAGTTGCATGTACAACTCGCATGTAGGAGTTGTATGTAGAACTCGCATGTAGGAGTTGCATGTAGAACTCGCATGTAGGAGTTGCATGTAGAAGTTGCATGTAGAACTCGCATGTAGGAATTGCATGTAGAACTCGCATGTAGGAATTGCATGTAGAAGTTGCATGTAGAACTTGCATGTAGAACTCGTACGTAGGAGTTGCATGTAGAACTCGCATGTAGAACTTGCATGTAGAACATGCAAGTTGGATTTCTAAGAGGGATTATTTCTAGCCTTATGCAAGTACAAGTGGAGCTTTGCCACTACTCTACACATACATTCTGTTCTACCTAAGTCCATGTTGGCACAGAGACAACAAATTGCGAGTGCAAGGTTGCAACATAGAGTCAACTTGATAAGCATCAAAGTCAATCCGTTGGGGTATCCCGCACGGCACAAATCTTAGAGACTCATTGTAGCCCCCTTTTAGGTTGTCTTATAAACTTAATATCATCATTCTCCACTATGGCTCTATCACTCAAATATTTGAAAATATTCAATGTGGTCATAAACTCAACAAATCACTCAAACTTAAAAAAGAAGTATCGTTTCGCCTCCTTCTTGGAATCTCCACACACAAGACAAATGTACAAGACAATATTAATGCAAAAGCAAAATGGAAATGCCCTTCATAGCCTACAAAAATGTCAATATTGAGAAAGCATTGCCCAAACTAGAACTAGTTGCAATGTAATAGGTGGAAGTGAAGCTTAAGTTGTGTTTTCTTTACATTATTTTTTGTAACCATTTTCTATACTATTTTTAGAGTTTTTTCTTTATCATCTTTGTTGCCATAACCATAATGCAACATAAAATCTAGAAATATCTTTTGTCAAGTACCCTCTACTTACCCAACATAAGTAGGAGGTGTTAGAGCATATAATAAATTGAACTAGATAAGGTGCAATCCTATCATGAACGTTTGGAAGGAAGAGATCAACCCTTATCAATGAACATTTGGATGGAAGACATCGACCCTTATCCACTGAGACATGTATATTCTATTTTCTTTACTTGTATTGTTGGTCATCTTATGGTGTTCACTCCTCTCTCTATCACCTTAATCTCCCAATGAGAATGGATTTCATAGTGTAATTAAAAAAACAATAAGAACATTGTCGAAGCACCAAAATCCCAATATTGAGTACCCTACCCAACACAATTAGCACCTACTTTAGGTTTAGAGCTTGTTGTTAGGACATTGATCATCATCTACATGGAACAATAGAGGACTTCATGTCTTCCAATCAATGTGTTGCAATATAAGAAGCTATACAAGCTTGTGAGCTATGTTTATGAGTTTATTGCCCAAAACTTCATTATTCCTCAAGCCTTCTAGTTTATTAGAAAGATCATTGAACATCCTTAGTGGTAAACATCACTTTTGGTTCAAGATATATCTCCCTTTTGATCCGTTTTGGGATGCAAGTTTGTTAGTATGCAATGTTTTGTAGATTATTTACTCATTACCACTTATGTTATTCAATTTATATGTGCTTGTTGGTAAAGAGACTCCTGTGCAATAGGTTGTTTGAGGCATGGGGGCGAAGAGCAAGCAAGCAAGCTAGGCAAAGCATGCAAGTCTTAGCGTGATGGATGATGATTATATTTGTCAAAATTTGACGTAATACATAGGAGTGGGAACATAAGGATGTTAGTGGAACATAAGCAAGAGAAGCACAAAGCATGTGGTGGTAGGAGAAAAAAAAACATGTGGTGGTAGGGTTGGTTGAAAAAAGAAGAGAAAGCATGAAAGAAATGAAAAGGGGAAAAACCAGGCTGTTAGAAAGTGACACCAATCTTTGGGGACCATAAAACACCAATTAGGGCCTATTCTCACCTACCATTTTGTCATGTTAGTGAGGTTAACATTGCAAATTCTGTTAATTTAAATATAATTTTAACATGGAAAGTGCATTCCCATTAATATGCACTATGCTATGCAGTAAGTTGTTTTGCCTAAATCTTTTGAGACTTTTTTCACACAACATGCTTTATTTCATCAATCCAAAGTTCATTCTTTAAAGTTAAGCTCACAATGGATTCTTCTTTTCAAGACCTTTCAAATGACCCATGTTCTTTTTATTAAAAAAAGTAAAATACCTATGTTGTATAGTTCTGAGTTGATCTTAACCATGAAAATTTCTTAACAAGAATCTTGCTTAAAGGGGCATTCCCACTGCTCACCCCCTTAACTTAACCATTAACTTTTTACATTCCAACTCTTTCTTTCATAGGAGTCTTTAAGGTGCCTCTTCGAGAGGGGGAGGGGTTGTTAAATGTACATTTTACAACCTTTTTAACAAGCTATTAAGAGATTTACTTTAACTAGACTCTCTAAATGCCAATGGGAATGCACACTTATGTGAAGACTCCATTAAGAACCTTAACTAGTCCTCCTTAAGTGGTAAGGGGAATAGTCCCTAGGGTCAGGTTCATATCACCTGGCCGCCATGGACCACTCATGAAGGGCTGATTGGTCTAGCAGTTAAACGAGCTCATTTTGGTTGGTTGGCGTGGGTCTAGTATCCACTCAATCCACTTTGCAGGGGAATTCTCTCAATTGGCCGGGTAGTGGGAATCCTTCATAGTTTTCTTATTCATGTTAGTGTTCAATCCTATCCCTCCTATTGCACCAACTAGGATGGTAGTCCTTTACTCACATTTTTGGAGGATGGCCACTAGGTGGTGTGAACTGGGCCTAATTACGTTTTCCCTTTTTTTCAGGGAGGGGGGGTGGGGGGGGTAAATTATGTTTTTGGCTTGCCCCTTAGGGATAGGTCTTAAGGGGTAATGATATGGTGGGAAATTGGGAACGTGGGAAAAACTAATATTTCCCACCATTTCTAGACTTTCCTATGATGTGGACATCTTTGCATGTTAGGAGGAGGCCCTCAATCTTTCCCACAAATACATCAACGTCAAATGAGGGGGGGCAGGGGAGGTGAGAGGTGGGAAATTACAACCTACCATATAGGCACCAAATTCCACAAAAGAAACCTTTCACCTTACAAGTAGCATGATTCGTCTATGACATGTTAGAAACCCACTCCGCTAGGTCTCTACTTGCATATGCTAGTACAAACTTATTGTGGTCTCTGATTGGATACCTCTTTGGCCATTTGTGGTGCTTAACATCACCTTAACACCTCTCGAGGTTGGCACCACTTCGTTAAGGGGACCATTCATGGCTAAGATTGAGGCTACGGATCTTGTAGAACACAATTGCAGAGAGGTCAAGGTTGAGGGACAAACCTCGTGGATTCTCTTAGAGAAGCCACTCATGTAGGTAGTAACCTCTTCCATCCATTTGTTTTGGAGACACCAATGCAAAAGATTGATGGCTACTTTAAAAAATGTAGCTACTCTGCAACCTCCTTCAAAATTGGGAGGGAGGAGAGAGGGGCGGGACGGGGGGTTCTTGGGCAAGGCATGCTAAGAGAGGGAGCCATGTGGCACATCTCCTAGCTTCCCCTCCACTGCAGTCTTCTTACCACATGGCACCACTTTCTTGAGATAGAATAAAAGCATCATGGCTCTTGCACCTTACATGAGAAGATAATGCATCTCATGTAGTATTGGAAGAATCATGCCTTTATGTAGAGCTCAATGCCTATGCACCCATTATAGTGATGAAGAGAGTTCAGATAGGCATAACATGAAGGTTGACATGCTAGATGGGGCTCTGTCATGAAAGGTCATGTGAAGGTTCTCTCTTATGATATTGCATGTTAGGCAAGGGAGGGTTAGATGGGAGAGGCTGCAAATTATGTGGCTCAAAGATTTGTGAAGGGCTCTGCTCACATGAAACCCTCCTCTTGCCATGCGGAACACAAATTATATATAAAAGATAGATGGATATCGTGTGTGTGTGTGTGCACATGCATGTGTGTGTGTGTGTGTGTGTGTGTGTGTGTGTGTGTGTGTGTGTGTATGTGTGTGTGTGTGCAACACACATGTGTGGGGGTCGAAGGCCACTGTGCCTTAACCTCAGTTATTAGATGATGCTAGTTTTCAGACCACCATCTTTGGTTTTAGGAGTTGGAAAATTCAAAAGGGCTCTATGCTTTTGGGTAGGGACTCTATATCCCTTACATGTATCAGGGGTGTTTGATCATGTTGTTGCAATAATCGAGCAACCAAGTACTTTTTTGTGGCATTGCCGGATGGGCCATATGAGCCAAAATGGAGTAAAACTCTTATGTTGTTTGGGTTATGTACCGCATTTGAGTTTTTTTAACTTTCAATTTTGTGAGCATTGTCTCTATGGGAAGCAAAGTAAATCGGCTCATAAAAGAAGTAGAAAGAAAGAGCTTGAAAAGCTTGATTAGGTGTATTCAGATGTATGTCATCACGTGCCTACACAATCATTAGGCAGGGCTGAATACTATGTGACATTCATTGATGATGCAGGTGAAAGTGGAGAGATGGGCTATTATCTCTGGAATCCATAAGCAAAGAAGATCATACGCAGCCATGATGTGGTCTTTAATGAGAATAAGATGCATAATACACCCATGAGGGATGTGGAAATGAGAAGAATTACTTTCTAAGATGTGAATCCACGTGCATATGTTGAAAGACAACAAGCTGTCCATGCACCAAATGTGCAGGAAATGGTGCCCCCAGGTACTCCTACAGGTACACAATCAAGGGAAGATCATGGATCATCTATTGATGAAAATGATGAGCCCAATGAGGCTGATATACAAGCGGGACAACAAGCTGAAATGCCCTTGAGAAGATCAGCTAGAGTGTCTAGACCGCTTGAGAGATTTGCTCCAGGGGGAGACTATGTGATTGTTGACTCTTTCCCACGGCTTTCGCGGGAAGAGCAGGGTAGTCTCAATATGCAGGGGTTGTCGTTTATAGTATACGTGTAGCTTAAGACCTCGAGTCATGTTCCAGTGAGAGACGTAGGCTTAAGTGTGGTAAGCAAACATAGTTCATGCATGTGTAAAAGGAACGTGTATCATCATGGTTGAGGTAATGAAGACTTTCCTCTTCATTGGGGGTTGTAGGGTTTAGGAGGAGTTTAAGGATTAGAAGGAGGTTCCAGAGTTTAGAAGGAGGTCCAAGGTTTAGAAGGAGGTTCCAAGGTTTAGAAAAAGGTCCAAGGTTTAGAAGGAGGTTCCAGAGTTTAGAAGAGGTTCCAAGGTTAACGGCAGAGTACATGGTGGAGAACTCGTCTCCCTTGTAGATCATGGAGGTTAAGGGTTGAGGAACTAAGGGTTTAGGGGGAGCATAGGAGTGGGAGAGGAAGAAGGTGTGAGAGCATGGGGGAAAGAAGAGAGAGAAGAAAGGAGGAAGGAGGAGGAGGGAGGAGGAGAAGGGAGGAGGAGGAGGAGGAGGAGGGAGGAGGAGGAGGAAGAAGGAGGAGGAGAAGGAGGGAGAAGGAGAAGGGAGGAGGAGGGAGGAGGAGGAGGAAGAGGGAGGAGGAGAAGGGAGGAGGAGGAGGGAGGAGGAGAGGGAGAGGATGGGTTGCAAGGTTGGAGGAGAGGGGACGAGAAGTTGCAAGGTTAGGACATGCTTTTGGACATGGAGTGCAAGGAAGCATGGACACTTGAGATAACTGCTTGGAATACCAAAGTAGAGCTCAACACAATGCCCAAAAGAGTGTGGGCTTCATTCCATTATGGGGTATTTTTACAAGTTGGAGAGCTTCTCTCTATGCATGTAGGAATTGTAAGACATTCTCTCTCTACATGTAGAACTTGCATATAGAAGTTGCATGTACAACTCGCATGTAGGAGCTGTATGTAGGAGTTGCATGTAGAACTTGCATGTAGAACTCGCATGTAGGAGTTGCATGTAGAACTCGCATGTAGAACTCCCATGTAGGAGTTGCATGTAGGAGTTGCATGTAGAACTCGCATGTAGGAGTTGCATGTAGAACTCGCACATAGAACTCGCATGTAGAACTCGCATGTAGGAGTTGCATGTAGGAATCGTATGTAGAACTTGCATGTAGAACTTGCATGTAGGAGTTGCATGTAGGAATCGCATGTAGAACTTCCATGTAGAACATGAAAGTTGGATTTCTAAGAGAGATTATTTCTAGCCTTATGCAAGTACAAGCGGAGCTTTGTCGCTACTCTACACACACATTCTGTTCTACCTAAGTCCATTTTGGCATAGAGACAACATACTCTCGGATCCATTTTATTACCTGTCCTTGGGTTATGGCTTATTGCGAGCACGTACCTGGATTGCCATGCCTTTAGTCCAGTGGCTATGGAACTTGTGTCGTGCCAGTTGATCCTGCTATAAAGCCTTGGCACCATACAAATTTTGCTCAGTTTCCAAGTAGCCTGTATCCACCATTTGCTCGAATAGAGATATGTGGCGTGCTTCTAAGAAGATCACTCTTTGATAGAGTCGGCTTGTAATTTGAGCATCGACCTGTTCATTGGGGTTGAAACTGAGTGGAGGCAAATGTGAATCGAGGTAACATGGGACCTCCAAAATGAATTCCAATGTTTTATAAAATATAGCACTTAGGCGAAGGAAGCCATCAATGTTGTCGCGCATTATTTGCTCATGCTACTGAAGTGCTCTAACCATCGTGCCTTGGATATTCCATTCTATACCAGAGGATGGTTCAATCATTGAACAATTAATGGTTCGATCTTCATCCCAAGTGTGTATGTTGGCTTTCCATTTTTTACGCCGTGGAACTACATAGAACTTGGGATGGGTTCTAAGACATGGAGGTGCACATAGGTACTCCTTTAAGAAGATTACATCAAAGAGCTTGGGGCGGTGCTAATTAGGTTGTGGATCCAACTTGGTAATCCAGCCTTCACTAATTTGACACTGACGAAGGTTGGTAGGAAAGTGCCTAAGGTCCATCCACCTCGAGTTTTCATATCATGATGTTTGCTCCAAAATTCCTTGATGGGGTTACTGGGAAGTGGTATCTCATCAAAATCATACCCATCATTGGAACTTGGCATGGGAGTATGAATTGGATTATCCAGATCCTGATATTCAAAATCAAATATTGTGTCATTTTCTATTGAGATGGAAGCACAAGTAGTATCAGAGGTGATGACAAGGCAGGGAGAGAAACTGGGGACATGGGGGAGAAATATGGAAGAGTGTTAGTTGCAGAAGGGAGAGCAGAGGGGAGGGGGGGAAGAACTAGGCAAATGGTTTGAGCAGCTTAGTAATCCTCAAGGTTAGGATTAGCAAGGGGGGAGGGGAAGAAGCTAGGTGTGAGGGGCTCATAAGTTTGTGATTGTTGGGTTAGTTGAAAATGGTAAGAGGCATGAGCAAAGAGACGATGGAGGGAATAGATGTTAGGATGGAGCTCGGAAAAGGTTAAGAGGGTGGTAGCAGCAAGGATAAGCGAGGTTATGAGGTTGGCAGAAAGAGTGGTTAGATATGGGAAGTTGGATGTGAGATAGGCCCTATCATCTTCTGACACTTCTTTTTGCTGGTGCGATGGGATCATCAAGTGCATGGGTGGGTTGGCTATGTCGTGCCTTGAAAATAATAGTGTTGGCCTTTGTAGCAATGGCAACAAACTTGCTATAACCCTGAGGGGAGGACTACCCATGAGGCATACATATGCAATGAAAGCATCCATCCTAAGTGATATAAACCCGACATGTGTAGACAGGCAGAAGATATTTTTCTCATCTTTGAACAAGTCTTGGCAAATTATATGCAAGGCATTGGTCCCTATGGAATGTTCCCCTTTGATTGTTGGATGAGCAGATATGATCTTGATTTGGAGTTGCTTCCATTGGATAAGCACACATGCATTGAGGTGATCTTCCACTTATAGAGCAACCACAAGTTCTTGGTACACCACCACTGTGCATTGTAGTGGGGCTTCATTGGTATTGTCTTCCAATGCCTCATTGTTGTGAATTAGCAATTGGAGTTCAAGCTTGGAGGTGATTATCTTTTGGGAATGCATCTCATTCATTTTTTCTTTGTATTGCTGGTAGATGGTTGTATATGCCTCCTTAAGCTTTCTCATTTGCAAGGTGACCTTTGCCTGTTGAGGAATGTCTTCAATGGTATCGGGCCATTGGAACAAGACTTGTGCTTGTGAAGTGTTGGCCTCTTGAGTAGTAGCAAGTTGGTCCTTTAAGATTTTGCATTCCCTTATAAGCTTGTCACATTAGCAATTGGAGTTCAAGCTTGGAGGTGATTATCTTTTGGGAGTGTATCTCATTCATTTTTTCTTTGTATTGCTGGTAGATGGTTGTATATGCCTCCTTAAGCTTTCTCATTTGCAAGGTGACCTTTGCCTGTTGAGGAATGTCTTCAATGGTATCAGACCATTGGTCCAAGACTTGTGCTTGTGAAGTGTTGGCCTCTTGAGTGGTAGCAGGTTGGTCCTTTAAGATTCTGCATTCCCTTGTAAGCTCGTCAATGCTGAAGGCACGTACTACCAAAGATTGTTTCATGTTTTCAAGCTTGTCTTTGCAATACTAGAGCTCATCTTCTTTGTGAATTAGAGTGAGTCGAGCTTGTGCCACTACCTCCATCTGTTGAGCATGTGCGAATGTTAAGGAGTTATAGTAGGTCTGTAGGATTGCCATTGCTTGTATTGCTGCCATCAGGTGTGTTTGAATTTGGTGGAGGTTGGAGGTCACATCCCTCACTACCTTCTCTTGAGCTTGGAGAGCTTGGTTCATGCGCATTTCTTCTACCTCCTTCTCATCTATCTGCACCAAAGTGCCTTGATGTCTATGGCAATTGCCTGGAATTTGTTTTCGATTTCTGTTGCAATCTATCTATCCAATTCTCTTGCATATTCTTCCTTGGCCAAGCTAGTGAATAGTTCTGACATTTGGATCATTTGGCTAGCTTGATGTTGGAGAATGACAGACGGTGATGAGGTCTGGTGATACTGCTGATAGAAGTGGTGCCCATGTAGCCATCTCTATGATTCTGTAGTATTTGGGGGAGGTTGTTCCAATGGTATTTCAGTCCCTTGTGTACAATAGTCATATTGTTGATCTAGCACTAGCTCCCCTTGTGGCTCATTGACTGGCATGGCGTCGATGGGCGGTTCTAGTGATGATGTAGCCTCAGGCTCTGGTGCCGATCTTTCCTTAAGTTTTGGTGCCGATCTTGCCTTAGGCTCTGGTTGCTACTATTATTGGAGATATATTGGTTGCACTTGTGCACCGAGCTGTAGTATCTCGTGGGGCAATTCCTCAATCCCGATCTCTAGAATAGGTATTTCTTCTAAGGTATGTGCACTTATCAATGTGATAGTAGGAGAAGTTGGTGGCTCCCATACTGGTGAGAAAGGTATGTCCAACTCCTCAATTGGTTTTGGTGACTGGGGTAGAGTCATTTCTCTTTGTTGTAGTTCTTTTTTTATGATTATAGCCAATAAGTGTGGAATTTTACATTTTTGGCATGATGAACCATCTAGTTTCTTTATAAAGAAGATGAGTAAGTGCTAGACCCAGTCTTGTTTTAGCTTCCTACTCAGCAAGTCAAATGTGTAGAGTGGAAGGTATTGATTCTTGCTGCACTTGACCCCCAGGATTGTGGATAGGAATTGTGCTGCTTCCTTGAGGCGATGGTTAAGGATTGTACGAAGCAATATGACGTCGCTATGGAACAATGTGCCCTTGGTGAGGAGAGACTGTACTTCAAGAAACTTTGCATCGACAGGCTATGTAGGGTATTTGGCACCTTGTGTTGGCAGCGAGAAAGCCCTTTGAATGACTGTACTATCGAGGATAATGTTTAGTGGGCTCTGATGTACAATGATTGTACTGTACTTGCCAACCTTTGCATTGCTGGAGTGGTAGGAATGGAGAAATTCCCTAATGTATGTGGTCATTGTAGGACTCTCCTCCAAGGATTTTAGGCTCACATGCAAATTGCCTAGACCCCTTTGCTCTAAGTAAGATGTTGCTTCTTGGGAAAGAGCATAAGTCGATGTGGGTGGCCAAACAAGTTTCAGTGACTGGGCCCCATCAATGGTTGTATAGGCCGGTGGTGACTGGGGTGGCATTTGTTCTTCTTGGTCATGCACTGAATAATCTTCGGAGCTATCGCTCTAGACCACAAATGCTTGTGGTCACTGTGGTTGCGAGGATGTAGATGGCTGCGAACTTTGGAGGGGGTCTCGTGGTTGAGGCGATGGGCTCTTTTTGCGCATCCTCTTTAGTGGTGGCATCTTTTCTGAACCTGCATCCATGTGCATGTGGTGTACCATTGATCATTAGATTGGTTGGCATGCCTATATGACCTTTCTGTGTGTGTGAGAGAGATCTTATTTTTATACATGCTTTGAGAGTGTGGAATGAAAGTGTGTGGTACAATTATTCATGCAATCATCTATGTGTCTAAGCGAAAGCATGTGAGTGCACATGACCTAGTAGCTAGGTAGGGACTAACTATATGCTTTTTTTGTTGCTAGGATTTTCATAGGACAACTAGAACTTAGGCATCACTTCTGAGCCCTAGGTTAAAATCGATTGATGCTACCTATATGTGCGAAGACGTACATATGCAAGTGAGTGCTCGTGATACAATCTAATCCTAACTAAGGAAGATTTGGTTTCCCAAATCTTTGTTTTTGTTGGGGATGGCTTGTGTCTTAATGTAGTAGCGATTTAGTCGCGGCTCCCATTTATTGTTGTGTTGAATTGGACTCCATCCAATGTTTGTAGTAGCACAGCTCTGATGGGATTCATCTTTTGTACTCGGTAGGGTCCTTGACCTAGATACTTCATTTCCCATTGTGTACTTTGGCATTGTATAGCCAAGAGCTGAAACCTGAGCTTGGAGTCCTCCTTTTTGTTGTCTACCTTGTACATATGCTCTTGAGTCTTGTGTCTAGGTCCTAGGTTTTCACTGAGTTCATCAGTTTAGAAGGTGCATTGCACCTTGGTCTTGTATCTCCATTTTCAAGAATAAAGTGAGCCTGGATAAGGGGGGGGCCCCGTCTTGGCCCCTCAATCATATTGCATTCTCCAATGATGTCACTTTGTGTTTAAGCTGTATAAGTCTTAATTCTAGCTTAATTGCAAACTCTTAAGTTCAAGTATATGTGTTTGGCAACTCGCATGGCATGGTAGGCAACTACTCTTGTCTGTGTATGCTTCTCCAATTGATAGAGCCTTTCTTTCAAGGATTCATGGTCTCCCATGCATTCTTGTACTACGATGCATAGGTTTGGTATCACAAATTCTCGTGGGACCACAGCTTCAAGGCCATACACCAATTGAAAAGGTGTGTTCCCTGTACTGACCTTGCATGTGGTTCTATATGCCAATAAGGCTACATTTAGTTTCTTGGCCCAATCAGAACGTTGTGGTTCTCCTACCTTGGTGAGGATAATGCATATTATTTTGTTGGTGGATTCGGCCTATCCATTCCCTTGGGGATAGTAGGGTGTGCTTTTTCTATGGATTACCATGAAGCCAAACAAGAGTTCTTAGATTACCTCATTGACAAAATGTGTGCCTCTATCCGACACAATTTCAATGGGGCATCCAAATCGGGTGATCACATTTTTGTATAAGAATCTTGCTGTGCTTTTGGCATCTGCCTTTCTGACTGCTTTAGCTTAAGGCCATTTTGTAAAGTAATCAATGGCCACAATGATATAGCATGCCTGTGTTCCTTTTGCTGCTAGATGTATGGGATCCACATAGTCAATCTCTCATTTTTCAAATGTTGTTTTTGCAACAACTATTGTTAGGGGATTGAAGTCTTTGTGTTGTGGTTTAGTAGTCCGTTGGCATACATCACAGCCTTTTACATATTCATAGGCATCTGCCCACACTGTTGGCCACCAGTAGCCTACGAGAACTTTTCTTGCTGTGGCTTCCCCTTGGAAGTGTCCTCATGCAATGCCTTCATGGACTTCACTCAAGATTGGCATAACCTCATGAGGCATTACACATCTTCTTAATATCTGGTCCTTGCCCATCTTGTACAGTTGTACTGCAATGAGTTGATAGGGTGCATCCTTTAGAATCAATTTTCTAGCATTTACTGCTTTCATTTCAGGGGGTGGTCTTCATGCCATTAAGTACTCAATGATATCTCCACACCACTTTGGAACAGCATCTATTTGAAATAGTGTGGCATCTGGTAAGTCATCTTCTACTCTTGTGGCTTCTTCTCCTGACTTGACATGAGACATGTGATCAGCAATGTAGTGTTGGGCACCTTTTCGGACCACTATTTTGAAGTTGAATTCTTGAAGCAAGAGGAGCTATATGGTTATTCTTCCTGTTGTACATAGATGGTTCACAAGATAAAGTAATGCTTGATGGTCGGTGTAGAAGAGAAAATCATTTGCCAGTAGATATTGATGAAATTTCTTTACACTATACACCATTGCTAGGGCTTCTCTTTCTGTGGTGGTATAGTTGATCTTTGCATCATTGAGGTATCGACTGGCAAAGTAGAATGGGAGTCTTTCTTATGTTCACCAGGTTGACAAAGCACACTCCAAATTGCATACTTGGATCCATCAGTATGAACATGAAAATCAATATCCCAATTGGGAGATATAAGGATGGGTGCTGTGATTAGGCACCACTTTAAACGCTCAAAGGCTTGGTCGCACTCTTCGGTCCATAAGAATTCTACTAATAATTTGTAAAGTGGTCTAGCTATCATGGCATACCCTAATATAAATCTTCTATAATAGCTGGCATGTCCCATAAAGACCTGTATACCTTTAGTTCTTCATGTGTGAGTGTGGCATGCTGTTGCAAGGGAGCTGATTTGCTTGAGATTGTCATTGAAGATATGTCATCCAATGCTCTAGGCACAATTGGTTTTATAGCTCCTGTTCCCACATTCACCCTAACTACGGTGTCATGATTCTGAATTGTCAATCTATCAGTTCCCTAGTCATGGAGGACTAATGCTTCCTGTAACCAAGGACGTCCCAGTAAGATTTGATAGAATTTTTTGGGGAGATCCAAGATTGTGAATTAAAGGGAAAAGCCGACTCCTGCGACCTTTGTGGACACACCATTTACTATTCCCAAGGGTTTAGCCCGTGAATCATCGATTAGGCGTATGAAATTAGCCTTTTGCATTGGTGGGAGACCCCATTCATCGTAGAGATCCTTTGATAGGACATTTACACCTGCTCCACCATCCACTATGGCTTGGACTTCATTATACGCCTTGTGGGTCAAAGGCATAGTAATGTTGTGTATGTCATCTCTCTCACCCATCCATACAGGGATATCTTGATGCCGTTCATAGGTGGAGGGGGATTTGCGAGTTCAATCCATCCTTTGAAACTCTCCCAGAGATTGGGACAATTCTGTAGGAGGATTTCAATGGGAATTGACACAGGGCAACTCAGGATGCTAGAGAGTGCGGCTCCTTCAAGTTGACATGGCAGTACATTATGTTGTGAAGTCTGTTGTTGGAACAGAGGCTCGAGTACAGTATCAATACTTTGTGGGGCCAAGTCATGGATTTGGTCTTGAGCTTGTTTCTCAGCCTCAAATTGAGCTTGTTTCTCAGCCTCAAATGGATCTTGTTCCTTTTATACCCATTGTTGAAGTGCCTAAAAATGAGCCTTCTCCACCTCTGCATTTGGGTATGGAGCTTCTTTTATTTGAGGCTCGGGAGTTGATGTGGATGAGCTCGGTTGCTCATGCTTGGCGGAGGTGGAGGCACTTGTGCTTTCTTTTTAAGAAGTCACTTTGGTTGGATTGGAATGTTAGGGTCCTTGGTGGCCTCTTTCTGTTGGCGTGTAATTACATTTAGAGGTTGTTGTCTTACACTTGTTGGACCCAAACTTTGATGGTCCACCCCAATGATGCCGATTGGGACATCAGGCTTAACCTCTGTTTGTTGTGGGACCTTATTTTTCATGGGACAATCCATACATGCATGTCCTATGCCACAATCTCTACAGAGTGGTTGGAAAGTAGCAGGGCTACCACGATGAGGGCACTCTGTGATCTGGTGATTTTCTCCACAACCGTAGCACTTGATTGGTGCTCGATATGTATTGGGACATACTTGATTTGCATAAACTAGTATTAGACCCTCTGCACCTTCTACATAGTACACTGGGTACTCTATTTCATACTCAAATGATGAGTCTACTTCCTCAGCTTGTAATTGATGTATTGGAACTGCCTGAGGAGCTGGATTTGGTGCTCTTGGATATGGTCATGGATTCGGATTCCTGAGTAGTTATGGGACTTGTGTTCGAACGGGAAAATGATTTAGCCTTGGAGCTAGGGACACTTGTGCAAGTTCCGGTTGCCTATACATTGGCATGGGTGCCGCTTGGTATTGTTGAGGTCGAGGCGGGTTGTTGCGCATGTTGAAGATGCAACTATTTTCATCATGGCCACCGTCGACGCAGATATGGCACCACAACCTTGGCGGTGGATTTGCTTGTGCAATGATCTTGGGTCTTAGGATTGAGCACTCATTTGCAGCATGATTGGCCATGCAGTGTGGACACCAGACATTTTCTCGCCATGGATATGTTTGAGTTGGTGGCTAAGATAAGTGAAGTTTTTGTTCCATGGCCTGCATCATGTCTTCTTTCAGCTTCATGGTCATGGCCTCTAGGCAATCTTCATTTGATGTTTCGGCAGTGGACTTTGATTTGCCCTTTTTCGAGCGCTTATCTCGTGCACTAGATCTACAATCATCACTGCTAGTGTCTGAGTTGGTCATGCCATCCTCGTGTCAATGGCTGTCGCATGAGTAGCACTGAACATTTCATAGCTGTGCTAATCTTTTTCATATCCTTTTGGATTTTCTTTTTTAGTCCTACAATAAACCAAGCCGTGAGGTACTTTGCATCAGGGTGTGGGTCACATTTGGCGATTAATCTTTTCATCTTACCCAGGTACGTGCGTACATCTTCTCGACGGCCTTCTTCGATCTTGCTTAGATGGAGAGTGGGATCATCTTGTAGCCTTTTCGTTTGAAAGCGTCGTTTAAATTTTGTTTGAAGTAGGTCCCATGTGGCATGCTCTTCCACTAGAAGGTCTAGGTACCATTCAAATGCTTTATCAGTTAAGGCCATGGGAAACCAAGCCAGCTTGGTTTCATGGGATTGATCTCCACCTGCTCAGCATGCGGCATCAAAATGCTGGAGGAATCGGATTGGATCTCCCCTACCATTATATTTGGGAAGTTTCAATTTTACTAAGGGGCGCCTGCCTTGAGTGTTATTATTTCTTCAATTAAAGAAATTGCCAGCCTTTGCATCGAGGTCGATTGTTGGGGATAAAGGCACAATGTGCTATTCCTTGTATAAGTGGTACTTATACTGCCACGTCATCACCTTATCTATTCTTTGTATAAAAGGCAATAAGGGAAGTCACACAATAGACTTTTTGCTTCCCACAAAACTTGTGCTCTCTCCTTCCACTCTCTCTCTCTCCCTCTTGCTTCCGCTCTTTGTTCCCATCAACTGGTATCAGAGCCATCAGACGAGTCACTCTCCCCCTATCGTTGCGTGATTTGCTAGCATGACTTTTAGCTGGGTTAGCCCTCGAACGTGAGGCCCAAACGCCCTCTTGGATAGACGTGGGTTTCTTCCAAAAATACGTCGATGATCAACATGTAGACCGATTGGTGAAGAGGGGTTCCCATCGCTCGTCAGGACTCAGATCTGTGGGGAAAATCTAAGAAGTACTCCAGCTTTCCAGGTAGCTTGAGAAGCTTGTGGCCTTCGACTCGACGAAACTCAAAATGCATTTTTCACCTGGGCAATTGAAGGCGTAGAACCAAGGCTACGATCCTGATGATGCTGAAGGAGAGGAGCTCCAACGAACCTGCATAGACTTTATCTGGTGAGGCGTTAATCCTTCGCTCGCTTTTGAGAGGCCTTCTTCACCGAGAGGGAAGCAATCAATTAATACGAAGGAGAAAGCAGGCTCATTGCGGCTCCTACTAGACCTTCAGTACCACTGATGCTTGGAAGTAGCTCATGCGCAAATTACAGGAGAAATGGTGCATTTTTTTTTCGACCAACAGCTTATACATTGCGCTAGAGATTGTAAGAACTTTGGATTCAATGGAGCTTATACATTGCGCCAGAGGTTATGTCTTTGTGAAACAGTGCTTGGAGCACTTGGATGCATTGACATTGTTGGAAAAGTGGTGCTGATTTGCTTTATGCTTGGATTGTGCACATTTGCGGTGGTCAAAGTTTGACTTTTGACCTCAAAAATTGGGGCTTTTGGTGCACAAGTGCTCAGCAATTCTTTGTGACACTGGAACAGTATCTTGGATGTCAATTTGGATGCTTTTATGTTGAGAAAAAACAAGAATACTATTTGCTGCAGTTTTATGACTGTTTTGATTGTCATTTTGGGACAGTTTCTCTGAGTTTTGGATGCCTCTATCTCTGTCACAAGTTGGGACAGATTTTTGAGTGAGTTGCACTCAGTCTTGCAGGCATATTTGACTCAGTTTTGGAGTCATAGTGGTGCAGGAAATTTATTACAGTTTTGGAACTATTTATGCATTCAAAGGTGGAAGGTATATTGGCTGCAAGTTCTCTCCTGTAAAGAACAAATTTTGGTTGCTATTTTATTTGGCTTTTGCTATTTTTATTTGCTCAGACATGGCTTCAAGTGGGAGTGAAGGTGGTTCACTTCTTAACATCAAGAAGTTAGAAGGAGCACACAACTTTGCCATTTGGCAAAAGCAGTGCTACAATGTGCTTCTTCAAAAGCACCAAGCCCGTCCTATCAAGGAAAAGGGGGTGAAGCCAAATAATATGTCTGATGATGAATGGGAAAGTGTTGATAAATTGGCACGTTCCACAATTATGCTTTCTATTTCAGATGTGCTCTTGTTCAATGTTGAGAATGAGGACACTGCATGGGATATGTGGAGAAGGTTGGAAGATTTGTATGCTAAAAAAAGTGTAGCAAGCAAGGTTTATTGGCTTAAGAAGCTCATGGATCTTAGGATGAAGGAGGGCATGACTATGAGTGTGCACCTAAATGAGTTTAACTCTATCATCAAGCAGTTAGCAAATCAAAAATTCAACATTGATGATGAGTTTAAAGCAACTTTCTTGCTTTGCACTCTTCCTAAGAGTTGGGATATTTTCAGGACAACTTTGAGCAATTCAAATCCTATTCTTGTGTATGCAGATGTTGAGAGCCAGCTCCTCATGGAGGAGATGAATAGGAAGAATAATGCTTCAAGTAAGTCTTCCACTGCCCTTAACACAAGGGGAAGACCTCAGCATAGAGGTAATGACAGCCAAAGGAACAAATCCCGCAGTAAGTCACGTCCTAAGAAGGACATTGAGTGCTTTCATTGTGGAAAGAAGGGGCACATGAAGAAAGATTGCTTTAAGTGGAAAAAGGAGCAAAACAAGGGTAGCAACAACAATTAGGATGCCAAAAACGATAAAGGCAAGCAACATGCAGAGAGCAGTAACAGTGGTGTGAAGTTTGAAGAGATAAATGCAGTCACTCATGAGAGTGAGGATGACATTCTTTTTGTTTCATCACTTGATGCACATGCTTTGATCACTGATGATGATAGTGATATGACCACTTGGATCATTGATTTGGGTGCTTCTTTCCATGTGACACCACACAGGGAGTGGTTTTGCTCATATAATGGTGGTTCATAGGGTGTTGTGCATCTTGGAAACAATTATGCATGCTCTATTGAAGGGATTGGAGATGTGAAACTTGTATTTGCTGATGGCACATAGTTTATGCTACATGATGTTAGGCATGTGCCAAAGATTAAAAAGAACTTGGTTAGTACTGGTCAATTGGATGATCAAGGCTACTACACTGTGTTTGGTAATAGTAGGTGGAAGATAACCAAGGGAGCCAGAGTCATTGCAAAGGGGTATAAGTGTGATACTTTGTATGCTTTGCATGTTTTTGATGTAAAGAATCATGTGGTTGCCATAACTGAGGTGCCAAAGGTTTCATTGTGGCATGGCCGGTTAGGACACATGAGTGTTAAAGGAATGCAAGCACTGTCTCAATTGGCCGTCTCTGAAATTTTCAGAATTTAAGCATTGTGAGCATTGCATTTTTGGAAAGCATTCACAGTCACCACATAAAGTCACATTGCAACGAAGATTGACACCCTTAGATTTGGTACATAGTGATGTATGTCAAATGCCTCAGTTGTCTATGGGTGGTCATGAATACTTTGTTACATTTATAGATGATGCCACAAGGAAAGTGTGGGTCTCTTTCATCAAAAGGAAGGATGAAGTTTTTAATACATTTCAAAAGTTTGTTGCCTTGGTTGAAAATCAGACAGGCAAGAAGTTGAAATGCTTACGCTCTGATAATGGAGGAGAATATGTCTCCAAAATATTTCAGGAATTTTGTGACAAAAAGGGGATAAAGAGGGAATTCACAAGCCCTCATAATCCTCAATAGAATGGAGTTGCAGAGCGAACAAATCGGACTATTCAAGATAGAGTCCGTAGTATGCTGTCTCATGCTGCCTTACCCTATGGTTTTTGGGTAGAGGCTATTTAAATAGCCATTCATGTCATCAATAGGTCACCAAATAAGCAGTTGGATGGTAAAGTACCTGAGGAACAGTGGTATGGCAAGCCACCCTCATATAAACACTTGAGAGTGTTTGGCTGTGATGCGTACGTGCACATACGAAAAGATCAGCGCAACAAACTCCAACCAATGTCAAATAGATGCATCTTTATTGGATATGGTGATAGTGGTGAAATGGGGTATAGATTGTGGGATCCCATTGGAAGGAAGATTATACGCAGCAATGACGTGATTTTTCATGAGGAAAGCATGCACTGGCAACCCTCACAAAAATCAAAAAATAAGAAGATTGTCTTTGAAGAAATCATTGTGAATAGACAACAAAATATGCCCAATAATATGCAGCAAGGTGCTGCTGCAAATGTCCCTAATGCACAAGGAATAGAGGCTGAGAATCAGCCTAATCAAATTGCCTTTGATATGCCATAGATAGAGCCACACCTTGGTGATGTAGCACAGCCCAAAGAGGTGGTACAACCACATAATATGGTTGATATGCAGGCTGAACAGCCAGCCAATCAAGATGTTTGGGTAAGGAGATCCACCAGAGTATCCAAACCTCCTGATAGGTTTGTTCCAGGACAGAACTATGTGGCTGATTTTGTCATGTTGACAGATTGTGGTGAGCCTTCATGCTATCAGGAAGCAATGAGAAGGCATGATAAGAGAAAGTGGGAGAAGGCCATGCATTCAAAAATGGATTCTCTTATAAAAAATAAGACATGGGATTTGGTGAAACTACCAACTGGAAAGAATGCCTTACCATGCAAATGGGTCTATAAGATCAAGGTCACTCCTAGTGCTGAGAACAAATACAAGGCAAGATTGGTTGCCAAGGGGTTCAAGCAACAGAAGGGCATTGACTTTGATGAAATCTTTTCCCCTGTGGTGAAAATGACAACATTGAGGGCTGTTTTGGCATTGGTTGCACATGAGGACATGGACTTGTGTCAGATGGATGTCAAAACTGCGTTTCTTCATGGTGATCTTCATGAGGAAATTTTTATGGTACAGCCAAAAGGGTTTGTCAGTGAAGGCAAAGAAAAGTTGGTATGCAAGCTGAAAAAGAGCTTATATGGGTTGAAGTAGTCTCCAAGGGAGTGGTACTTCAAATTCCATACTTTCACGCAATCTCAGGGGTTTAGGAGAAGTGATGTTGATCACTGTCTCTATACCAAGAAAGCAAAGGATGGTAGCCTTATTTTGCTCATCATTTATGTTGATGACATGCTTATTGCAGGCAAATCTCGGTATGAGATTGATGCATTGAAAATGGGATTGCATAAGACCTTTGATATGAAGGATCTTGGTGATGCAAATCACATCTTAGGGATGCGTATCATATGGGATAGAAATCAAAAATTGCTCTATTTGTCTCAGAAGGAATACATTGGCAAGGTTTTGCAGCGTTTCAATATAGAGGGAGGAAAGATTCTTAATACTCCATTACCTCCATATGTGAAACTCAGTCAAAAAGGCAGCCCACAGTCAGATGATGAGAGGGCTGAGATGGCCAAGACTCCTTATGCATCCGCGGTTGGTAGTCTCATGTATGCAATGGTGGCTACACGTCCAGATATTGCCTTTGCAGTGGGAGTTGTCAGTAGATACATGGCAACACCTGGCAAGAAGCATTAGGAAGCCGTGAAAGGTATCATGAGATATCTTAAGGGCACAATGCATGTGTGCATTTGCTTTGGGAAGAAAGACTTGGTTCTTCATGGGTTCACAGACTCAGATTTTGCAGGATTTGTAGACCAAAAAAAGTCTACTGCAGGATATTTTTCACCTTAGGTGGTGGTGCTATTTCATGGATCTCTCGGCTGCAAAAATGCATCGCTTTATCTACCACAGAGGCAGAATATGTTGCAGCCATAGAGGCGTGCAAAGAATCCATATGGCTATCTCGTCTAGTGGGAGATATTGGTTTATCAGGAGAGGTTCCTATTTTGCATTGTGATAGTCAGAGTGCCATTCAGCTAGCACGGAATCCTGTGTTTCATGCCAAAATGAAACACATTGAGGTGAAATATCATTTTATCAGACAGGTACTTGAGGATAAGCGCATTCGGCTTGTCAAACTGCACACTCATGACAATCCTGCAGATCTTTTGACCAAGAGTCTTAACCCGCAATGCTTTGCACATTGCAGAGTACAGATGGGTGTTGGCTGAGTTTCTCATGTTGAGATTCTCTTGTATTTTGTGTATATGTTTTTATGTACACTTCTTCCTCTTTTTTGGGCACATTGCCTTTAAGTGGGAGATTGTTGGGGATAAAGGCACAATGTGCTATTCCTTGTATAAGTGGTACTTATACTGCCACGTCATCACCTTATCTATTCTTTGTATAAAAGGCAATAAGGGAAGTCACACAATAGACTTTTTGCTTCCCACAAAACTTATGCTCTCTCCTTCCACTCTCTCTCTCTCCCTCTTGCTTCCGCTCTTTGTTCCCATCATCGATATCCCCATCATTGTCGCGATGGCGTCTAGCCATGTTGTGGCATGGAGGAGTTAAAGGAAGTGATTGAATCTTAGGGGGGGATTTAGGGTAGAGGATTGTTGGGGGTGGTGGTTGCCAGTGGAGTTATATGCAGATTTGGTGATCGTTGGAGTCGGAAGCATTGGCTGAAACGTAGCTGCATGCAGATTGGGCGAGATTTACAAAGGGTGTCTCTGCAGCAAGTGCGGGTGTTGATGTAGTTTTGTTGGGAGGGTTAGAGTGGTGTTAGTTTGTGTAGGGACTGTCGTGTTAATAATGTGCCTAAGATTGTCCTCCATGTGTAGGGAATTGTGCCGATGCAGACATATCGTTAATCGAAGGTCACAGCGTGAAGATACGAGCGAATTTATGCGAAACAAGGCCCACACAGGGGCACGAATGAGCAAGTTCTAGGGATGCCGAAATGGTGTGCAATGGGTTGGAAAAAATGCCCTGTAGCGTGTTGATTCTGTGTGTGAAGTAGCAATAAAATTAGCCTTTTGTGGGGGGGGAGGGGGGGCCTTGATCTTAAGGGTGGTGTGAATGGACTTTAAGTCCAACTGAGGGGTTTGAACTAAGTTAATTCTAGTTAGATTAACTAACCTATATCCTCGTAGTTACTGTAACTGGGAGGTTAACCTAACTAGTTACTAACTGAAGGTTAGTTAAACTAACCTAGTTGGTAGTAACTAACCTAGGTTAGACTAAGTTAGACTAACCTAACCTAGGTACAACTAACCTAACCTAGGTTAAATCTAACTAAGGTTAGATTTAGGGTTAGGTTAGGGTTTTTTTAAAATAAAATAATTAATTAATTTTAAAAATTTTGTGGCGAGGGGGGGGTGTTTGCTTTGCGACGGGAGTCTGTGAGGGGGTGTTTTTTTCAAACCGGGGGGGGTAGGGTAGAGTGGAGAGGAGGGGAGGGGGGCTGGTGAAGTGAGGGGGAAGGAGGTGTGGAGTGGAGGGGAGGGGAGGGGAGGGGGGAGGAAGCGGGTGGTGAGGCGAGGCGGTGAGGTGAGGATGGTGGAGGGCGCAAGCATCGTGACACGGTGGCAAGGGGAGGAGGTGGCAGGGCACAGGGCAGTGTTGAGCATTGTCGTTGGCAGGGCAAGCACGTCTGCGCATGTCGTTGCTAGCGCATCGTCGCTACGTGACCGCCGTGCTAGCAAGACAAGGGCTTTAGAAGCCCTTGTGCTTTAGTTGAGGGCTGTAGGCCCGTGAGTGGAGCGACCAGCAAGGGGGTAGAGAGAGAGAGAAGGGGGGAAAAGAGAGAGAGAGAGAGAGAGAGAGAGAGAGAGAGGGGGGGGGGGGGGGGGGTGGAGATGGGGGGGTGTGGGGGTGGAGATGGGAGGGGGGAGGGAAGGGGGGGGGGAGAATGGAGGGGGGGGGGGAGGGGTGGTGGAGATGGAAGGGGGTGGGGGAGTGGTGGAGGGGGTGGCAGAGAGGGAGGGGGGGCAAGGGTGGGGGTGGAGATGGAGATGGGAGGGGGGGTGGTGGAAATGGGGGAGGGGGAGGGGGAAAGGGTAGTGGTGGAGGGGGGCTTGGTGGTGGAGATGGAGGGGGTTGGAGGGGAAGATGGAGGAGGGGGGTGGAGGAGATGGAAGGGGGGGTGGAGGGTGGAGTGGGGGTAGAGGAGATGGAAGGGGGGGTGGAGGAGGAGGGGTTGGTGGTGGAGATGGAGGGGGGTGGAGGGGAAGATGGAGGAGGGGGGTGGAGGGTGGAGTGGGGGTGGAGGAGATGGAAGGGGGGGGAGAAGGGGTGGTGGAGATGGAGGGGCGGTGGGGGCAAATGGAGGGAGGGAGGGGGGAAAAGGGGTGATAGAGATGGAAGGGATGGAGGGTGGAGGGGGAGATGGAGGAGGGGGAGGGGGAAAAAATGAAAAAAGAAAAAACTTGACAGACGAAAAACTTTGATGGAGAACGAAAAACTTTGACGAAAATCCAAAGGGAGGAGAGATGGTCACCTGAACGCTCTCCAATTCTTTCTTGATGTAACATGATTATTGAGGACCAATGGATGGTGGGTGGATGGCTAGGTTATCGCTGTGAGATGGGCTCGAAGTAACTTACCATGTGAGGATGGGAGTAGGGTGGTGGTTGATGGAGAGGGAGGAGTGTCTTGCGTAGGGCTTGGAATGGGGAAGAAGATGGAGGCAAGATGTGAAAGAAAAAGTATGAGAGGGATGGGTTCTCGTTTATAGGGAAGGAGGGGAGATGTGGATTTAGTCAAACACATGTGCACCTTTGAATTTGTCCAAGTTTGACTAGGGAAGTGGTTTTAATTTTTCTTTTGGGTTATGGCATTTAGAACCTTTAATCATTGATTGCCCATAACTTTTGGTGGTTGTGTCGGAATGTGCTTCCGTAAAAAGGAGAAATGTTCAGAATTTCAAGCTCTACACTCTAACAACAATCACATGGTCTAATTTATTCCTTAAGGTGCTGTTTTTCCAAAAAACATGCATTTTCCTAAATCGGTAACGAAGAGTTTCAGCTAGGAATTATTATTATCTTTTTAAAACTTGAGTTGGAAAAATTTTAGCTCTCCTAGCTCTTGAGTGATATGTCCATGAAAGTTAGAAGTAGTTTGTTTTTTACACAGACTTGCGTGTGTTTACTCTTTACTTGAGACGCTAGTCTCCCTGGTAGTGGTGCAAAATGTTGGCTCTTTCCCACGACTTCTACGGGAAGAGCAGGGTATTCTCAGTATGCAGGGTTTTGAGGCTTTTTGTCACCTACAAATATATTGGGGTTGTCGTTTGTAGTATACATGTAGCTTAGGACCTCGAGTCGTGTTCTGGTGAGAGACGTAGGCTTAAGTGTGGAAAGCAAACATAGTGCATGCATGTGTAAAAGGAACATGTATCATCATGGTTGAGGTAATGAAGACTTTCATCTTCATTGGGGGTTGCAAGGTTTAGGAGGAGTTTAAGGATTAGAAGGAGGTTCCAGAGTTTAGGAGGTCCAAGGTTTAGAAGGAGATTCCAAGGTTTAGAAGGAGATTCCAAGGTTTAGAAGGAGGCCCAAGGTTTAGAAGGAGGTTTTAAGGTTTAGAAGTAGAGTACATGGTGGAGAACACGTCTCCCTTGTAGATCATGGAGGTTAAGGGTTGAGGAACTAAGGGTTTAGGGGGAGCATAGGAGTGGGAGAGGAAGAAGGTGTAAGAGCATGGGGGAAAGAAGAGAGAGGAGGAAGGAGGAAGGAGGAGGAGAAGGGAGGAGGAGGGAGGAGGAGGAGGAAGAGGGAGGAGGAGAAGGATGGAGAAGGAGAAGGGAGGAGGAGGAGAAAGAGGAAGGAGGAGAAGGGAGGAGGAGGAGGGAGGAGGAGAGGGAGAGGATGGGTTGCAAGGTTGGAGGAGAGGGGAGGAGGAGTTGCAAGGTTAGGACATGCTTTTGGACGTGGAGTGCAAGGAAGCATGGACACTTGAGACAATTGCTTGGAATACCAAAGTAAAACTCAACACAATGCCCCAAAGAGTGTAGGCTTCATTCCATTATGGGGTATTTATACAAGTTGGAGAGCTTCTCTCTCTACATGTAGGAATTGTAAGACATTCTCTCTCTACATGTAGAACTTGCATATAGACGTTGCATGTAGAACTCGCATGTAGGAGTTGCATGTAGAACTTGCATGTAGGAGTTGCATGTAGAACTCGCACGTAGGAGTTGCATGTAGAACTCGCATGTAGGAGTTGCATGTAGAACTCGCATGTAGGAGTTGCATGTAGGAATCGTATGTAGAACTTGCATGTAGGAGTTACATGTAGGAATCGTATGTAGAACTTGCATGTAGAACATGCAAGTTGGATTTCTAAGAGGGATTGTTTCTAGCCTTATGCAAGTACAAGCGAAGCTTTGCGGCTACTCTACACACACATTCTGTTCTACCTAAGTCCATGTTGGCACAGAGACAACAATGATGCTTGCTGATTATGAGGAGCCTTCTTGCTACTACAAGAAAGCTATGATGTGCGAGGATCAGTGCAAGTGGGAGTATGCTATGCAATCAGAGATGACTTCTCTCATCATGAAAAATAAGACTTGGGACTTGGTTTCTTTGTTGCCACATGGAAAGAAAGCATTGCCATGTAAATTGGTCCACAAGATGAAGGTCACAAGTGATGATGTGTCTCAGTACAAGGCCCATTTGGTTGCTAAAGGGTTCAAGCAAGAGAAGGGTGTGGATTTTGATGAGATCTTCTCTCCGGTTGTGAAGATGACCACACTTGGACTTGTGGCAATAGAGGATATGGAGCTTGTGCAGATGGATGTCAAGATAGCATTTTGCATGGGGATCTGCATGAGGAAATTTACATGGTATTGCCGGAAGGCTTTGAAGAAAAGGGCAAAGAGCATTTGGTTTGTAAGCTGAAAAAAAGTCTCTATGGCCTTAAGCAAGCACTTAGAGAATGGTATCAGAAATTTGATGCTTTCATTCGGTCCGAGGGTTTCAGAAGAAGTGAGATGTGCCTTTATACTAAAAGGGCTAAGGATAATAGCATGACACTTTATGTGGATGATATGCTATTGGCTAGCAAGAACACTTATGAGTTGGATGCATTGAAGGCCAAGTTGCATGAGGCCTTTGACATGAATGATTTGGGACCTGCAGGTCATATATTGGTATGTGCATCACGCGTGACTAGAATAGGAAACTCCTTTGACTGTCACAGAAGGAGTATGTTACAAAAGTGTTGTAGCATTTCAATATGGAGGGGCGGAAGGCATTGCCTCCATATGTGAAATGTTAGGCAAATAGTCCTAAATAAGATGAGGAAAGGGCCATGATGGCCAAGGTTCCTTATGCATCAGTGGTTGGGAGTCTTATGTATGCTATGATAGCTACTAGACCGGACATTGCATTTGCAATGGGAGTTGTTAGCCGATATATGGCTAATCTAGGAAAGAGGCATTGGGAGGTAGTTAAGTGCATCATGAGGTACATGAAGGGTACCAAGGAGATGTGTATCTGCTCTACAAGAGGAGAGATGCATGTACTTGGGTACACATATTCAGACTATGTGGGGCATGTGGATAGCAAGAGATTCACTTTTGGTTATGTGTTCACCTTTGCATGTGGTACAATGTCGTGGACGTCTCGCACATAGAATTGTGTTGCTTTGTCTACCACAAAGGCCGAGTATGTTACAATCACAAAGGGTTGCATCAAGGAGGCTATATGGCTTGATCAGCTAGTGGGATTTGGGGATTCGTACAGGTGTATCAACATTGCATAGTGATTCCATGAGTGCTATTCAGGTAGCACGATATCCGGTTTTTCATGCAAAGACCAAAGGTGCCATTTCATCAGGGAGGTACTTGAGGACAAGTGCATAGAGCTTGTCAAGGTTCATACAGATGATAACCCTGCAAATATGTTGACGAAGAGTCTACCTAGTTAGCGGTTTGAGTATTGTCGTGTATTGATGGGCATTGGATAGCATGTCCACTGGTTAGTCACATTGGCCTTTAATTGGGAGCTTGTGGGGGTTAAATGCCACTGTGCCTTATCCTTGGTTATGTACAATACATACATACATACATATATATGGATGACATAGAAGATTAGGGTGTTCTACACCCACCAATACTTGTGTGGCTCTCTTATGGCTCCCCCTCTCTCTCACCCTCTTCCGTTGAGAGCACTCTTAGAATGAATGCTAGTGCATTAGAGAGAGAGAGAGAGAGAGCTAATAAGCTCAATACCTATTACACCCATTATGGTTATGGAGAGAGGCACTATATATATATATATATATATATATATATATAGTTAAAGTTATAGTTATAGTTATACACACACACACACATAATATGGTATATTATACAGTATATAATATTATAATATATATTAAAACATGTATTAATATTAGATATATTCTCTCTCTCTCTCTCTCTATATATATATATATCCTCTCTTTGTATATAATATATATATATATATATATATATATATATATGTATGTATATATATATTATACATACATACATACATACATATATATGTGTATGTATATATATATTATACATACATACATACACACACACACACACACACACACACATATATATATATATATATAGATATGAATAGATACCTCTCTCTCTCTCTCTCTCTCTCTCTCTCTCTCTCTCTCTCGGTAGTCTGGCACTCGATTGGATGGTTGTGGCTTGGGGAGCTGGAGCTGTGCGACACGTGCCGCGAGGTTGCAGAACCTTCTAAAGAAGCCCAGTCCGTGGGAGTACCCACCTCATAACTTGTGCATGCGCACTGGCAGTTCAGCTTTGACTCCTCTACCCGCGCTGTCAGAGCTTGACTCTTCTACGCAGTCCTCTAGTCTGGGCGAGTGCACCCTCGTCATAGTGGGCCAGCCATGTGGCAACTCCACGCTCTATCGCATTGCCCCTCGCTATGTGGTGATGTGTTTGTCGCGCTGCCCCTCACCATGTGGTGACTTTGTGGAGGCTTTGTGATGTCTCTGTCAGGTTGCCCTTGCTACATGCGACTGTACGGATCTCTCTCCTCTGAGCCTCCGAACCTCCCACGAACCTTCTTTCTCCCCTCAACAAACCTCCACATCTAAACCTCTACATAAAGAATAGAATGGAAAACACAATTTCCCACAAAACCCCTCCCATGTCATAAGGCCTTTAGTAATAATTTATACTTCAAAAGAGAAAAGTATTTGCTTGGGAATTTTTAAATCATGGTTTTTTTGGAGGTCCACATGTAGCTATACCGCTCCTCTTACTGGCCTTGTTGTTGCTTCATTCAATTCCAATCCCCCTCTAATCTCCCTACACTTTCACCGTACGCCCTTCCCCCTTGCCTCTGCCAAGTTTTGTTGCCACCATAGCTCTTCTTCACTTACTCTTCACAACGCTCGTAGCCTCGTGAGCAAACTTTCAACATTTGGGCAGGCCTCTTGAATGCATTCATCTTTTTTCTTTTTGGGAGGTAGTGCTCCATATGGCGCGACCAAGGTGGAGGGAGCCGTGAGGTGCCATTGGGGCTTTTTTTTTGGGTAAAGCCTCCCGTCACACCACCTTATTAACCTCGCTCACCCTCACCTACCAAGGCGGTCGAGGACTCGAGGTAGTAGGCGAGGGTCCATGGCGGTGGTGGAACCGACACACACACGTGTTCTGCGAGGTCCCGAGGCCTGCCCGGGCTTGGAGAGAGGACCGGGGACACCCCCACATTTTGGGGGCATGGTGTAAAAACTGTCATGGGGGCCTAATGATTGTAAACAAGGAGGCCGTTAGGCTCTAATGATGACGTTTAAAACCTTTTGATGAACTCACGAGAAGATAGATATGGAAGGAAGAGGAGGACGAGGAGGAGGGTGAGGAGCCGATCGATCGCAAAGAAACGATCATCATCATCAGCAGCAGAGCAAAGCAGAGCAGAGATTCAGACCTAGAATCACTCTCTATCATCATAATCATCTTACGGCTCGTCGATCGCTGTTTTTTAGCCTGTTTTTGGCAAGAAATCTCCCTCTCAGACCCGAAGAAAACTGCAAAAGATCGCTCATTTGCTTTACGGGTTTCCCTGCTCGCATAATTGGAACCTTGTTAGACTTTTGTGGAAGCTTGCCTCGCCCGGTTTGCATTTTGGAGACAAGGCGGGAATTAGTTGGGCCGTTGAAAGCCTCAGTCGCACAGACGGAGAAATGAGCGGCTACGATTCCTCTCTCCTGCCTTCCCTCTCGACATGAGCAGCACTCAACACCGCTGCGTCTTCGGTAATCACGACTCCGTTTTGCATTCTGCCCTCGCCCTGCCCTGTGCCTTGTTTCTCTTCGCTATCACTTTTTCCTAGGTCATTGACTACTTACTCGTACTTTGCCTTGCAATGCTGTCTGTTTGAGCCATATCGCCAGAGCAAGACTTTGTAGTCAAATTGATTTTTTTCGTTTGTCGTTTTAAAAAAATGTGACTATGGCATGTCGGTGGTTGGCTCTAGACTGTTGCAGAGAATCACGAATTATGTCTCCAACTGTTGCACACGGAATGGTTTCAGCGCTTCTTTTAAAAAATGCCTGCCTTTTTATCATGTGTGTGCTACCGCTGCAGAATCACAGTTGCGTCTCAATTCTTGCTTTGTCTAGAAGCTCTACTTTAATAAATCTTGTAGTTTTGTAATCACAACTATTTGCCTTGGTGTCGAAGAGAATGTGCTGATAATGTTCAGGTAGCTGTTCTCTGCTTGTTTTTCCATTTTGGACTGGTCTTTTTGCTCGAACAGCTTCTACTCTGTGGAGTTGACTGGAGTTAGAATGCAACTTCTGTGGCAGCTCAAACAGAACGAAGTATTAGCTTGGTACTTACGGATGTAGTATACCATCCATACTGATGTAGATTAGTGGTTGGATCCAAGATTTCCTGCATCACTTTTTCCGTGGAGTCTGTTTTTGCTATGGAGAGCGTTTATATCTTGACATGTTGGGCTCTCTTAGTTGTAATACCAAATCAAATGTAACTTTTTAAGGGACTTAAGTCTTGTAACTTTTTAAGGATGATGATTAGTACTCGTGTAAGGTGAAAGTTATTTGTTGCTCTGTCTTGACCCAAGGGTGTTTTGTGGCACAGTTGGAAATATACCATATGATGCAACAGAGGACCAGTTGATACGTATCTGTGAGGAGGTTGGGCCAGTCGTTTCATTTCGGTGGGTTCAATATCCAGCCTGGAGACGTAGCTTTTTTTCTCAAGTTCTCAGGCTGTTCAAGATTTCATTTCTCTCTTGTAGTTACGTAAAGTTGATATGGAATTCAATTTTGTTATGCGCATCCGTGTTGTCATTTTCCATCATTCTTGTCTACGTGTCTCATAGTTGTAGTTGATATGATGCCATGCGAGCATTTCTTTTAAAAACAATGGCTTGGGATGCTTGGGATAATCTAACAGAGGCAGGCAAATTGCAGTTTCAAAACTGTTTTACTCACCAATTTCCTGATTGATCATAAATATTGCGCATAAGCATCTCAAGTTTCAACTTATGCTCTCTTGTAGGAGGCAGAGATTAGGTATTTTCAGCCTTGTATCAATATCGCAGAAAGAAGTTGTCAAGCTTCAATTTTGAACTTGGTCGCTTTGAAGTTTAAATTTGAGTCTATGTTATGTGCACGGTCTCAAATTGAAGAGCTCAATTTTCATCATTGAGATTTGGGAGAGGGTAGAGAAAATGGGAGCTATGACCAAAATGGCATCTTAGTACGTTCAGCAAAGTTCTCAATGCTCTTTAACTTGGGAGCTTTAATCAAAATGGCATCTAAGTACTTTCAGCAAAGTTTCAACTTGAATATGATGGATCCTTAAATTGAAACCCAGTTAGAATGGACCATGCCCTAATGGATCAGGATCATGGGAAGTGTCAACTGTGTAAAATTTGCCATACAGGTGCCGCTTGTTTGCACTCATTTCTCAGTTGCATCATTGCACTTTATTTACTTCTATTGTCCTTGCAACAACTCTCCTGGCGCTCTGCATGCCTTCAACATATGCGATTCTCCATGTCTACTTGTACTTCTTACTGAAATGATTATTGCTTAAAAAGATCAGATTGGCAACTTTAAATTCTCCGGTTTTCAACATCTGAACAGACGCCCATAATTAACACCTATTCTAATGCATGGTGATTCGATGCTATTCCATTGCCCGATAAGCTGTTTCTTTTATGTGTCAAGATATATGTTTATACTATGGTAGGCATTAAACTGTGACATCTGGCTCCAAGTCTTTGCAAATAATTGAGTCCCCATCTCTTGCAGTTTATGTCACATGACGAGGAGTTTTACTGTCAAAGTAAATCAGTGTCAGGGATTCCATTTCGGGAATTAAACTGTTTTAAATCTATTATGTAGTTTAGTTGTATAATGGGTGCATATCCTTTATGACTATTCATAATTGATTTTCCTTCCTTATCGCACTGCGGCAGAAATTGAGACAGGTGATTATAATATGTACATCCTTTGATTTCTTAAATAAATAATAACAAATTATTCTTTGCCATTGACATTATACTTTTGAGATGCACGGGTGTGAAACAGAAGTCCTTTTTAAGGCCAGGTAAATTGCACAGTACTGAGTGGCACGTTTGTCTCTTGTACTGGGTGGTGTCAATGTAAGCAGTGGGTTTTTTAATAACCCCGAATGCCTTGGTTTAATTCGGATCGTCTGCAAGTATTGGCAAGGATTAATGCACCCCAGCAGTCTTCAATCCTTGAGAACTTATGGAAGAGAATAGAATGACAGCCGGTTCTTTACTTTAGAGTATTTCTGATCTAAATTTGATTTCCTCTGCCATGCTTAAGATGGCTATGTAAGATGCAAGTAAATAGTCATGCAACGTAGCCCAATTGCTTGTTACAGTAATAATGGCAGACTGAATCTGAGTGAGCGAATATATATGTATCATGCCCGATTCATTGTTTCAAAGGATTGCTGGCTGTGGTTTCGCGGGAAATTCATCGAACCAGCGAGCAGTTTGCATAATAATAGACATATGACAAGCATGATTTGAATGGATGGCTATCAAGAGTGATCAAGTTGAGCATTAAGGAGTACACAATGTCTGCTGGTGCAGTCTTTCCCCTAAGCAGCGTTTACAAACTTTGCGGACTGAACATATTATCGAAGGACCTGAAAATGAAAGAGTTTTTGTTCTTGAGAGTGGCTTACGTTAGTTTGTTAATTTCCGTTAAGTCAGGTAGTGTCCTCACATTTTATACAAATTCTTCTCACAATCACAATGAACGAGGATAGCATTTATTTGTAGGTATCGTTTTGAATACAGGATGAAAGATTATGACAGTCGTGTTTGAAGCGTGAATGTTAACAGCCTCTGAAGTTAATGGTGTTTTGTCTACCTGATTCTGGAATCTTCAAGGGGCAGAGGGCAGTTTTGCCAGTTGAAGGTCATAAGTCAAGTTCCTTTATCTGTAGTTGTCCTTTCCGTCTTGATTGTTGTGCCCAAGTCTGCTTCTACAATCTCTCTCTCTCTCTCTCTCTCTCTCTTTATATATATAAATATATTTCTGTTCCTTTATGTCACTCGAAACATTGGATGGTGGTAACAATGTTTTGTGTTCTGGTCTCATGAATGTTCAAAAGCGAATTAACAGGCTGGGAGTTTGTGTGGAACAAATCCTACTGATTAAAAGCTTGATAATTTGTATTTCTTTCGGGGCATGGTGTCGTTTTTTATGGCTCTGCATGCCATAGGTTTTTTATTCACCCCACTGGCGGACATACTTATGTCATGACACCAATGACAAAGGCTGAAAGTTACATAGATAAAGATCAATTGCTTTTATTAACGTAGCAAAATCATTTTAAGTTTTTAAGCATGTTACACCCTTTTTTCCGTCAACTTTTGCTACACGGATGGACATACGGCTTTCACAGGCTATTATCTGAACTTTCTAACTTCACTGCTCATGTATGCTAGAATTCAACGTTGTAATGAATAGTCTAATACAGAAGTTTGATATACCTGGCAAAGCTTTGAAAACTAGCTGTTGATAGTCTCATCGAGCTCTCTCTGCCAGATTGGTTCTTGACAGGGAGACTGGAAAACCAAAGGGTTACGGCTTTTGTGAATATAGAGATGAGGAGACAGCCTCTAGTGCTCGACGTAATCTGCAGGGTTATGAGATAAATGGGCGACAGCTGCGTGTTGACTTCGCTGAAAATGAGAAAGGGAGTGTAGATCGGAACAGAGAGCAGGTACTGATTAGCTTTCCACATCTCCCAACAGGGGTTTAATTTCTATACAGGTGAATAAATGGTTTGGATGCTATACATGCTAGCACTGTCTTATCACATCTGTGGGGAGGATAGATGTTTGAGATCCAAATAGATTTTTCATACCGTCTAATGTTTTCCTATATTTTTTTCTGATTGGGGCATTGCAGGGGCGGGGAGGGCCTGGCCTTGCACAAAATATCGGTACGTGATCAGCCCATTAGAGATTTTATCCTCCCCCTTCGTCCAAAAGAGAAGCAGCAAAAAACTGTGGAACAGAGATGTACTTCCATCTGAAATGAGAAAACTTGCCAGAGTAGCAATTACAGTATGTTTTTCAAAAAATAACCGAGGATTTTCCTGTCAGCAATTTTTTAAAAATTTTTGGCAAAAGGGAGAAACCAACACCAATATCATTTTTGCAGATGTACACAAGCAAACCAGTGGAGCAAAGGCAGTTAGAGATCCTTCTGTCGATCAACCTATAGGCCTTGCAGTAGCATCTTCAGCAGCTGTAGTCATGGCTGGAATTTTGGGAGGTCCACAAGTTTCTACCACAAGTCAAGTAGGTGGTCAACAAAATAGTGGGGGGCCAATTGGTACTGATGCCCTCACAAATCATTTAGCAGGCATGTCAAGGCACGATTTATATTCAATCATCTCTCAGATGAAGGTAAGCTGGTTCTTTTGTGTTGTTGCTCTTGTTGACAACATGATTTTGTTGATAGTGATGTAACAACGTTTCACTGAGTGCAGAACCTTATTCAACAAAATCAGCAGCAAGCTCGCCAAGTCCTGATAGCAAATCCACAGCTAACCAAGGCTCTTTTTCAGGTACTAAGGCAAATTTTGGCTCTTAATAAGTCATTGTAAAGGATTTGAATGATGGGAAATGAATTAACCTGTACCTTGTTTATCTACAGGCACAAATAATGTTAGGAATGATACGGGCTCCACAGACGGTAAAGCCCAATGCTTTGTTTTACTAGGATTGGGTTTGGTTTTCTTTAGTGAATGTGAACAAGATACGAGGATAATTGAGGCTTTTGATACTTTCATGTAGTTACCTCCTCAAAATGTGGCAGCTCAAGCTCCACAACAGCAGCCAGCACAGCAATTTCAGGCAGTACAGATGCAGTCGATCCAGCCACCACAGGTTCAAAACATGCCCCAGCTACCAGCCATGCAGCAGATGCCTGTGCAACAAGGACATCCCCCAATGCCTACTTTGCAACAAGGACATTTCCAGATGCCTACTGGGCAATTGCAGCCTCAACTGCAGGGTGTTCAGCAGTCTCAAGCCCTTAATGCCCCTCTACAGCCTCACCAGCCTTCTCAAAATTTGCAGTTCCAGCATCAAGCCAATAGCGTGGGCCTGCAGCCTGAGAGTCCAGCTAGACAACCCTCTCATTCTCAGACGCCCCTGCATTTGCATCTGCCCCCTTTGCCACAACAGCCTCGTCCTTTGGTAACCCCATCTCAGTTGCAGCCTCTGGGTGCTCAGGGCATGAGTTTTCAACTGCCTCCTGGTCCCCAGTCACAACTTCCTCAGGCCCCATTCCAGGTATTGCGTGCTCTCTCTCTCTCTCTCTCTCTCTCTCTCTCTCTCTCTCTCTCTCTCTCTCTCTCATTTTCATTTCTTTCAATTCTCAATCACTGACACAGTAAGCCATCTGTCCAGCAACCAAGTGGAGTGTCACAGACGAACATGGGTATGCCGTATCAACAGATGCATCTGCCTTTACCTAATAGTCAGCCACCCTCGCAACAAGTCTTACAGGTTTTGATTGGCATCAGCTCTTAACGTTCTCATGTAGTAATAATGTTCCATGTTGAAGTACTAAGGTTCCTTGTTGAAGTATTAGAATTGGCTGTCTGTTTTTTCCTTACAGATGCCACGAAATGAACCTTACAGGTTCCTTGTTGAAGTATTATCATGTTCCTTGTTGAATTATTAAAATTGGTTGTCTGTTTTTTCCTTACAGATGCCACGAAATGGACCTGAAATTGGTGGAAGTTCTGGAAGAGTGCAAAGTGGTGTGCCCAGTAGCACTGGTATATTGTCTAGTGCTGTGAGCATGAGTTTGGGTGGATCCTCACATGTGGTAAGAGGTCCCAGCATGGGAGCTCCGAGTGGGTCTGCTCTAGCTATGACCTGGGACCAATTGCTGCCTGCTAGTGGATCCATGGTCGGGGCTCCCCAGGAAACAAGCTCAACAGCTATGTCCATTCAGGTGGGTGCTAGCCATTCATTGGGTGATGGTAGTGGAATCAAAACATCTTTGTCAAGAGGCTTCAAAAGTAACGGGGCACCACAAGCCCAACAAGGGGCCATTAGAGCAAATATTGCCAGTGAAGAACCTGGTCTACTTTATTCTCAAGGATATACTCAGCTCCAGACTCAATCTCAACCTCAACAGCAATCACAGCAGCAGCCCCAGGTGGGTAGATTAAGTTTGAGTCGTTTCTTATGATGCATAGTCTGTCATTTTTTGTTTGATTAACTGGATTTGTATCAAATTCAAGTTTGGTTTCTTGATTAGCTGGGTGCTTGCTTTCGTTGTATCAAATTCAAGCTTGGTAGGAATATGTAATGAATGTACACACATTTAATGAACGTGCACGATCTGAAGTGCGAGTAGAAAGTCAAGTGGGGGGGTGTATCTCTGGGCTTTTCGGAACATTTGAAATCCTGCTTCTCAAACCAGATCTATATTTTGATAAAGCTGAACTTTGATGGTGGTGGAAAAATAATATTCTTTATTCGTTTAATTTGGAGGTTTGGGGAATGCTTCTGCAGGTGCAAGCTCCACTTGAGTTGGAGCAACAAAAAGCTTTGCTGCAACAAGTGATGAACCTTACATCTGAGCAGATAAATGCCTTGCCTCCTGAACAAAGACACCAAGTATTACAGCTACAGCAGGCATTTCGGAGTCAATCAATTTGAACAAGAAGTCATTTATCACATTTATTCAATTGAATCTGGATTGGTTCTGATTGTCTATTTATGCTTATGTCCTACCTGTGCTCAGGTTGTCCAGCTAGGTTTCTCGAGGCCCCTCTGTTATTTGTTTCATCTGTAAACTTATTGGTTGGAGTGGTGAGTGCTTCTTTTAGTATGATAAACTTACTCTCAAAGGTCACTTCTCCATCAAATGAAGATACTGTGCTTGGATCATCACCATCAGCCTTTTAGCTTTAGAGTTAGAAAAGTGTTAATAAAAGGGGTTAACCTTATGGTGCAGGGCAAAGATTGCAGTTTTTTGGTCTGTTGTACATGTGTTCTATTCTGTCGTTTTCTCTTTTATTTAGAACAACAAAAAATCTAAACATATTCTAGTCTTACAAAGGTATATGTTTTACATTTGTTACTTGTACTTTCCTGGCCTGATTTATGCTTTTACGTTGAAAATTGTGTATTTACTGTGAGGCTGATACCCGACGTTTCTTTAAGAACAAGCATATGCGATGTCACAATTGATGTATGTCTTGAATTGGAGGGGAGCTCTTTAAGTTTCGGTGAAATCTCTCTTTCACCCATCTGGTTGAGAACAGATATAATGAGGAAGCATTACCTTATTCTTTAATGCGCAGTTGGTTCTGGTTGGCTTTTGGAGCTTAAATTGGGTGCCTTTTTTGGGGGGGTAGGAGGATCACTGAATGATAAGAATTTATTAGACTTGCAATATGTCCATATTTTTGGGCTACAAGTGGAGTATTTTGGTGTCATTTTTGCTCTCACGTCGTTGGGGGGGTAGGAGGATCACTGAATGATAAGAATTTATTAGACTTGCAATCTGTCCATATTTTTGGGCTACAAGTGGAGTATTTTGGTGTCATTTTTGCTCACGTCGTTGGGTAGTGAATGTAATGTATGATGGATTAAAGTAATAATTCTTACAAGCTATGAAATGATGCACAAAGATATTGGTGATCAATTTATTATATAAAAAAATTTGATTGACAAAGCTGTCTTGGTTCTGAACTTTGTGTGGCCACTTGTTAGAAATGGATATTGATCCAGAAGTGGATATGGTGTCAGAATGGCCAGCTTTGAGAAAATTTGCTATGCTGAACATGGCCACTGTTATGATGCTTCATTAAGTGCAAGATGTTTCCATTCTTTATCCTTTTATCTATGCTCTGCATGGACATCGAGTACTTAATAATTCCCCCTCACCTTGACTTTTTTACTTCATAGTTACGTTATCCTTCAGAAGCAATTTGCAATTGACCATATATGTGTATATGTATGTACCATTATGTATGCAAATGTCACCGTGTGCATCCATGTACCCTCTCCCCCCCCCCCCCCCCCCTCCCTCTTATTCTAGTATTACATGGCCGGAAGACTAGGACGAAGATGGGACAACTATTCACCACTCCAAAGGGCATACCATTATTACACTTGGATATGCACATAGCTGAGAACTCACATGAGCTCAGCTGAGTCAAAGGCAACAGAATTGCCCAAGGTCAAGGTTGCTACGAAGGATGAAAACGGGGAGTATATTGTGAGAGTGGGGTCTCGAGGATCAAGTTTAAATCTGAACCAAAAGACCCTAGTCTTGATTTGATGTATTGTTGTTTATTATCTTGATTTTCAGTCCACAAAGTCATTATCTTATATCAATTCGTAGTTGCTTCATGCACTCCTTGGGAGTTTGCTTTTTGTGCCCTCCTTGAATGGATGTATTTGATTGATTTTTGCTGTCCCATGGATGTGTTGGTCTCCCATGGACTCTTCTCTCTCTCTCTCTCTCTCTCTCTCTCTCTTACATTTACCTTAGGTGAAGGGAAGAGGGGGGGGGGGGGGGCGGTTTCTTATGAAATTGGAGGGTTTTTTAAAGTTGAGCTGCAGAATTGCCATAGCTTGCAAGGCATGCGATTGTGCAAGATGTTATGGACGCTAAAATACATAATCTTAATTGTTTCATTGTGGCAATGAAGTTGAAAAGTATCATTTTCCCCTTTGTCAATTTCACGAGTTGGACATGCCACAATTTAATCTCATGGGCCTCCATTAAATGGAGGCATCTCTTGTCTCATTCCACTACTAAGTGATAGTCATAAGACAATTCAGTCTTATGTTACTATCCTAAGTTTAAGGTTTGGTACTTCCAAGTCTTCATCCTTGCCATGCATAAAAACATTTGTGATCATAGATGGAGACTTCAGGATAGTGTCAATGCATTGGTCACATGCTCATGGATGTGCTAAGGTATATGCTCTTGCCGCATTAGTGGACATGCAAATTTCACATTGTGAAGTTTAACAATCAATGGAGCCACACTTTGTATTATTTTAATTTTTTGTTTATACATCAAGCAATGCCTGATTGACAAGTGCATTGTTGAAGCATGGAGAATCCAAGCAACTAAATATTACAAAACTTCAATCCTTTTGACAAAATGATGACCCCCACCATCATGTCTTTGATCTAGATATATGCTCTTGCCGCATTAGTGGACATGCAAATTTCACATTGTGAAGTTTAACAATCAATGGAGCCACACTTTGTAATATTTTAATTTTTTGTTTATACATCAAACAATGCCTCATTGACAAGTGCATTGTTGAAGCATGGAGAATCCAAGTAACTAAATATTACAAAACTTCAATCCTTTTGGCAAAATGATGACCCCCACCATCATGTCTTTACTATCTCTAGAGTTTGTGGGAGAAAAAAAATCTGACAAGCGATGTTTCGCTCATCACTATCGCTAATTTCGTGATTTATCAATTCTAAAAGAATAGTCCTAGGAGGGTTTTCTATTGCCAACTATATTTCCTCTTTAATGAACCGCATGTCCACTCCTCGTGTAGTTCCAACATGATATTAGGATATCCTTGCTAAGAAATGATTAACTCTACATGGGAATGTGAGTCCTATAATGCAACTCGCTTCCTGTTGTAGGTTTTTCCATCGCGACCTTCTACATGTAAAAGACATGTAAAGATTTTGTCTTCCAATGAAATACCTACTCAAATTGGAATTTATCAATACATAGTATCCTAGAGCATTATCTTCTACAAACAAGAATTGTTGGGCCAACTCACCAAAATGTCATCCAAAATGTTTAGTCAACATTGTATCAAATCTTTGGTATGACGTGTTCTTGTTGTCGATCTTTTATTTAATAATTTGCAGAGCTTGTCTCGATCTAAGCTCTTGCAAGTCTTAGTTTTTATTAATTTCTTACAATTAGCAAGAATCTACAACGCATTGGAATGCCTAGCCTAGGATTTCTTCAGCTAGTGCTTGGCTTTATTCACTTACATCATCGAACATTCTATTTCTACAAGATTCGTTGATCCCTATGCTTGGAAGAGCTCACTCAGAATTATCAAAAGAAGACAAGGGAATATATTCTAATGTTCCATACCGACCTTCTTCATCTTGGAAGATGAACATTGAGTCATTTAAAAAGGTCCCATCCTTCTTGAATTTTGATGGTGTACAACCTTCATACTAAAGACTACCAATTTTAGCATGGAGGACATGCAACAACCCAAGCTATGTAGGAAGGGATGTGGTACTCATGGGAGATTGGAACAACATGTGTAATGATCAAGATAGATCTCATGAAAGTAACGATATGCCAGTGCAAGAAGAACAAAATGGAGACAGATGTAAGCAAGCCTGAGCTAATTGATTAGATAAGCTATGATGCATTGAAGGGAGAGAGAGTATTCACCTGGCACAACCGACATGTAGATGAGACATGGCATGCGGCTAGACTTGACAGGATATATCTGTCTAAGAGAGGGGTAAAGCCGAGAGTTCAAGGAAGAGTCATGAAGGAATGCATTGACTTAGATCACTTTCTGCTTCAAATTCACTTCGATCTACTGACAGACTCGACACCTAAGAAAGGGCCACCACCCTTCAAGCTCAATGTCTCAAGGGTAAGTCAAAACATCGAGCGACTGCGTTCGAGCGAGCCCAAAGTTCGAGCGACACTTATGAGGACCTTTATCTAAACCTGTAGGAGCAATAAATTTTTAGTAAAAATGGTTGAATCTACATGACACTATTACAGATTGTTTTAAATTCTTTTTTGTATGATTCTTGGAAACTTACAAAGATTAAACCTACTCATAAATCCATGCAAGTCAGCAATCATTCAATGAATACCAAAGGGAAAATTCTTGGCAACATACAAAGAGAAAACCTATTCTTTGATAAATAATAAATACATGCAAGTTAGCAATCATTCAATAGATACAAAAGGAAAAATGTTACAATGTCTACACCTCGAGGTGATCACTCAAAATCATGTAAGCGTGAGTTGAACAAGTTTCTTTATTTTATGGAGTTACATACATGGCAACAATAGTCCCACCGATTGATATAGAAGCTCCTCCTAGCAAAATCTCTCACAAACAACTATTTGTAGTTCATCGATTTTTATGCTACCGACATGATTTGATCCATTTTGTACACAAAATGATCACATGAATAAAATGTTTAAACTATGGAACTAATAAATTATTGATCACCTTATGACCATGATGATGCTAACTAAATATGGATCACCTTCATATGTCCTTGACCATGTATACACCTCTAGGATGGAGGGAGGAAACCAAGGACCCAGACTCTATATGAGAAAAATCCATGGTCATAATTAAATATAGAGTTTGATGAGGTCCAACTCTCATGAAACAAAGATAAGTATAAACTTTCTAAAGATCTAGGATTTTGACACTTTAACATGATAAATGTATTCATTCCCATCGTTTTGACTACAAACATGACCATATTTGGAGTCCAATTGACCAAGTTATGGCCCAAATAAAATTGACAAGAGGAGCCTCCCAAGAGGCCGCGATATCGCGGCCTCTAGGAAGGCTCCTCCTCCCATTATTTTTTTGCCTTGAAAATGAAAATTGCACAAGAAAAACACATACTTTGACCCCTTTCTTCCACCCCTCCTTCGTTGACCCTTGAAAAACATTGCCAAACATTTTTAGAAATTGTTGTTTGTCTATAAGACAATTGATTACTCACAATATCATGGGTAGGACAACAACTATAAAAGTAAGCAATGAATGCTAACTTTTGAACATAAAACATTACACTAGAATGTCAAAAGTTATGAAATTCGTCGCTCGAACCATCACCTCGCTCGAGCGTAGTCGCTCGAATTCTAGTAATCCTCATGTCTCAATGATTGGGCGAAAGAACATTGATGATAGGATCGCCGCAAAATGGGGAAATGCGGCCAACAGATAAGGAAACCCAGTCAAAAAGTGGTTAGAATGCATGCAGGCAGTCACTATATCACAAAATGCAGGCAATCACTATATCACAAAATGTCTCATGGTTTTATTCACATCAATCCACATAAGAAACTAGGTCTCTTTCTCCCAAAAATTTAGTGATTAGTTTGGAGATCATTAGCGGTTCGTTCCTTAATAGATTTTGTTCCCTTCTCATAAATAGTTGAGGTATGGCCCTTCTTCCTAAGGCATAGGTGGTATTGTTCAAACAAATGTAGGATTCGAAGACCTAATCCACTGGCCATTTGCATTGTAACTTGGGGTTGTCTACGTGTAGTAGGTGGAATCCCCTTGGAAATGCCATGTTTACTATAGCCATAGGTAGCAATATTTGTACAAAATACCTCCCATGCACTATGACCAAGTCGGATGAGGTGCGGCTTGAGGTGTTAAGAACCTTATTACTAGACAATATCCACACCCTCAAGTTGAGGGAGAAAACAATAAAAATCTAGCTCACTAATGAGGAGTCACTGATAGCAATCCCCATAGTAGCATATGTAAAATCTGAAAGTTATCCTCTAGAGATGTGACAAGGTGAAAGTTGCATGATTTTGGTGGCCACATCATAGATTACTACCACAACTGATAGACTTATGTTTGAACCCTATTCACTTCTTTTGCTTTGTGGTATTTGTGAAGGCAACATTGGTATCTATTGCCTAACACGTGGGTAGATTAGATGTGCCTAGCTCATGAAACTATTAGGGAGGAGAAGGTGGAAGCTGTCCATGTGATGCATGGAGAGATTGGTAATGAGCCTCCACCCAAAAAGAAGGTAAATATGGGGGAGAGAAGTTTTGGATCTCCACCAAAAAAGAAGGAAAAGAAAGGAAAACCAAATTGTGGATCTCCACCCAATAAGAAGGTTAAAAAGAAGCAGCATGCCTAATGAAGTTGTTTGCTTAGTCACTGACTCACTTATGGCATATGACTTGAAACTTCCATTTCAATTACCATGTTGATGTTTGTTTTATGATGTATCAAAATTCATTTTAGTTACCACCTTGATGCTTGTTTGTTTTATGATGTATCAGAGTTCAATCATGATACTTATATGATGATTGATTATAATTGAATTTCACACTCTTGTATTTCATGTTCATTTGAGTGGGGGCCAATTGCCTTGTATTCTAGCATTCTTGTTGTTTGGATTTTTGGAATTTCAATTCTGAGATGTGACTTGTAGGCTATAGACTAGATTCCATTGTCTCTATATAATAATCTTTAATGTTACAAAAACTAGTTTGTAACATCAATCCCTATATTTGAAGACTGCAATGCCCTTCAAAAGGAGAATTTGACCTTGATTAAACATCCTAAATTTTGAATTCTGATTTGTGTTCAGCATCCACCATAGTCAGACTGTCAGAACTAGTCACGGATTAACATCAGATTACTATTGGATTGCAAATGAGCTATCAAAATATTTCCAATGACAGAGTCCAAAAACACATTGAGAAATCTTATACAATTCAGAAATATGCTGTTGAGTTGGATTTTGAAAAATGGTTCAATAATAGGAGAATAGATAGTCAGACTATCATCGGGTTGCGGTGGAATTTGTCCACCTTATGCCAACTGTTTGATTATCACATGCTGAATTAAAGATCACAATAAACACCTTCAAACTTTCAGAATGTCCTTTTACCGCGATCATACTAAAAATCCATTTTTGGACAGTTTGAACCTTCGAAATGCATCCTTTAAAATCTTTTGAAGGTATGAACTTGAAATCCTAGTATATGCTTTGAGCAGGTCAAAGGTGAATGATTTGCCTAATGTCATTGCTCTTGTGTGCACAAATTTACTATGATCCCATATGTATATGCAAGCTTGTGCTTCTCTTGATAGACCGCTTCTAGTATGTGCACTTCTTGCTCTACTCTTTGTGGGACAAGTCTCCACGGGTCTTTATGTTGCATGGGCAATGAAAGGCATAGTCTTTCAACCTCATGCTCACAAGCGATAAGTCTTTGTTTGTCTTCAATTAGAGGTGCACAGAGATGTTGCACCAAGACACTCACTACTCCTTCCTCCACAATCAACTCAATCTTCTCCTCTTGCTTGACAAATTCGGCTAAGATGTGGGAAGCTTGTCGATCTACGATGCGATTAGCTTCTCAAACAACATGATCCGTACACCAGGATGATTTTCTAGATCAAAGGGCTGCCCCAAACTCTTCTTCATTGGCCGATACGGATCATACAAGGATCTCCAGCAATGATGGATGGACTGTTAATCTCCATCACCCAAAATCTATTTGTCAACCTTACCTTCCTCTAGCCTTCGTTGTTAGTATGCTTCGGATAGTATGATCTTCATTGCTAGGCCATGCTCTGCTCCAAAGGACTCAACTCCATGCTACGCAATCAACCACTAAATCTTCATGTCAAATTGCCAGATGGGAGGCGATGTTTGTTGATGGATTGCGTGTGCAGTCCTCATGAATCTGATCCTTCATAGTTTGTTGTATCTGTCAAGCCAAACCTTCTACTTGCCTAGGCAAAGCTCTAGGTGGAGTGGCTCCATAAAGCAATCAGTTGTGACCCCACGTAGATCAATCACATCCTCACATTGCTCCATCACGGGATTCATCAAGTCTGTCAGCCAAACTCGCAGCTCCTCCATAGTTCCCCTTCTATCTATCGATTAATACTCCACCATTCCGTTAATCTTTAGAATTGCCAACACTTGTCAACAAGAATATCGGAGTCAAATTCAGACAATCATCTTCATGGGGTTGGTTCTAATAGCCTTCAGCTTTGCTGCTCTTGAGAACATGCCAAGAGTATTAGATTCAGAGAATATGTTGATTCCTCATGGTCCTTGGTAACTGTCACTCATCTATATGACTTGTGACCTTACAATTTCCACATGAATTGTGACCTTCCAACTTCCACATGGCTCTACTTAGCACAGGTGCCTAAATACCCGTCAATAGATGATCAAAGTGTACCCTAACAAACTCGCAAAAACAATCGCTGCAACTTTCAAGCACCAGCATTGCCTTGGAAAATACATCACAAAAAGTGTGTAGAAAAATTTTTACACTACAAAGTATTTTTTTGACAGACGCAAAGGTTCGTATTTACGTTGCTATTAGTGTCAAAAAAGAACTGTCGCTATATAAGTGTCACTATACAACGATGCTGGTAAACATCGCTATATAGCAACACTAGTAAAGCATTGCTATATAGCGACGCTTAACAAAAACTTTAAAAAAACATTAGTGGGGCTAAATAGGGCCGTAGCAAGCCCTGTTTTGCCCCACTAATGTTTTTTTTTTAGTAATTACAAAAGAATGTTATTTGTTACAAAATTTTCATTGTGAAAGGGGTGATACAAAATCGCTCAAATGAGTCGAGAGACAGAAGCATATACATGCCGAAGATATACAACATTGTTTGTTACAAAATTACCCTTTCAAAAAGGGTGATACAAAATCGCTCAAACGAGCCGACATACAAAAGCATATACATGCCGAAGTATATACAAACTACTACTACTGCTGCTCATCCGAATCGTCGTCCTAGTCCTCATCCTCATGGTGGTCGTGTTGGCCTAATCCTTGGCCCTCGTCGAAGCCGTGTAAGCCAAATTTCTCATCATCACCACTCACCTCTGCTGATGGGACGTTCGAGCTTGTACCCTAAGAGTAAAACCATATAAATTGGAAATTGGGTTGGAACTTAAAGAATAAAACAATTTAAAAAGTGAGATTACAAGTAGCCTCCCCAAGCTTATTGGTGCTAAAGGTTCGCTAACAAAAAAGACAAGCAACAACAAAGAACAAATACGATATTGTAATGAAATTAAAGACACACCCAATTTTGCAAGCTCTTGCTTTGGCTGCTTAACATTCAAGTCAAAAATGAAACTTGCAACCAGCGAGCATGAAACTTTTACGAAAACCAAAAACTTGTACCTAGACTCCACAACAATAGAAGGTTAATACTTTTGCTCCCTATGTCATCACTAGATCAAAAAAAGAGGCCAAAATTTTCCTGTTATGGCATGTGATTCCCTACAAAGACAATGTATACATCCTCTTTGAACAAAGTAGAGAAACGACTGGTCTCCATAAGAATACCTTTTGTCCAAATCCATGAGTTGACACATGACGGCCAGCTCAGACTACATGGTGGTGTTGTGAACGTGTTTATAGATGTTGACAGGGCCCAAAATTTGTTACTTCACTTCATTGATGTTAGTAGCGAAACACTAAAAGTTGCAACAATAAAGTGCTGGTTGCAATATAACCATAACTACGCTAGTGGTTGGTACACCCACCTCTTACAATGCGTGCATTATAGGAGTTATTAGGCAGTCCCATCTACAAAGAGAACAACGTCCAGGTTAACATAATGTGGATGCAACATATTGAAAACCTCCAAAACTTTGATGAAAACAAAGGACCTTGGACAACAACAACAAATAGCGAGAATGTCGAACATATTAAAGGGACAGACACATTGGTGCACGGAATATACACAGCCCAACATTTGGTCGATTTTGAAGACAAACCAATAGTGGTCTCTTCATCGGAATGGCATACACCTCTTAGCCTTTTTTATGACAAGTACTGCGAAGAGTTGGGATTTCCAACATTGTTCTATGGACACAAAATATCATACGATACATCATCTAAAAGAACGTACCAAGATAGCGTGAAGTAGGAGCTAAAACAAGGAGATCAATGATTTGCATTTTGTATCAAAATTTTGTTTTTTAAACCATGAAAGTGTTGGTCCGACAGGTCCTATCTCCAAGCTCGGTATGAATACGCAAAGGACAACTACAAGGGATCAATTTGCAAGCACAGATTGCATTATGGATACAAACATAAAAAAACTGCTACGATCCAGAATAGGTTTGTGCACATCAACAGACTACAAGTAGAGGCTCAGATGAAACATCTTCGCGATGCTTAGACATTTGGGTCCTCCCACCTTCTTTTGACTTTTTCTACTATTGAGAAATGATGGGAAGCATTATTGTCGTGCCTCGGCAAGCTTTCCAACAACCACCCACAAAACACTGAAACCAATAATGCTCCGGTCGAGATCTCCAACACACCATCAGATTAGATCCTGTTACAACTGCACAATACTACACACACAAGTTTTGAGCATTAAAGACCTTGCTACAACAAGACAATAGGCTGAACAAAAGATTTCTTTTTTGTTACAGAGTTCCAAAATAGAGGCAACCAACATGACCATGGGTTATTGTGGACTAATAACGCTCCAATCTATGGACAATGCGATAATGAGATCGTAGAAAAGTATGTGAAAAACCAAATTACAATAGACAATGTGAAGTTGCCATTGCATTTGAGAGATATACAAACACACAAGCACAAGAAAACATGTACAAAAAAAAAGGTCGTTTTAGGTTTTTGTGCCCACCCATTAAAGAAACTCGTGTGCTACTGCCTCTACAAAGCGAACCCCATAAAAACAACCATAAGAGGAACTTTAAGATTTTATTAACTATGTAGACACACAAACAAACTGATTAATTATGACACATTCTTTCATAAGTTACAACTAGCAAAAGATGCGTACATCCTCGCCCTACAAAGTAGCACCTCTGAACCTGCACTATTCTTAAGAATGTAACCAAAAGAAATAGACACAAACAACTTCAATGCTACGATTTCAGAATTATGGGAAGCAAACATAGACATCCAATTTATCATGTACTCTCATGGAGTGGCCTCATACTGTACGTCTTACATAACAAAATTGACAAAGAGACAAATGATGAAGTAAAAGTAGCAATCACATACAGTATGCAAAACAACATCCCTGCAAATGACCGCATCCGAAAAGTGGGAAATGCAACATATCAGAGCATAACAAGCTGTGACCTTTGTCTATCATTACCTCTCACGAGTACAACAAGGGAATTCATCTATATAAACACAAGCACTGCTGAAGAGCGGACACTTCTACAGTCAAAAGTTATAAGAACTTCAAAAGCTAGACCTAATAAGCACAAACATCTTCTTTGATGACAATGTTTCCAAATATCTCAAGCGTGGACAAAACTTGAAACACACATGTTTGGATAGCTTTTGCTAGCAAATTCACTATAAAAAATGGCGTGGCATGAATCCGCTTCAACAACTACAACAAAAACACAAAACTAGAAGAGCGTTATAGAGAACTATGCTTGTTGTTTCTACCGTTTCAATCATCTAAACACTCACTTGAACACATACACCCAACTTGGCATGATATGTACTTTGCAAATGTAGAAACAATTATTGCGAGTGCAGCATTCTTTAACAAGATGTCTTCGTACAAGAATTTCTCCTCAAGCAACAACACCACTACAAACTCTACATTGAGAACAATAACAATAAATATAGACATTGATAAGTTTGACCTCAGTAGAGAAATGCAATTGAACAACAACACAAATAAAATATAGTGCAGACAATAATGTTTCAATCATATAATGTCCAACAAGTTGTACTATAAATTTTTCCAACAAGCAAACTTTGACCAACGTGCCATAATAGGCAATATCCTATTAGAAAAAAGAATAAGACCAAAAGAGAGGTTCTGCTTATTCATATCTTATAATGTAGGGTCAGGAAAAACGTTCACTATGATGGTCATTGTACAAGCACTGCAACGGTTGTACTTGCACAAACAAACTACAGACATTGAGTTGCCATGAGCTCTCTTATTGGCTTACATTGGAAAAGCAAAAAGAGGAATTGGAGGAAGCACAATACATGCAGCTCTCCAATTGTCATTGCTAACAAGTACATACACAGCTCTTTCAGTAGACAAACTACAAACTCTTTCTACTTTGTACAAACTAGTGGTCATCGATGAAGCTTCAATGGTGGGGATAGACACGTTTGTCACTGCTGATATACGCATGTGTAAAATAAAGCACAACAGCGATGCACCGTTTGGTGGGGGGGTTGATGTCCTTCTTTTCAATGACTTTTGCCAAGCAAGCCCCATAAAAGATTCTTGGATATTCTCTCAACAATCCAAATAGACCTCAATACTTGGTTCATGTTGGAGAACAGATATACATTACTATGAACTCGAAAAGCCAATACAACAAGAGAATCAACCATTTCTTGACTCGTTAAATAAAATTCATGTTGGCTCACAAACACATGATGATATTTCCAAGTTTAAAAATTTGGGCATAAGAATAGTACCAAACAAACATAAAATCCCACACCTATTTTACACAAACACAGCTAAAGACGAAAACAACGAATGCATGTTCAAAACAGTAAAAGGAGACCTACACATTCTAAAAGCGATTGACCACAAACACAAGACATGCATCAAATTGCTCAAGGAATTTAGATATCAATTATGGTATTGTAAATGGTGCAAATGGGAATTTTAGAGGGTCGAATACCAATGACAGCCCTCCGATAATCTGGATTAAGTTAACCGACAGAGCAGCTAGTGCTAAAGCACGTGCTAAGAACAAGCACAAGCACACAACATTGTAGAGTTGGACGCCAATAATGCAAGTCACACAAGAGTTTCAAATTGGTAACAACCACTTGAACAACGCTTGTAGAGCACAATTCTTGATATAGCCTACATCAGCAAGAACCATACACCGCTCTCAAGGCTTGAACATGGACTCACTTGCTTTGATCCCCCAAACATAAAAACACACAGGCTTGTTTACTCAACTTTATCATGAGTATGTGACCCGACTAATCTATACCTCCTTCATGAACTAAAAGGACAAAACATTAAAGTTGACTTGGTAGTTTTACAAGAAATACGCCTCCAAATAGAATCCCCATGGCCTTTCGAGCAAAACATGTTCATGCAAACAAGTAAAACTGAATATACAATACAAAGCCTAAACACAAGATCCTTCTCTTGCCATAAACAATATTTTCTGCATTCAACAACCATAATGAATACAACAATCCTATGTTAACAAGAAACTCATTCAAATCCATCAACTGACATAACACTACTAGTACTGAAGAATATTGTGACATTGGAAGGGTTAGGCCTTCGCACGTACTTCAAAGAAAACATGAAACTTGTACATACAACTAGAATGTACACGCAAGGTTGTGAGTGCCTCCTTACAATACTAACTACAAGAGATGATAAGAAAATAGCAATAATAAATGTGTACAAGTCCCTGCAAACAAAAACTCAATTCCTCATTCAAACCTTGGAAAAACTATACAACAGAATACCAAATGAAATTGAAAGAGGATTACCAAAATGCGAGTGATCCAAAAAAAGCGATACAAAACAATAAAAGATTTATAGATCCCCTATTTCAGTAGCAAAATTCAAGGTCTATATGTTTCCTCAATGCTAGAAGGATAAATATGCATATAACTTTAAAGCCACTGACACTAATTTCACATCATCCATAAGAGAGTTGGTATGTTTCATTGCCAAGTCATCATTAGTATCAAAGAAAAACCCTAGTGCAATCAAGATCTCCCTTTCCACCATAATAATTGAGATCATCAATGCAACCTTCCACACAAGTGGGGTGTTTCCAAAGACTCCTTGAATAGATTAGTCTATATTCCATGCATATGTAAATGCTTAGCTCTTTAACTCTTCACTTTTGGAACAAAACTCATGTTTCTTTGTACTGCAAAAACATCTCTCCCTAATGATTTCACTCTTACATCCCTCTAATCCAACCAATGTAGCCAATTGACCACCACAAATTTATATTTTGGTACATGAAATTTTAATAGATGGTGCAAAAAGGCATGATAATCATCTAAATGATGCCTTGCCATTTCATTTGATATGTAACATGACCCCATTTGGACTTGTAAATCAAAAGATACAAGGATGTGAAAATGTCATCTTTTGGGCCAAAATAGGGAGTGCTTTAAGATAAACGCGCTCCCTATTTTGGCCCAAAAGATGACATTTTCACATCCCTGTATATTTGCAAGTTGTCCAAAATTGGTTGTTTGGCTCAAAAAGTGAGTCTTTGACATCCCTGCACTTTTGATTATCAAATCCAAATGGCATAATGTTACATATCAAATCAAATGACGATGCATGATTTAAATGAATGTCATGCCTTTTTCTACCATCTAAAAAAATTGCATGCATCAGAATATGAAATTAATGCGCTCAAAAGATGACATTTTCACATCCCTGTATCTTTGCAAGTTGTCCAAAATTGGTTGTTTGGCTCAAAAAATGAGTTTTTGACATCCCTGCACTTTTGATTATCAAATCTAAATGGCATAATGCTACATATCAAATCAAATGACAATGAATGATTTAGATGAATATCATGCCTTTTTGCACCATCTAAAAACATTGCACGCATCAGAATATGAAATTTATGATTTTGTTTCCAATTTCTTGCACCAAATTTAAACCAAGCTTTCCTATACTGGGGAGTGAGAAGACACTGCCTTTTTTATTTATTTTAAAGGAGAAATTTTTAACATCCCCTACCTTTTACTTGCGCTCGGGGGGTCACTCTTTATAAACCCATAAAGCATGTGCGAGCAAGCATGTGTTAAAAATTACCCCTATTCTTTGATTCTTACATTCCCTCATGTAATTGGCTAAACCCTTGTACGTGTTTAGATTTTCAATCTTAAAATTGTGACACCCCTTCATGAATTTACGTATATAAATTACGTTAAGTTGCTCTTTTATAAACCCCTTCATGCAAATAAATAGCACACTAAAGTGCTATGTTACATCTTTATGAGTGATCCCCTTGGGTAATTGCCAAACCAAATGGGGTCACGTTAAAATAGTCCTTAACTTTGGACTACTCACTTTCAAGAAATGTTACACATAACTCCCCTTTTGAATACTTTCTACTTCAAGCCATTAATTTACGGGACACATAGATTCTTTCTTTGCTTGCTTGATTTTTCCTACCACTTCAATAAATTCTCGCTCGCTTTTTTGGGCTCGCGTGCTCTATCAACTGCCTCAAATTGAAATGTACACAATATGTGACTTCAAGTACTCTAACTCTAAGAGCACATCAAACCTTCTAGAATTTATGAAATCTAAAAACATGAAACAACTTCTCACTACACTCACAATAATCCATGGGTCTACTATCAACCACATATGGCGACGTCCACAATAACCAACAATCACCATGGAACAATTTTCATATACTGGTCAGAACACTCTCTCATATACACTTCGATATCATGACGTTAAAAAAGAACACCAAAAAACTGAGCGCATGTCCCCCAGTTTACAAGATGCACAACTTAAGCTACAAATACAGTATCACCCTCGACTAGTACTAACCGCTATAATCCTAACTCGTTCCAACATAAAGAACACCACACCCATCCATTTCTTTCTTGATGCTGCATCTCCAAGTGAGCATTGTTCAACCTTGTTTTAAAAATTGAAAACTATATATGCTTTAAAACATTACACATGGAAATTGACAAAGGAGCATGCAAGTCTAGCACTAACTCTTCGAGGCAGTGCTTAAAAAATAAAAAAAGTGCAAGAGCAATTCTTTGGTTTAGGGTCTTTGGGCCTTTTCCCACCCATTGTTATGTTATGTTAGTAAACTTAACATAACTATTTCAGTTAACCTTAGCAACATAATTCTGTTTCCATCGTAATAACCGATTATGTTATGCATGAAATTGTCTTAGCTAGAACTTTTTGATCTTTTTTTCTATAAAATGGTATATCTTAATATTGTGATGTCCATTCTACGATAAAATATGTAACAAATCTTGATTGAAGTTGCATTCACACTTTCCACCTTTAAGTTAAACACTTATTTTCTATATTTCAACTTTTTGCCCTTCAAAAAAGTAAATTAAAGTTTCAAACATCTTTACCATGTAGTTAAGAGATTTAACATAATTGGACCTCGTGAATGCCAATCAAAGTACACACTTTCATCAAAATCCTTAACTAGTCTTTCTTAACTAGTAGTGAGAATAGGCCATTCCATATTTTCAAGATTTTAAGTAATACTAGTAAGGGACTCGTGCCTTGATGTGGTTGTACTGTGGTGGCAAGCAGTGAATGATGTACCTAATGCAGGAATAGTCGTAGAAAATAGTTTACGTAACAAAGGAAAGTATCAGTATTGGCTTGTTAGCCTAGTGGTCAAAAGTGGTCTTGGTTCAATCCCTGAAGGCGTTCAAAGTTCAGTGGCAACGCGTAGCCACGTGGAAGATGCGGTCCCATAATAGATAGATATATACTATCTTCACAATTTTACTTGTTTTTTTGGGCATGAGAAAGGCAAATGCCTAAGCATTTGTTTTGACTTTCTCGGGATTGTGCAAGTGCTTTAAATGAATGCTATCATGGAAGGATAACTTGAGAGGGGATTTACACGTGGTCGTAATCTAAGGGTGAGGTTGTCGTCAAATGAATGCTATCATGGAATAACTTGAGAGGGCATTTAAAGGTTTTCCTAATCGAAGGGGAGTGAAATGTTCACCTTGTTTTCAAAGGCCTTCCCTGTTCAATGTCTCAAGCCAACCATAGCCATCACTTGTTCCACTTAACTTTCTACTCGGTCTACAAAACGCAGCTTTTGTTACCCAGTTTCCTCCCCATCACCTGGGCAGTAGTGTTGCAACACCAGGGGGAGGCCTCTCACCTTGGGCACATGAGGGCCTTTTGGCAAGGTTCAGGCAAGGTTCCGGCCAAAAAGCCTATCGGATGCCTGACTCAACTGCACAATCAGGTAAGGTCCGGCAAGAGGGGTTACTGCAGAATCCAACAATCCGATTACATGTGCCCGTAACTCTGGAAGGGTCAAGCAAGCTTCCAGCAGACTGTGCCGCTAGTTTCGATTAAACGACCCAATCTATCTCCAACCCAAGCTCAATTCTACGAAGGATGCCCGCCTTGGCCAGGAGTTCTACATCACAGAAGCCCGTTCTGCATGTGGGAATCCTCGACATTGTATGACAAATTGGATCTCAGCTTTTGTACTTTTTTTGTCTGAATTGAAATACTTTGTCCGCCACAAACACTTATCTAAATCCTTCCAGGTATGCCGTCATTTACGGATCACATATGTACGGGGCCGTCATCCATGGATCAATTAAGTACGGAGCGTTTGTGGCAGAAGTATTTTAAGAATCCTACTGAGTGGTGGGATAACAGGATCTACAAAGTATGTGGCAAGCTGGGCAGCAATTCGAAATTATTAGATTTCAGTCCTCAATATTTATCGCCTCACGATTTGAACTAATTGGGCTTGCAGGACAGGCTCGACTCTCCAGACTTTAGGCATAAAACTTCTAAGGAGGTCCTTTGGCTAGATGATCGGAAAACTCCAGAATGGGTTAAAGAGGCCCTAGAAAAAGGGACGGTTGAGGGGGGCACCTCTCGAAATAGCTCTCATTCCTTTAGTGCAGCCACAGCTCGAAATGCAGTCTGCAAAAGGTTACCCAAGCTGGACAGGGTGGAACATGTGGACGAGCTCTCGCTGGTAGAGGCAAACAAATTGATGCAAATATATGTGGAGCGTGGGAACATGGTGGATGCGCGCCATGTGTTTGACAACATGCAAAAGCTCAATGTGGCGTCGTGGAACACTATAATCCTAGGGTATGCCAAGCAGGAAGAGGGTGAACTGGCTTTGGAGTTATACGCACGGATGCACCAAGAAGGCTTCCAACCAAGTTCTCGAACCTTTCTTGGTGCATTGAAAGCTTGCAGTAGCCTGGCAGCATTTGAAGAGGGAAAGCAAGTTGGTGGTACAGTTGCGAAAATAGCATGCCTGGAGAAAGGAAGAGCCATCCACTTCCAAGTTGTGAAGAGTGGCTTTGAGTCAGACGTATTTGTAGGAACAACCTTGGTGGCTATGTATGTAGACCGTGGGAGTATGAAGGATGCAAGACGTGTATTTGAGGACTTGTCTAATCGTAATGTGGTTTCTTGGAATGCCATGATCCTGGGTTATGCTGAGCAGGAAGAGGGTGCGGTGGCTTTGGAGTTGTATGCTCAGATGCAACAGGAAGGTGTTGAACCGACTGCTCGAACATTTCTTGGTGCATTAAAAGCTTACAGTAGTCTGGCAGCAATTGTGGAGGCTAATCAAGTAGATGGGAGGTGTGTGATAGTGGGATACATGGAAAGAGGTAGGGACATCCATTCCCAAGTAATAAAAAGTGGCTTTGAGTCAAATATATTTGTAGGAACCATGTTGGTGGATATGTACTCAAAATGTGGGAGCATAGAGGATGCACGGTATGTTTTTGACGAATTGCCTCATCGTGATGTGATTTCCTGGAACGCCATGATCCTGGGGTATACCAAGCAGGAAGAGGGTACGCGGGCTTTGGATTTGTATGCACGGATGCAACAGGAGGGTGTCAAGCCCGATCATCTAACCTTTGTTGGCATTGTGAAGGCATGTGGCAACACAGCAAGCTTGGAAACTGGAAAGGAAATCCATTCTCAAATTAGCAAGGTTGGACTTGAGAATATTGTAATTGTGGCAAACAGTCTTATTGACATGTATGCTAAATGTGGGAGCATGGTTGATGCCCATCAGTTGTTTAATTCATTTACCATCAAAGATGTTGTAACATGGAATTCTTTAATTGCAGGGTTTGCCCAGCAGGGAGAGAGTGAACTTGTTTTTAATTTGTTTGAGAGAATGAGGCAGGAAAGTGTACAGCCAGACGAGCTCACATTTCTTAGTGTTCTCACTGTGTGCAGTCATGTGGGTCTAGTGGCGAAGGGCCAGGAGTACTTTGAAGCTATCAGCAAACAGCATGGCATTATTCGGACTATTGAGCACTACGCTTGCATGGTTGACCTCTTTGGCCGTGCAGGCCAGGTAACCCAGGCAGTGGTGCTAGTAGAAGAGATGCCTTTGCCACCTAATGCCATTGTTTGGCTGACTGTGTTGGGTGCTTGTAAAAAGTGGAACAATATGGAAGTTGGAAGGTATGCCTTCCAAAATGCAATGAGATTAGATGAGAAACTTGCTTCCGCATATGTCTTAATGGCAAACATACACGCAGGAGGACCATGATAAAATCTAGGTAACGAAGCCAGGGTAGATCCGGTCGATTGACCATTGTGGGATGATACACATTTCTGGTGAGGGATGATAAAGTGGAGTAAGGATATACGCCCAAGTGGGGTCTTGTTGCACGATAAACATGATGATGAAAAGGAAGATGCATTGTGTCGGCGCAGTGAGAAGCTGTCCGGCATTTATGCCAAATCAAGAAACCACAAGGGAGCACCTCTTAGTGCCACAAAATTTTTTTGGGTTTTGTGGTGATTGTTGGAAGGCCGCTGCTCTCAAATTAATGATGAATGTCAAGGGATAGTTTGCGGAAACGTAAGTTGTGTAACTACAATGATAAAATCTGTGCTGCTGGAAAATTTGGTGACAACAGTTGATTTATAACAGTACGGACACCTCTGGGGTTGGCTAGGCATTAGCTCTGAAACCATGTTCAACATATAATGTGAATGGACCTTGCTTTAAAGGTCATGCCCAAACCACAAGCCACAGCAGAAAATAAATCAAGCACATTATCACACCAATATGTGCACACAAGCATATCAGATCCAAAGTAGGCAGCAAGATGTAGCAACCAATAGATGAATAGAAATGTCCACTGAAAGGACCACGACACAGATGCAAATGTGCACTCACAACCTACATCACTCCACTAGTGCACTAGAGACCACAAACTGTTGCTCAGTCTCCTGCTCACTAGTTCTGCTGTGTGCCTGCACCTCTTATGCATATAGGGCCCCATAAACTGAACGACTGGCCTGCTGTTCTGCCGATCAGCTCTAGGGTTGGCCAATTTTGATGCCAAATCGCCATGTGGGCCTCTTCCTGGCTGACCATGTCTCCATTGAGGCCTATAAGAGGCCCCTCTAGGCAGCTGGGTAATTCCCAGTCCAGTGCCCACTATAAGCTGAGCTGAGAAGCTCATACGAGCTCAACTGAAAAGGCAACCGAATTAGCCAAGGTCAAGGCTGCTAGGAAGCTGGAAAATGGGCAGTATATCGTGAAGGTATAGCAATCATTAAAGAGTTTAAATCATACCCAAAGACTCTCAGTCTTAAACTGATGTTTGGCTGATTATGTTTACACACTATTATGTAGGGACTCTAAATAACTGGAGTTACTTTTTTGGACTCCTTGGGAGCTGCTGTGTGCCCTCCCTAAGCAGATGTACTAGATGGCTTATAGACCTCTTGGTCTTCCATTGACAATCTCTCTCTCTCTCTCTCTCTCACACACACACACAAACAGAGACAGCCTTAGAACTTGGCAGCCCCGACTCTTAAGATTCTAGGCTAGCCCAGGGACTTGGAGAGAGAATCTAGAACTCAAGATTCAAGAAACTTTGCATAGACTCCATTAGTTTGAAAGGATACAGGTTGTGGTTGGACTGATAATGGGGCATGTGTGGAATTGCAAATGGGTAGGAGGGAGTGACTGGTTCTATTTATGACATTATAAACAAGCCATTTCATGGTGATTGTTGTGTTGACAAAGGTTACTCAGCAGCCTGTCCTGTGGCTCTCTTCTTCCTCCAGATACCTATGTAGTTCAGTAGACAATTCTCTAGTTAATGAAGTGTACTGACCTGAAGTAGATAGCTAACAAATTTTAAACCTGAGTTCATAAGCTTCGATCACAACGTCATTACATTAGAACTGGAAAGTGATTTACTAACTATAGCTTGCACAGCGAACCTTGACGCCAGACTAATAAAGAGTACTCGTTTCTTGCTCTTGGATTAGCATTCACATTAACAAGCAATACAGAGATAAATGACACAGCAGATAAATGATATAGATAGTAGCGAAATTACTGATCTGGGGCTCAATGAGGGAAACACTGCTTATGAGAGTGGTAACCTTGTATCCCTCCTCAATACAGCAGCACCGTATCTTGGGTACCTTGTTGAGCAGAGGAAGGCAAACCCCCTTCTCTAATTCTTTAACTACTCGCTCCTCTTCAATCCTTTGATTCACAAGTAGTGGATTTTAGAAGTGGCAGGGCTGGCAAAGACTGGTAGAACAACATTGAATTCTGGCAGTGTTGTTGTGTTGACAAAGGCCTACTTCCTTGAAAGATCTCTCAGCACCAGCTTTGAGAGCATGACAGGATTGCATGGTGAAAATGTGCACATAAAATTTCAGAACTATCACAAAAAATTCAAACTATATGATTTTATTAACACATCTTGTGTCTACATTTTACATGGCAGATTTTGTCAAATTTTTATAGCAAAGAAACGACAGAATCCCACCAATCAATGCCCAAAACCAGGGCCTTTTGAAGGTATGCTGTACAGTAAAATTACAATAAAGCTTGCAACTATAGCAAATCAGTTTTTATCAGAGTCTTGGTGAAATTTAAAAAAAAAAACACAATCAAATTGAACTTACCTCTAAAATCTAAGAAATGAACCTGCAAATCTTTTTTTCAGAAATGATTAGATTCAGGTTGTGAAATCAATTACATCTTGAAAACAGTATTTAGGCTATTTGACTTATTTCGTTCTATTCATCCGGCTGGAATTCACAAATGAATTCGAGCAATCCAAGTGAATTCACCCACATCGATGTGCACAAATGGTGAATTGCACTGTCGACAAATAATGTGCACAAATGGTGAATTGCGTGGCCTACAAATGATGAGCTGTACAAGAGTGAAAGAAAACCTGTGAACCACTTCACACTTCCACTGGTATCCTATTACAGGCAACTAATTTTGTGTGTTCACAAATTATTGCCAAGGTACTTATGCCCACAATTCAACAACATGCTCAGCCACATATGAACATCAAGAGATGTCTACTGTTGATGATAACATACATCACAAGTTGGACAATTTATTGATTGCATATGTCACCAGTGTCATCATGTGTAAATTTGCTGGATCGCTGTCGAGAACCCCTCATCAGATATGCCCATTTCTACTACCCGCACTTACAGACATGATAATATGTACATGTATCACTCTCCATGTTTGTGTAAGCATTTGGCTTGTTATCCAACAAACTTTGCTCCACACTAATGCAGATTAGTTGCCCACTGAGTCCTGACGCACCTTGATGCAAGCTTGACAACATCATGCACGTTGACATAACAATCTGCCGCTCTTGCTCCATGCTGATGCAAGATAACCCTTTTCTCGGGCTGGCTCCAATACTTCTTATATCAATGTACGATCTTTGTAGATTGTTGACGAACTCACAAAGCCACAAGTTCCTCACCACCCAGCTACGCAGTCATCTCCGAAGTCCACATGACAGAGCACTAGAACCCCTAAGCCTAGTGGGCGCCTGCTAAATTGGTGCTCGTCCACTTAGTACTAACTGCCCTAGCTGTCCTCTTGGGCCATGTAAGCCCACGAATTGTCTAGTTTGCTAATTTTATAACCAAGGCAAACTCCTACCCTGCAATAGAAGCGATGCACTCACAGTCCACGATTTGGTTGCTTATACACAGCTTTATTTGCAGCGGTCATTAAAAGATTACAGTTTGTCATTTTATGCACTTGTCTGGTGATAGTGGGGGGTCGTTTTTTTGAGGATCTTCAAGGGTTGATCAAGCAGCTTAATTCTCCAGGAGAGAGGTAGTATAAGAGTTTCAGATTATCTGGAACGTTACTCTTGGTTAACTTGCCGAGTCTTAATCGTATCAACTTCTGCCTGCAGGTTTATGGCAGTATTGAGGAAGCTTATTCTTGGATTACATGAAATAACTTCACTGTTCTTATTGAATACATCCTTGATAACATTAGTGTACCTTTTTGTACAATCAAGTTTTTTTACACAAGATCTGGTAGATATGCATTCTGCTTATTTAGCCTTTAGAAAGCTCTTCGTTGTGGCCTGTAACAGGAATCACAAGTTGAACAATCTGGGCATTCTTCGGTTCTCTCAGAGATTAAGAGAGATATGAAAGCTGTTTCTACTGTGGGTAATCGTTGAAAATGCAAGGGTGTTGGTAATATATTAGTTTAAATCTTGCACCATTAAGGATGTAATTTATCAGATAGATGTAGAAAAGCTGGATTGTTCAAGGACAGCTCAGTTCAAAACTTCCAGTTTAAAAGTGCAGAGATTGAACAAAAAGGGAACAGCAGTGTCATTATTGCTATCTCAAGCGAAAAGCTCTAAATTCATGAATCCATCTAAAAAATCGGCTCCGGTAGGTCCTCCAGCCAAGGGATCATGTGTAGATGAGACCAAGGGCAAGGCTTTCTCAAATAGAGACATTTTGAGGTGGTTCCATTGATGTTTTACTCTTGCAAGAGCACAAACTGGATGCCAGTGATGGTACAAAGTCAGGCAAGCTACTTTCAGGTCACATCATGTGATTGGGGAGCACTTCGGTATGGTCTCCCGGGGTTGCCCTTGACAACTATAGAGGCAACCAAGTCTGACGGGGTCCCTGGACCTTACGGAGGACCCTAACATTTCAGATGATCATATCTTGCTTCAGTGTCCGGATGGATCTTTCTTTCAGCAGAGAGTGGAGGTTGCAGGCAGACAGGACCAGTGCAGGATCTGTAGAACCCTTGGGCATTTCGCCAGGGATTGCCCCAGGAAGAAGAAAAGGCCCAAAAGCCTTTTGGTACAACAGTTCCTCTTTGATCTCGACAGGGGGGTGGGACAGCTCTTGCGCCTGCTTCCCGACCTAGGCAGGGTGGTGGTACTGCTCCTCCACGACAGAGCGCTCCTTCTCGACAGAGTGCCCCTTCAGTACCGCCGCCTCTTGCCTTTGCTGCCTCACGTCCCCCAATGGCACCTGCAGCACTTCATTAGGTTCCAGTTCGTACGCAGCCTCCACCCCTGATAGTTCACGAGGCTGCCGTCCTCAACTTTACCTCCTTAGGAGCTTTGGAGTCTCCCGCTCGGGTTGTTCCCAGTGTTGCACCTCACACAGTCCAGGATGCTTTAGCTACAGTTGTAGCCCCGATTCTAGCCTCTCGGCCAGACCCGGTGGTTGCCCCACTCCTTGTCCCAGTGGTAGCCTCTCTCCTTGACCTCGCACATCCTTTGGTTGGAGGGGCCTCCGCAGCTTTTCAAACACAGGGTTCTCAGGAGTCGTCTTCAGCTCCCCTCTTGGATAGAGGGAAGGGGATAGAGGGAACGGGGTTGGATACTGTGTTGATCCACTTCCCTTTTGAAGGGATCTTCCGCACCCCTGTGTCGGGCCTGATTCACAGAAACTCCTTTTTAGCCCTGGCAGATTTCCATGAGGAGTTTGTGCCCTTTACTTTTGGTGAGGCAGTGATTGGGATTCCTCATGATAGGGCATCTAACTTCTTCAAGTGGCAGGGTGTTTTCTCCTGTTGATTTTCCGCCACTTGGTTCCATCCCTTGCTCTTTGAGTGGGAGGTCCTCCCCTGTTGAGGAGTTTGTTTTCGCCACTAAGTCGGGTAAGATGTTCCATTCTACATCCTCCTGCCGATGAGGATTGTTAGCTGGAACATACAGGGCCTTAGTGGCGTCCCTCATCACCGCCCCTCTGTTATTAGGGGTGTAAAGGTTGAGTCGTCCAACCCCCAATCAAAAGAAGAACCCACTGGGCTATAGAGGGTAAGATCACACCATGCCCGACAACCAAGGTGAGAAAAAAATCCAAAATTGAAATACAAGTACCTCACCTAGTACCAAAGGCAAGTGACCAAAAAATGTGACCTGAAATTAGCTTGCCTGACTTTGTACAATCACTGGCATCTAGTTTGTGCTCCTGTAAGAGTAAAACATCAATAGAACCACCAGTAACACCTAGATGAAGCTGATTCCAAATCAGTTGTCTGTGTATTGTTTTGGAAAGAGTTGCTCTCCTGGGCCCACTCGGAAACCATTAGAACTACTGGAAAGTGATTCGAAGTGGAAACCCTAGGGGCAATGCAAACTGATCCTCCTCTATCCAAGGCCCAATCATCAACATAAACTCAATCAATTTGTGCATGGAAAGGCATCTACAGCCTCTTGTTCGACCAAGAAAATAGGAGTGACTATGATTGATTGTGAAAAGCATCATCAAGCTAAACATATCTGCCAGTGAAATTGAAGAGAAAGGCATCCCATGTTGCCCTTTTCACAAAGAATGGATGCCGCCCTCTCTGCCCCCTTTTTTATCTGAGGGTAACTCTACCATGTTGAAGTCCCCTCCTTTGACCCATGAATCTGCGATGTTTTTTGGGAGCACATGAGGATGCCTTGGTTTTTAATGTACAGACTGGTGGTAGGCTGGTTCTTTCTTCAAAGGGTATTCTTTTGGGCATGCCTTTTCAGCCTGTCAGGATCATAGGCTTTTTGGATTAAGGCAAGGACTCTGCATGGCATATTGATCCTAGCCCTCGTCTTTCTCTTCCGGGTTCTTGGAGGTTGGAGGAGTCCCGATAAAGTTTCTTCAGTGGGACCCAGGAGAGTGGGAATGGATTGTTGCAGGGAACCAAGAGAAGAACCTTCCTATTTTTGGTTATACGGTCAGTAATACCTGGAGTCAGTAATGCCAGGAAGTTTCAGAGCAGCTGTAGAGGTTGGAGACCTTCTAGGGCCCCTCATTGGGAGAGTTATCAGGTTTCTACTGATTTGCAGAGGGTCTTCTTGCGGAGGCTTTGAAGATCCCGAAGAAATAGAAAGGTCACTATTTTTTTGGCTCTCTATTCATGGAGGGATTGCAGTGAACATGTGGAGGTCTAGATTTGGGGCAGACCCCACTTGTCCTAGGTGCTCATCTGCTGATGAGTCGATTCATCATTGTCTATGGGACTCCAGGCATGCGAGAGCCATTTGGATGGGAATTCCCAGGGTCCTCAGTCTTTTTGCTCCTTCTGGTTTCTTCCACACTGATGGCCAGTTGGGCGAGCATGCAGGGTTCTTACCGAGCAACCTTAGCGAGGAGGGTTATATTCCTTAGGGAATGGAGGGCTTCCCGCTTTTTCTTAGAGACTACAGCAGGGTTGAGGTGGCACTTTCAACCTCAACCTTGGTTTCTTTCTAGCTCATTTTGAGTTTTTTGTTCCCTATTTCAGGGGGGTTTCCTCATGCATAGCATGATGTATTATTGATTTGAGCTTGCTCACATGGGTATTTTTCATGCTTAATAGAAGTTTTTTCAAGGGGGGGGTGGAAAAACAGATGATCAAAGGTCTAGTGGGTTTAAGCCAAGAGTTCTAAACTCACTCAAAGAAAAAAGTGATAGTGCCATAGATAGAAAGATAGAAGGTAATGCAACATGCCTGGCTTCCGAGGATAGGCAAAATTTATCATGTGATGATATCGTAGATGGAAGGATGAAAAACAATACTGCTTTAGAAAGGATTTGCGGCTCTCTTTGTCCTTAAGAGATCCGTGCACTTTAGTAGGCAAAGCATTATTGACCTGAAGGTTATGGTGAACAATTCATATAATGAGCTCCTAAGCTCTGACTACAACATAATTTCATTAGAACTAGAAAGTAATTTAGTGAAAAATAGCTTGCACAGCAAACCTTGGCACCACATTAATAAAGGCTTCTCAATTCTTGCTCTTAGATTAGTATTCACATTAACAACTAATGAAGAGATAAATGACATAGCAAAGAAATGATATAGATGAGTAGGGGAATCACGCCAATGAGGGGGACCCAACCTTGAAGGGAAACGTTATTGCTTATCGAAGTGATTACCTTGTACCCCTCCTTAGTACAACATCACTATATCTTGGGGACCCTGTTGAGCATGAGTGGAAGATCTAGAAGAGGCCATCAACAAGTGAGTACAAGTACTCAATGAGCACTACCTTAGGTTCTGCCAGTCACAAACGATTGTTAAGGTGAATGGATGATTAATTTACAACACTTGTGATGGTAGCCAGTGCATAGACCCATTGGGGGAAGTTGCATTAGCTTCGGATGAAGAGAACGGGGGGCAAAAACTCTCTCTCTCTCTCTCTCTCTCTCTCTCTCTCTCTCTCTCTCTCTCTCTCTCTCTCTCTCCCCCCCCCCACCCTCTAGTGAGCCCTTTGCCTCAACCTTACCTTTGATTGTACTTTGTCTCATAGGTCTCCCAGGCCTTCCAAAGATATAAATACATCTCTCTCTCTCTCTCTCTCTCTCTCTCTCTCTCTCTCTCTCTCTTATGCACACGAACACACATGTATAACAACAACAACAACAACAACAACAACAATACTAGTAGCAATATCACAACAACAACAATGTAAGGCTATGTACAACTTCACTTTACAGGACATACACAATGAAACCTTAACATGCCTAGGTAGCAAGTGTTTTACAAGAGCAACATGTACTTTTAAGGGTTGCACAAGATGCACAAGAGCAATATTCACCTATAATATTTGCACCATGGCATTAGAGGGTTAGGCCTTTGTAGAATAAGAGGGACTAAAAAAACAAGACAAGGCTAGAACAATGATGAAAACAAGCTACACAAAGGGGAAAATCTAGAGCATGTAGGAGAGAAGAAATGTGACATAGGGAGCTAGGCAGAAGAAAATAGGCTAGACTGCATGAAGAAGAAGAAGCACATGAGAAAGAAGGGGCAAGGTTGGAGGAAAAGTGGTAGGAGAGTGGGGGAAGCAAATACAATAGGTTAATATGAGAAGAAGGGCCAGGGTTGGAAGCAACGTAGCAGGAAGGAGGTTGAGGAAAGCGAGAATTTCGCTCAGATTGAACCATGCACAAGGGGTTGAGAGGAGCTAGAGGAGGGGGGGGGGGGAAGAGAGAGAGAGAGAGAGAGCAAGAGAGTTTTCGCCCCCTATTCTCTTCATCTTAAGCTAATGCAACTTCCCCCCATCTCTGAGTCCCCTAATGAATGCGACTTCATCTCATATTAATGTGACTCTTTGATTTTTGTTTGATTTATTAAAGGAGGTCCATTTTGTAATCCCCTTAACTAATATCTATTTATGTTGTAAGTAGCTGCACCAATATTTTAATTGCAATGTTTGTGACGCGTGCAGCCATTCTAGGTAGCTAGAAGGTCAAAGTTGGGTTTGACTCAGCTCTAATAAATTGAAAAAGTAAGGCCTCTACCCTTGCCAAACATTGTTAGGAAAAATTTTCCCAAAAAGGCAAAAGATAGTATTTTATTTCCTCCCAAGCTAAAAAAATTCAAAGGTAGATAAACTTCTGCTCATAGCCCACATTAGGGATTATCTGCATTGAATCAAAGGGGAATTTTTTTCCCATAAGTGCATAGGTAATATGTAGTGTTGAGCAAGGTGGCTGCTGATAGTGACAATCACAAGCCAATTGTGAGTGCTTAAGGGCATCATTTTTGGGTTTCTCATTACCCAAAGGCACTCCACCCTAGTAAGACAATATTGTTTGTAGCATGTTAGTTCAATCCACAATCACAACCTTTGCATTGATTGTAACTAGGAAATCACAACCAACTCAATTGCAATAGATCCATTACAAGCTAGATCTTAACTCATTTCCATCTCTTCCATCCACATTAGCATAAAGTGACTTTAGTGATGTATCGCATTCTTGCATGGATCAATCCTTAATCTATCTTGGGTACCATGAAGCTTTTCATGAGCTTTCTCTTCAAAAGACACTCCTTCGGTGTTGGAGAGCATCAGAAGAAAGCTTCTTTTATGGAGCTCAGCCAAACTTGACTTGGCATCTAGAGTGATGGTGGTTAACCAGGTTCTTCTAGCCACAGCATGGTTTGTATGCTCTTGTTGGTGCTACTCTAGGGATTGTATCACTCAGCTCAAGAGGCCCATACGAAACTTTTATGGAGTGGTCTAGATGGCACAATTGATATAGCCAGGGTGGCTTGGGAGACCTTGATTCTTCCTACAAGGGAAGGGGGTTTGAATATCATCGACCCAGATCTACAGTGTAGAGCCTTACTTTGCAAGGTCGTTGTGAGAGGACTTATGCCAAGGCAAGAGCCTTGGAAGGACTTTTTTATCAGATGCATACAGTCCCGCATGCCCACTCCAGGAGATGATTGGATACATAGTACTAGATGGATTTTCACCAGCCCACCTCAAATCTCCTTCTTCCCCTCTTATGGTTGCTATCCTGAAAGCATGGGCTAATTTTAGGAGTACTCTTCGTAGGATTCCCCCGTCCACCCGTGAAGAGATTGAAAGGCAACCTATCATGTGGAACGACAGTATTTTGGATGAGCATGGCAGACCACTTGGAGCTTCTCTTTACATACAGTGGCCCAGATGGGAGAGCGGCCCTGCATCTACTGTGGGAGCATGGAAAGCCTTCAGGAGGCTTCCTGTAAACCAACAGGCCCAGGTGGTTCATAATCTCAGAGGGAGTGTAGGGAGAGTTCAACAGATTGATGCAGCCTTGCCCTTGGATTGGGTGGACACAGATGACATGCCTATTAATCGTTCCACCTGGATGGGGGCATTTTCCGGATTGGGCATTCCTTTGCAGGTGATTGCTTTACGTAACACACATGAGGATGCCCTAGTCGTTGATGTTTCTTCGGGGGGTAGGCTATCCAAGTCCACAGACGATATATTGTTGGAGGTACCATTTCAACTAGTCAGGATAGTGGGCTTCATGAAGCATGGCTCTCTTTCACAGTGGTACTTGGATCTTGACCCGCTACTCATTGCCCTGGGCTCATGGAGACTGTGGCTCTATGGAGGTATCCCAATTAAGTTTTTGCAGTGGGACCCTAGGGAATGGGAGTGGATAGATGAAGGGCACTGAGAGAAGGGCATCCCCTTCTTTCGTTACACGGTCACTAATGCCAGGAAATTCCAGCTCAGCTGTAGGGGTTGGAGGCCCACTAGAGCTCGTCATTGGGAGAATTTTCAGATTTCTGCAAACTTGCAAAAAAAATTTTGGCAAAGGCTCTGGAAATCCCACTGGAATAGAAAAATCACTCTCTTCTTTTGGCTTTCAATTCATGGTGGGATAGCAGTGAACCATTGGAGATCCAGGTTCGGGGTTGACCCTACTTGCCCTCGTTGCCTTTCTGCTTCGGAGACAGTACATCACTGCCTTTGGGATTGCAGACAGGCGAGAATCATATGGAAGGGGATTGCAAGACTTTTCAGCACTTTTGTTCGCCTCCCCTTCTATATGACCTGGGGGTCAGTGGCTTGGCTCACTCTTTTAGGACCCCAGGTTTTCTTTGAGAGACATGATTCGTCTTGGGCTCTTCACATCCGACGACACCTTGTGGAGTCGTGCTCTTCAGAGGATGTTCCAGCCACTCTCTTTAGGGTTGCTCATTCCTCGGTTGACTCTCCATGGGAGGTTTTAGCTAGCATTGTAGCCTTTTTTGCAAAAAAAAAAACGACCCTTGGCTAAACCCTCGTTCAGAAATTAGTTGTGGTATTAAGATCTATTTGAAAATTGATCTTGGCGTATCCTTCTCGTTGGGATGCTCCGTTGAGCACACCCTTTAGTGGGGAGGTGTTACCAAGATCAATTTTAAAATTAATCTCCAAAATCCTTGTATTGGTGGAGGCCTTGCTTGTCCTATCCTAGAGAAGATCCTCCTTTGTTAAACCATCCCTAGGTATAGTGGAGGCTTGGTTGAGTCCCCGATTTTAAAAGGAACCAAGATCCCATTTAAGATGGTCTTTGGAGTCCCGAGGCATTGGTGGAGGATTGGTTGAGTTCCCAAATTTAAAAGGAACCAAGATTGAATTGAAAAGTAGTATTTGGAATCCTTCTAGATAAGAGGCATTGGTGGAGGATTTCTTGAGCCTCTTCTTAAGAAGACTCTCCTTGGAACTACTCTCATTGAAAAAGGAGATATGCTGCTAAGATCGGTTTTAAATCTAAAGTTTGCCTCAAAGAGAAATTCTCAGCATGATAACAGTGAGGTAAGCCCTTAGCATGAGGCATCTCAAGTAGAAATTCTTCAAAGATCTCCAAATCTTGAGCCCCACACACTCCATAGTGCTTTAGTCTCAAATCAGGAATATCAGAGTTTGCACATTCTAGCACAATGATATATGCACACATGAATCTCAAGGACTTTGATTAGAAGCAAAGATTCTCACTTAGAATGAATAATTTTCTTTCTAATTTACGAAAACAGAGGGTTCTACAAGAACATCTCTATTCTTATTTCTCAGTCAAATGCTATAGAACATTTGAGCCCCTTTTTAGTCAACCTTGTAGTCCAATGCCACAATTCATTTAGATCAACCCCAAGATGAAGCAACATTGATGATTTTTCTTCCTACCAAGCACATTAACACAACGTCTCATAGATGCCATGTGTCTACAACCAAGATGTCATTGTCCATGACAATGAAAGTGAAGTTTTAGTCTATGACAATCTAGCATGCAATTCATATTTGGACTATGATGTTAATGAAGAGATCCTTGTAGCAATGTTAGTTCAATCAAATTTGTAAAAACCATTTCAAAGGATCACATTCCTTTCTTTCCTGATTATGTCTCCAATCACTACAAGGTATTGGTCAGCTTTTTATGCAAATACTGATGAAAACTACACTAAAACAATTTTTAAAGTCTCGGTATTACTATCGGTAAAGACCAACTGGTGCCATTGTTGGTATGTACCAACATTGGTTAACCATCAGTATATACCGATGCTTAACACAACCAAAAAAATAAATTTGTGGGGCAGAATAGGGCTTATTTTAGCCCCATTCTGCCCCACTATTACATGTGTTTTATTACAATATAAGTATTACAACATGCCATTTGAGGTAGAAATGTGCAAAATTGCCTGACTCTCAAATCATGTCTTATTACAACATTTCCCTTCCGAAGAGGGCAGTTCAAAATTTAAATATGAGATACAAAATGGCAAATTTGTCAAAGGTATGCTAAATACAAGCTATACTAGTATTACAAGCTATACTAGTAATAATACAAGCTATACTAGTAATATTACTACTGCTCCTCCTCGTCCTCTAAATCACTTGACTCATCTGAACCACTTGACTTGTCCTTGCCCTGAATTTCTTAGCTCACATCCTTGCCTCTACTTGATCCCTCCACGTCTGCCTCCCCCACATCCCACTTGCAAACTCCTCTTCTGCTTTGCCTGGGGCTTCAATTGGGTCAAAACTACCACCCTAAGAATGAAATAATTTAAAAAATGATATTATAGATTAATTTACATAAGATCAATGGTACGACCAAACATGCTTGACAACAATGATGATTGCAGTAGACTTACATAACGAGCGGCCATCACAGCCCAATCGATGTGGTGTGCCCAATGCTCAATCTCTCTGAATAATGGTGTTGCTCCTACTCTCGTTTATAGGACGTTGGCCAATCATAGATTCCTATGGACCCAAATTAAGAGAGTTAGATGAAGTGCCATATATGGGCAATTAAACAAATAGAACAATAAATTATAAGAGAAATAGAATTACCACCCATGCCTCATTGCCTAGCCTTCTGCCACTCCCATGGTGTGAAGCACCTATGGTGTCCAGATGCCTCCTCATCACCCTCCTCATCGCCCTCCTTTGATTCTCCCACTTGTCTTGCATTTGTCTGATCTCTCTCTTGGTGATCTTCCAATCCTCTTTATGTGCTTGGATGGGCCTAGACTTACCCTCCCTGATCCTATCTCTCATCTCTTACATACAAATTCTGAGTATGATTCCCATGCGCACACGCATGTATTCGTCATCATCAAACTCATATCTCTTTGGGTTTGGAGAATTCTCCTTGAGCTGGACTATGAGAGGATGCTTCGTTTGCAAGGTCCTGTTGGCACCAATCTATGAATATAATTTTGGGAAAATATATGAGCATTAAGCAACTCATATGAGAGAGAACTTTAAGCCCTTCTCATCCTCAATAATATCATGTATGCTATTGATATTATAGTAAAGTCCTTGGGCACAATAAACTCTCCTTGCCTAAATCCTGAGCTACTAGATGGGTTGTCAATGGAGCAAGGGGTGGTGGATCAAGCTAGGGTGGAGCAAGGGGTGGAGCCAGGGGTGGTGGAGTGGGTGGGCGAGGGGCCGGTGGCAAGTTGCATCTGGGGAGGTAGGAATTTGAAGATTCATTTACATCTCTACTTGCACCTAAACCACAACAAGCACTCTTATACTCTTCTGAGAGCAAGGGGTGGAGCTAGCGATGGTGGAGCGAGAGGTGGTGGAGCACTCTGTGACAAGGGTGAACAAGGGGCATGTTTGTGTGTGTGTGTACATCTCCACTTGCACCTAAACCACAACAACCACCCTTCTTACTCTTCCTAGAGCCACGCTACTGGCTTGCATAGCAGGTGACAATGCCTCAATAACTATGGTAGAGGATAAGAGACTGATATCTCTCTAGCTCAATTGGGCTCATCTATGAGACAAGTTCCTTTGGACTCATCAGTCCATGGCCTCCCTCCAAATGGGTGGATTGCTCTATGAAGCAAATGATGAGAGTCGTGATCCATGCTCTATTACATTTGATAGGCAAAACACAAACACAAAAAGAAAACTGAATAAATCAAACTATAGAAATGTGGAAATAAGAAGAGAGTAGGGAGGAAGAAGAGAGGAGAGGAAAGGAAAAGAGAGAGAGAAAAGAAGAGCAGAGAGGAAGAGAAAAGAGGAGAGGAGAAGAAAAGAACGCGAGAAAGAAGAGTGCAGAGGAGAAGAAAGGAAGAGAAAGGTAAAACGAGAGGGGCAGGGAAGGGGAAAAAGAGAGGGGAAGGGAGGGGAAAAAGAGAGGACGTGATGGGAAGAGAAGGGGACAAAGAATGGGAAATTAGAGAGGGGGAGGGAAGGGGAAAAGAGACAACATGATGGGAAAAGAAGGGGAAAGAGGGCGGAAATGAGAGGGGTAGGGAGAGGGAAATAAGAGGAGAAAGGAGGGGAAAAGAGAGGAAGAGAAGGGGGAAACGAGGGGGGAAAGGGGGGGGAAAGAGAAGAAGGGAAAAGAGAGAGAAGGGGGAAACAAGAGGGGAAGGGAGGGAAAAAGCGAGAAAGAGATAGGAAGAAGAGAGGGGAAGTGAGGGAAAAAGCGAGAAAGAGATAGGAAGAAGAGAGGGGAAGGGAGGGAAAAAGCGAGAAGGAAGGAGGGAAAAGAGAGGTGGGGAAAGAGAGAGGAGAAGAAAGGAGAAAGATAGAGGACAAGAAAGTAGAAAGAGAAGAGAGGAGAGGAGAGAAGAGATAAGGGAGGGAGAAAGAGAGGAAGAGAAGGGAAAAATGAGGAAAGAGAGAGGAAAAGTGAGAAATACAAGAAAAAAAGAGAGGGCTAAAGGACAGGGGAAGGGAGATGAAGAGAAGGAAAAAAAGAGAAAAAGAGAAGAGAGAAAGAGAATCGGGGAAGGGAGAGGAAGAAAAAGAAGAGAAGGAAAAAGAGAGGGGGGGAAAAGGAAAGGGGTAAAAGAGATGGGAAAAGAGAGAACGAAGGGAGAGGAAAAAGAGAGGGAAAGAGAGGAAGAGGGGGAAAAAAGAGAGAAAGAGGGGAAAACAAGAGAGAAAAGGAAGGTAAAATGAGAAGGGATGGGAGGGGAAAAAGAGAGGAAGAGAAGGAGAAAGAGAGGGGAAGGGCGAGGAGGAATGAGAGGGGAGGGGAGAAGGGAGAGGAAAAAGAGAGGGGAAATGAGAGGGGAAATGAGAGGGGAGGGGAGAAGGGAGAGGAAAAAGAGAGAAAGAGAGGGGAAAACGAGAGGAAGAGAAGGGTAAAATGAGAGGGGGAAAAGAGAGGGGAAGGGAGGGAAAAAGAGAGAGGAGAAGGATGGGGATAGAGAGAGGAGAAGAAAAGAGAAAGATAGAGCGGAGAAGAGAAGAGAGGAGAGGAGATGAGAGAGATAAGGGTTTCCTATGCCCATCACATTTGCTAGAGCCTTAAGCACTAGCAAATGGACATTGTAACATAAAAATTAAAAAAGAAGGGAAAATAGAATCTCCTTACCTGGAGCTCAAGAAAGGGAGATGACCTCGGAGCATGAGATTGTGGTTTTGACTAGCTCCTTTGCAAAATAAAGCAAACACGCCATGTTTTTCAAACCCAGTGGGTGAAGCAAGAACTGGTGGGATCAACAAAGTGAGGAAAAGGAGAAACAAAGCAAGGGAAAGCCCTACTACAAGCAAGAAACTGGTGCAAAAGAGAAAGCAAACAACCATAACAAGAGGTAAGGTTCTTTAGCACATCTTGCTATTCATTAGGGTTCTTCTTAAAGGGAAGAGATAGGGAAACCAGAGAGAAAGAAGAGGAAAACTTGAGGGAATGTAGAGGGAAGACATAGCAAAAGAATAACTTAAAAGTCATGAACTTAGAAATGGTAATGGTGGTGTATACGCATAACTCATCCAAATAGATGGCCCCAATTTCCATGGGGCAATTCGAGAGGTTTCCACTATAATCTGTGGAAGGTAGATGGTGCATTTCAAAGCCAAATGGCACTACTTTACATGCATAGGCTCCACATTGAGTGATGAAGGTCACCTTCTACTGATCTTCCTCTAGAATGGAGATCTGGCTATAACCATTGGACCCATTCATAGAGGGATATATTTCACGTTGTGCCACTTGATTCAATATGCCATATGTGATTGAGCAGAGTTTGTGCATTCAACTTTTGGTAGTCCACACTCGTGCAGAGCTTACCATTCTTCTTAGGTTAGGCAATCGCTCCTATCAATGGCATAGATGAAAGGAGCTAATCAAAGTTCATTGTGTATCTTTGCTACCTTCATAGCTTAACATCAACTACTAGCAAGATGCACTGATGATAGATCTTAGGTTACTGTAATCCCAAGAAAATAGACCTCTATATTCTGTGAACAAGGCTTGTACCTGGTGTAGGTAAGCTGGAGTTAAATCTTGGCTTGCTCTAAGTTCTACCTCAACGCCCAAACTAAATTCCTACCCAAGCTTGACGATCAAGTTCTTAATACCTAAATGGTGTACTGAGGTACTTCAATCTTCCTTGATTTCATGTTCCCGTTTGTGATCTTTGAGGAGATTGGAGTGGTTATAAATCTCATTGCTTTGCAAGCTTGTCAGCTTGTTGAGCTTCTATAAGCTCCTCTGCTACTTAAAACAATATCTCACCCATAGGTATGATGTTCATCTCCATGAGTCGAGCCTCAACGTCTTGTGGAAACTAAAACTCAACTTTCAAATCTGAGAGTCAACTGTCGTTTGAAACCTTGCCCAAGCTAGTGGGTATCTTCACCTAAATGTCCTAAGTTTTGATTGTCATCAATCCAATTTTCTAATCATTTGGGAACCTTGCTATCACAAAGAGACTAATTGTATAGTATACTCCTCTAATACTAAGGCACACATCTCGTAGCATGCCTTTAGGCTCAATTGGTCACTAGTCCACCATTTGTACTCGGAATGAAAAAGGCTTTAGTTTCTTCACCTTCAATTCATAAGATCCTTGAGGATGATAATTAAACTCATGATCCTCCATCACACTAACTTGTTATGGTATTGTTGTAGCATGCCTTTGGGCCCAATTGGTCTGTGATCCACCATTTGTACTAAGAATGAAGAAGGATTTAGTTTCTTCACATTCAATTTATAAGATCCTCGGGGATGATATTTAACTCGTAATCTTCCAGTCATAAATGACTTATGGTATTCTTGATTTTTACCACAGCAACTGCTACCAACAATTGTCTCTCGGATGGGCATAGTTGCCCAACTATCCCCACTATACTAGTGAAGATTGATTGTATGGGTTTTTTAAACTACTTGACAAAGAAATTCCTAAAGTTGTAATATACGTAGGCTTAGCTTTAGGCCATTAAACTCATCCTAGGCCTTCTTAGCCATTTCATTTTTGCATTACTCAAAATTTTCGTGTTCACCTATGCTAGTTATGATATCTTGCATCCATCCTCGGAATTTTGTGCTCAACTATGCTAGGCGATGGTTCCTACATTGGTTTCTTTCAGCGAGACAATGGGTTGAGACTTGGAAGATGATTCACCTTAATGGGTTTCCTTTGATTCCTCGACCCATTCTCGACTTGACTCGGGTTGCTATTTCGAGCACCTCAATTCTTGGAGTTTTGTTCTTCAATTCTGTGAATACTTATGATAGCAGTCTCTATATGTCCTCTCATGTCTCTCTTTCTAAGGTATCTCCCTTGGTCTCTCTAGAATTGCTTGCAATAGGTTAGTGCATGCACCTGTAACGGTGGTAACATCTAGATCAAGAAAGCCTGCCATACACATTGGGGTCGATTTCTTGTTTTTTATTCAAGAGTTTCGATTGCTCCTTCCACTATACTCAAATTTGGTGTTCCCTTTGTCACAAAATCACGTCACCTTCCCCTTTACTATGATCCTCAAAGCCTCACCATGGTGCTCGAGCTTGGGAGTGATCTCAATCGCAATCTTTTCGTGATCTTGTAGTTCATTCTTTGGTGTCATTTTAGAATGAGGCCCATGCTCTTCTTTAGAGACTTGGTTAGCCTTCACTATCCTTTAGTTCTTATACTAACATTCTTCTATCATGGTTGGGGTCGTGTGGCTAGGTTGAGTGCACTCATGGTACAAATCAAGGCTTTCCTCAAATTCCAAGTTCTTCAATTGCCTTCGTTGTAGTGAGTCTTTCTAGGACTTGGGAGAGAGATCCTTGTCACTATTGTATGCAAACATCGTCTTGCTTTTTCCTACGGCTAAACTACCTTGACACAATTTCAGCATCTCATCATATGACTTTGTTGGTTGAGGATTTCCACAAGCCGACGATCCAATTAAGAACCACTCATTAACGATGTTCGCATGATCATGTCATACACTCAGTCATTAGATAGGTGCCCGCATTTGAATTGTAACAAACTCCTATTTCACCTCTTCATGTCCTTAACAAATCACTTCAAGAAAACCTCATCAACTCCCAGTTCCAAAAGTTAAGTGTATCAAGAGCTAATTAAGCATTGCTCAGTCTTGTAGCAAGAAAATAATTCATGGAATCCTTCTCAATCTTGCACCTACTGATGGCATGTTCCATCTCAGCTATCATGCGATTTGTGGGTTTGGCTCGCATTCCCTTGCTTGTGATACTCAAATCCTCACCAATGTTTTGTCCCCAACTCTTGGGGAGCTCTTTCTTGCTTGTGGGGAGTCCTTGGCTTCTACAAAGTGTGTTGAGCCTCAAGTAGATGATTGAGAGAGAGCCTTTTAAAGAGCTTCAGGAATTCGAGTTAGTTTCCATCAAAGGTAGCAGCTTTGAGCTTACCGACACAATAAAGTCCACTCGAGCCTTCTTGTGCCTCTATAAACCAAGGCTCGTGCCATTGTCTATGCACCACCATGGCTCCACTTTGCCAAGTTCCTCAAGTGTAGCCTACCCCTCTTGCTCTTGATCTTCCATTCATGCTCTGAGAGCTCCGCACGACGAACAAAATACCTTTATATTTTACCAGCTCTCTCATCCAACATTGGCCAAGGCACATCTTGCCAAACAGCTCAATCACATTCTTCAATCCCAAACAGGTGAGAATTAACATTTTGTAGCTAAGTTCATGCAGCATTCATCAAGCCAATTTCCCAACATGGTACATGTTTCTTGCCAAGACAACTTTTCCATACTACAAGCTCAACTTGGCCTCCAAACGAGTACAAGGACAATGAGACACTGCAGCAAGGTACTACCAATTTGTCCCAATAGGGGTGAGCGTAATTGGATGTACACAAAACAATCTCAAGTTTCCTCCTACTCATTAGAAGGATAACTAGACAAATCGTACAGGCCATAATCAATGTTACTCTGAACGAGTTTCCCTCGAGCTCTCTTGCAAGATAAGTCACCGTATGTCTCTTCACTACTCACTCCGCCACTATGATGATTAAGAAGCCTAAATGCAAATTGTATGTGCCATAATCCATGTTACCATGCAGACTATCTTCCTCGAGCTCTCTTGCAGAAGAAGACACTGAATACCTCTTCACTGCTCATTTCGCAAGTGTGATGATTAAGATGCATTCAGGGGGGGGCACAATTCAGTAAGCATTCTCCTTATAACAGAGCATCAATAAGGAAGAAAGGTGATTGACCAGTAGAAACACGGAGACTAGTAAAGACAGTAAAAAGTAGCTAACGCGGCTCTTTAGAAACAGGAAACCTGCAAAGCCAAAATGGATCGCTGCTTGCATGTTGCCTCATTGTGCTTATATGACTTCTGAATCCGTAGTAATCAGATCCCCAAAACTATGTAGGCTGTCAAGCATCACATAGTCACACCATCACACCTGTTTTCATTGAGTATGATTCAGTGGGAAGACGCTCCTCAAACACAGCCATCCCAACCCATGGGAATCATATACCTTTGTAAGAATAGAATATATCCAATTATACAAATTCAGATTTAAGTTGTGGGAATCCCAACCCATGGGAATCAGGCTGAAAAAATTGCTGCCTCAACTGGCTCGCACATTACCTGCTGACGGTACAAAACTGAGTGGATCTAGCAAAGAGATTTTTTAAACCTGAAAAATATACTTAAACTGGCATCCTTATTAATTGAGTTTTCTCCTTAGGCTCATTCATTTCCAATCAGAATGCCACCAACAAGCTCCTCATAAACTGCACATGTCATACTGGGAGTGTATTACACAAGTTCCTCATAAACTGTCCACATTATCAATGACAAAAACTGATATTACTCAATAGCTGTTGTGTGCATCAATGACAAACTGACGTTACTGATGAAGCTCTCTTGAAAGACAGCACAGGCCCTATTTCAAACAAGTAACAAAAAGCAAACAGCAAGTTTCCAGACTCCAGTATGCCGGCCACGTAAGGATGCACTCACAGATTCCAGGCTTATAGTACTGCTTTTAAATCAAACAATTGTATACATCGATGCAATAAACAGGTGCATGTCAATGGGCGTATAAAAGAGGCCCTTCCATATGGTCTTAAACACACTCAGTCTCAAAACCCAAGAGTACTGCAGGAGTTCATCATCAATAAATAAAAAGTTGACAAATTCAAAACTGAACAACTTTGCCATCAATAAAGAGAACTGCAGGACTTTGTTATCAATAAAGAGCAAGGTTAATGAATTCAAAACAATGCACAAGGCTACAAGGCAAGAAACTCCATCAATTTCATCAAACATTTGTCATCTCCACCTTCATCTATATCAGACCCAGAGGCTTATTTCGTAACAGAACTTTACAGGACTTTAACATCATACCTTCGATTAGAATCTCTTAAGAGGCCAATCAAAACCCACGAGCATATTTATCGACTATGGGACCAGCTCTTTGTGCAGCTTCTTTATTTGGACAATTATGATTTTCCTCTTTACACTTCAGAAGGCACCCACAAAATCTGCATCAGAGACACAAAATAGAGACTTCCTACAGAAGGACATTTTAACACGTAGCCTAACAATCTCGCACCAAACCCGATATTTCCATCCCATCACCAGCTTGTGACTGACAATGAAGCTTACTTTCCTGATTTGGATTCATATGTAGTGCATATAGAGGATACTAATTGCAAAGAAGATGGACTGCATAGGCCCCCGGGAGGAAAAGGAGGGCAATAGCAAAGTCCCCATGTATATACTATAGTTTCAAAATTTTAATTTGAATTTGTGTGCCATGTTTGTAAGATTTTCTGTACCATTGCTGATCATTGCAAAAAAGCTTATCCTGAGTACCTGATACTCTTCTGATATTTTGCTACTTTACTTCCATGAACTGTGAACATCGGGTTGATGATATTTTCCCTCCATGGCTGCAATATTCCCAAAAACACTCATCAATTAAAGATTGAATTCTGATCCTTTCCCCTGTTCTCTTTTCTGGGGTTGTTTTGAGAAGCTCCACACTGATATATAAACTATTCTTGGAGTGAACGCCCTCTTTCTTAGTAGTCCATATGACCACTCGAGCTTAAAGATTTGGACAAATAACTTGGCCTCTGATGGAAACGTTCACCAACAATCACAAAAACTATCATATAAGACTTATCCACAAGGCAAATAGCTGATTGGAAGCACAACCTGTGCCTTAATGCATTTGGCATCAATGTTCCAATCTATAATAGTCCCCATTGAATTGATTTGTTTCAGCAAATTGCCATAGATGTTCTTGCGCCAGACTCTGCAACAGACCAAAATGTGCAACTTGCTCAACACATTAGTCCTGTTCTCTTCTGTGCATTCAGAAAAGTCAGAACCGCCTTGATTGTGCCTGTGCCTCTGCAAGTGACAAAGCCATGGCCAGCATCATTTGCTCCTCAAAGCTCTCTGGAAGCATAGGAGCGGGCAGATTTAACCCAGGTGGATCACTGTTGCATTCTGCACTTGGAGGTGCAAGAATGTCAGGAGCTTCCCATGGCAACTCAGAAGCAGATGGTACACTGCTAGAAAAACTTGTACCCACCTCCACAGCCTCAGAGCTATGGTCTAGCATCCAATCAGAAATAGACCCCCTACTTCCCCCACGTATGTGTGGGGAAAGAGCTCTTCCACTTTCTAATGAAACCTCTATCCAGCTATTAAGCTCTTGCCCGCCAACCTGTCTCATTTCCTCTGTCTGACATTTCTCCCCAGTTTGCCCAAGTCGCTCCCTTTCCACGTCTCCACCTCTGTCTGCCTGCATGTAAGATCTCGAAGTAGCACAAGCAGAAGCAATCTCGCCACTACTGTTCTCATTGAGTGCCTCATGTGCACTGCTGTTTGCTAGGATGGAGTTCCCATCATCCCCTGCATTTGCTAGATCATTCCCACCACCCTGGCCACCTGCTGGAATCTGGGAGCCCCCTCCATTCCCAACACTAAGGACCTGCCGCTCTGCTAAAGCAGCAATGGCCCCAGCAAGCCCACCCATCACAAGGCTCCGACCTGTCACCTCTCTTGTATCACCAGAACCATGCATGTGGGAAGCAGCACCATGATCACTGTCAACCATGCAATTCGGATTAGTGTCAGTTCCTTGAAAGGCAGACATCTGAGAAATTCTCTGGGGAGCTGAAATGGGCTCCATCTGTTGCTGACCTTGCTCCTGTTTTTAAAAAAAAATGAAGGATTAAAACTTTCCTCAGTTCCATTGATATGCCACGAATTATTAACAGAATATAAAATTTAAAAGCATGCTTTCAGTGTCAATCATAACTCAGAAAGCATCTTTAATTGTTAACATGTTAGCTGGAGCCTGGGCAAGAAATTAACATTCTTGAACAATAGAACATGACAATTGGTGAAAAAGAATATGATGCTGCTGGATAGATTGCATACCTCAAAAGATGGCAAAAGTAGTTAGAAGAATAAAAAATATATGCTAAATTCAGAATCTAGAAGAGCTCTATAAGTTTTAGACTTTTCCAAAGAGAGGGATAGAGGAAGTACAGAGAATACTCTTCATGAAGAGTTTGCCAGTTCACTAGCATAATAATCAATGGATGTTGACAAATTTTGTTAAGAAGACCATTATAATCCGCCAACCCACAAAGGCATGTTAGAAACATGGTGGAGAGAGATGGAGAGAGAAGGTTAGGGTGTGAGGAAATGATCCATAAATGAAGACATAATGAATTGTTCCTAATCATGAGAACTACAAGCCTTATAGGCTACACACTCATACACTTGAACCAAGTGCATGTGGGATAAGTCTCATAGTGATACCTGGCACTCACACAAACTCACACACATGAACTAGTACTAGAACTCCTAGTACTATACACCAACACATCACATCACTGAACTAGGTGGTCAATATCATCACAACAAAGTACAAGACAACAACAAGGCAGAGTACCTCTTATTGACTCCAAATACATTCAGTTTGGAGGGACAACTCAAGGCTGAGAACCGTTATTGACTCAACACAAACACACATAGCATAGAGGGCCTAGAAAGCCCAATCCGTGTCATATGGATCCTCAAGAGAGAGGCCGTGAAAATAACCCCACCCCAGCTCCTACGAGCTTCCCCTCCCCCCCCACCGCTAGCTCTACCTCCCCCCCCCCTAGCTCCTCCCCTCGCCTCGACCACCCCCACCCCCCGCCCCTCCGCCCTCGCCCCCCGCCCCCCCTCACCCTCACCCGCCGCCCACCTCGCTGCTCCCCTCTCCTCGCCTCCGCTCTCACCCCCCTCGCCGCTCTCTCGCCTTTCTGCTCCCCTCCACCTCGTCCCGCCGCTCCCCTCCACCTCGCCTCTCCATCGCCGCCCCTCGCCTCCACTCTCCCCCCCTCGTCTCGGCCGCCCTCGCCTCTCCGCTCCCTTCCATCCCGCCCCCTTCCACCTCACCTCGACTCACTCAACCCCCCCTTGCTTCACCTCACCCCCCCTCTCGCCTCTCAGCCTCACCCGCCCGACCCCCTCGCTTCACCCGCCCCCCCGCCTCCTCTCCGCTCTCCCCGCCCCCCGCTTCACCTCTCCGCCCCTCGTCACTCCAACCCCGCCCCCCCGCCCTTCCGCGCCCCCCGTCCTCCCCGCACCCCGCACCCTTCACCCCGCCCCTCGCCCCCCTCACTCCGCCTCACCCGCCCTTCCGCTCCACTCCTCCACCCCACCACCCCCTCCCTTCCGCCCCGTCCCGCCTCACCCCGCTCCCGCCGCCTCTTCACTTCACCAACTCTCCACCCCCACTCCCCCCGCATCACCCTCGCCTCCCAGCCTTCCGTTCCTCTCCACACCCATGCTCCACCCTCCCGCTTCGACCCCCCCTTTTTGGGTGGCAGCCTGTTCCTCATCGAAAGCTTGCAGTTAGTCTTGGTGGTATGGCGGCTCCTTGCCCGGATCCGGAGACCCAGTCGGACCCTCCCTCTCCAGATGCCTACCGCGTTATCCTGACAGAGCAACAATCATCTCGTGTTCAGGAGGTTGCCATTGACTTTGCCCGTACCTCTGTTTACGGTAGAGTCATTGGACACTCTCCCTCCAAATCAGCCATCAGGGACTGGCTCCAGTCCACTCTCCTGCTAGAGGATGGCCATATTGAGGAGGTGGCCCTTATGGGAAGGGGCATCTTCTGGCTCAAACTCTCCAATGAGAAAGCTGCGAGCAACCTGATTGCCGGTTCCCCCACATCGGTGGATGGAAAGATTATCATGATAGTCCCGTGGTACCGTGGATTCAGCGCAGCGGATTTTGATGTTCGGTTCCGTATACCTCGCCACCCAGTGACACTAGTCTTTCCAGGTCTTGCTGCTGAGCTGTGGCCGATTGTCAGGGACTTGGGTTCCCACTTCGGCTGGGTTATGCACGACACTTTCGCCGACGCGGTGACTACGACAGGAGCCCCCCGAGTCCGTGTGGCTGTGGCAGATCCTGCGACTCTCCCTGCAGTGATCGAGATCGTGACAGATGCCGGCAGCATCACCCAGAGCATGATAGTCACCGGACAGCCAGGTCAGTGCCTGCGGTGCCACGGCTTTGGGCACTTGGCGGCTGCTTGTCCACGTTTCGCCAGCTCGTCTCGACCCCCCCTGCCCCCGCCCCCTCCGCCCCCCCCGGACAGCCACGTCAGGAGGAGCCGAGGCAGCCGGAGTCCGGTCCAAAGTTAGTGGGCGGTTGGACCGAGGTTAGAAGGAGAAGAGGAAAGAACAAGAAGATTTCGGATAAAGGCAAGGAGGCAGAGGTTACCCTTCCTGCAGCAGCACCCCAGAGACCTGACAGGCAGCCGCCCCAGGGACCTGGGAGAGCTTCTTCTTCGACGGCAGCCCGCCCTTCACAGCCTCAGATCCCCCTCTCTCCCGCTCCCCCGCCCCCTTCCACTCAGTCCCAACCCCTTCCCCACTTTCCCCCCTTCGCCCGACCCGCAGCTTCAGCCCCCGCCTCTTCTTCCTCAGTCTCCTCCTCCTCCCTCTCAGCCCCAGTTCCAGATGCATCCCCATCCCCCCCCCTCCCCCCATCCCCCCCCCCCTCCCCCCGTCCCCCTCGACTCTCCCTCAGAGTTAGCTGCACCGTCGGCTTCCCAGCCGAGGGCAGCCCCTGCTCCTCCTCCTCCACCTCCTCCGTTAGTCGCCTCCGTGGAGTTCGAGTCGCCTACCCCTCAGCCTCCTCCCCCTCCCCCCCCGTTGGCAGGACACCCGGAGTCTACACCACCACTGGAGCAGGCTTCCCTGTCCGCTAGCCCCTCAGTGGCAGACTCCGATGGGTCTCAGCTTCAGGAGAGAGAGCTTCCTCGAGACTTTTACAGATCTGGCCCCTGGGACTACTTGGATTGGCCGACCTTGGGACCTTCCCGGCTTGTCTCGACATCAGCATCTTCCTGCTCCGTAAAGGGGCAGATTGGAAGATTGCCGCCTTGGCCCCTAGGGATGGCCCTAGCTTCGCTTTCACGTTCCTCAGCGATGGCACCGAGACCTGGACAGACGACTCGGCTTGGGAGGCTCTCAGAGAGCAGACACACGCCCAGGTTTGCTCATGGATTGGCCCATCCGGTGGGCAGCTTCTCGAGACTCAGTGGTCCGAGGGTGATGTGCGCCTGCGGTGGCGTTGCGCTGCCAAACGCTTCCGACTGATTGTGATCCTCAGACCTCCCCTGTCATGGCCCCTCCCCCAGGATGTCAGAGCTTGGTCCCATCAGAAACTCCGAACCTTCTATGGGATGACCACTTCAGAGATCTCGAGTTGGCTCGAGAAAGCATTTGCTCATGGCACCAAAGGCCTCTCGCCTTTGCTGAAGGTGTTGAAGAACGGGCAGGACGACCCCGTCTCCCCCTCCAAACCTTCTCATAAGCGGCAGCGCCTGCACTCCGATATGTCTGCTTCCTCATTGACTTCGACCGCGAGCAGACAGTTGTTCGCAGCCTCCCATCCCTCTCCATGAGCCTACACCTCGTATCCTGGAATGTGAACGGGTTTCACTCTTCTGGCACCCGTGGTCCCAGGAAGCTCATTTTGCGACGGGAACTTCAGCCTGCAGTGATTGGTCGTTTGGATGTACTTCTGCTCCAGGAGCACAAGCTTTCTGCGGCTCATTCCCGTAGCTGCGGGAAGGTTCTCCCTGGACGTTCCTACACTTATTGGGAGCCCTCGATCAGCGCACAGGGGAGGAGTGGGGGTGTCTGTACCTCCGTGTGCGAGCAGTTAGCCCAGGGAGTTTTCGGTCATGGCACATTGATCCCAGGCCGGGCCCTTTGGGTAGGCCTGGATTTGGAGGGATCCAAAATTGGAATCCTCAACATTTATGCTCCCACAGACCTCCGATGCAGAGCCACTTTCTGGAGGACACTTTCAGGGATTCTTCCAGACATGGATTCCTGGATTGTTGGAGGTGACTTCAACAATCTGGAGACCTTGGAGGACCAGCAGGGCAGAGGTCCGGAGTTCACAGGTATGGCTCAGGCAGAGCAGTCAGCTTGGGACTCTTTCATCTTCGCGACAGGAGGGAGGGACAGTTGGAGAGACCCGTCCTTCCGGCGTTGGCACGGGAGCCTGGACTTCTCATGGGGCTTCCGCAGGGAAGGAGGCAGACTCCTAGAGAGGCTTGATAGATTCTATGTCAGTGATTGGGCCATCAGCAGAGGCGGTCAGGCGGGTATAGTTCCAGGGACGACACTTTCCGACCATGCGCCTGTGCTCCTATCATTAGATTCGGCAGCCCAGACCCTTCCCCCCCGGTCATTCAGGATTCCCGACTCCATTTTCTCGAGGGAGGACGTGCGCAGCAGTATTTGCAGTCTTTGGGACAGAGACTAGGGCGAGGGCGTGGATCTGGTTAACTCGGTTGCGCAGGCTTTGCAAGAGTCCAGCCAGATTTGCCAGCTCGCAGCCCTACAGGTTCGACAGGATTGGTGGGGCAGAGAGAGAGCTCTTCGGAGGGACCTCGCCTCCATTCAGCGACTCCAGCAGGCTTCCCCGGGCTCGGAGGAGCTTCGGATCTAGGCCCTTCGAGCCAGAGCCCTTCTGGAGGAGACACTCCAGCGTCGTTCAGAGTTTTCCTATCACGCCTCTCTCTCCTTCTGGGCCCGGAAGGGTGACCGGATGTGCAAGGAGTTCTTCAGGACACATGGCCAGAGAGCTGCAGGTGATCAGCTTCGGAGTCTCAGGACAGCGGATGGTCACATCGTTACGGATCCAGGGGAGGTCCTGGGGTTGGCCACTGACTTCTACAGGACCCTCTTCCAGCAGGAGCCGCTTGCCCCTCGTGCTAGTCGTGCCCGTGAGGAGGTGTGGAGGCACATTCCATCCCTGGTCCAGCCTAGCATGCAGGCGACGTTGTTGGCACCGTTCACCATGGATGAGATGTTGGAGGCCTTGATGGCCATCGACGGACAGAAATGCCCAGGGGAGGATGGGCTCTCCCGGGCATTCTTCACCTCCTTCTGGGACCAGATCCATCAGCCCCTCCTTGCAGCTCTGCAGGGGATTTTCAACAGCGGTCAGATGCCAGAGAGCCTTTCCTTGGGACTGATTTGCCTCATCCCGAAGGGAGGAGATAGACAGGAGATCCGCCAGTGGCGTCCGATCACTCTCCTTACCACTGCCTACAAAATCCTCGCCAAGATGATCAGTGCCAGAGTTCGGCCTCTACTCCCAGACCTCATCCATGACACTCAGACAGGCTTTGTCCAGGATCGCAGTATCTTGGATAATGTCTTCACCTTTTCAGAGGCGGCGGAGTGGGCTCAGCACAGCGGATCACACCTTGCCATTCTACTTCTCGACTTCGAGAAGGCCTACGATCGCGTGGACTGGTCCTTTTTGGAGGGGACTCTGGAGCGGCTAGGTTTCCCGGCAAGTTGGATTCAGGGTATCTCAGCTTTGTACAGGACAGCGTCTAGCAGGGTCATCATTGGAGGCAGGATGGGTGAGCGCTTTAGCTTGGAGAGATCAATGCGTCAGGGCTGCCCCCTTGCTCCTTACCTGTTTCTCTTCTTCGCCGAGGCCATGACTGACTTACCTTCGGGCGAGGTCCACAGGGATCAGGGGTGTTCGCCTTCCACTCCGGGAGGACACGGAGCTTTTGGACTCGGAGTACGCAGATGATACAGCCCTTTATGTCCAGGACGATGAGAGGATGCTAGAGAGGGTGCGGATGGCCCTGGAGGTCTTCTGCTCGGCCGCTGGTGCGAAAATCAACTGGAACAAATCAGTTGGTTTTCTCACAGACCCTGGGGCGTGTTCTCAGTGGGGGCGATTTCTGGGTTTCAGATGGATTCCACGGGGACAGACAGCTAGATACCTTGGCTTTCAGGTTGGCCTAGACATCACGCCAGCTCAGCAGTTTCTCCCGGTGCTAGACTCCATCCGACGGAAGCTGGCTTTCTGGAGCACTGCTAAGCTCTCTCTTGCAGGTCGTGCCCTGGTAGTTAACCAGGTCCTCCTAGCCACGGCTTGGTATGTGGCTTCCTGCTGGTGCTTCTCGAGATCCAGCGTGGCACAACTCAGGAGGTTGGTTCGGAACTTCCTTTGGTCCGGGGAGGATGGTCTTAGAGATACCAGAGCCAGGGTTGCTTGGCAGACAGTCATTACTAGGCAATTAATTCCTACGGCCAAAGTGTGCAACAAGAGGGCCAAAAGAGTAGTGCAATAAAAAATTGCTAATTTTAGCACAAGACTCCAAAAAGAGCAGAGAGTCCTCTTTTTGGGGGCAAGAGGCCAAAATCAGTTCCAAAGGAGCCAAATCATTAGTTGCGAGCTGCTAGAGCCTACCAAGTGCTGCCAAAGCCAAATCGCCATTTGCCAAGAGCATCCAGAGCTTGCCAGGGGAAATTGCCATCAGCCAGGGCCAGTTCCAATGCATCCACAGCCTGTCGAAAGAAATCGCAGCTGATCTAGGAGCCTGTTGCAGATTTCGATTTCTGCCAAGGTGTCTTCTTTAGATTGCGATTTGAGCTTCAGGTCTTCCGGGATGTTCCAAGTGGCTGCGACTTGTTCCAAGGCTGTTCCAGGTGATTGCGACCTGTCAACGTTGCTGTTGGAGATTGCGATTTTCTTTCCAGGCTGTCCAGGACCTGCAGAACCTTGCCATTTGATTCTGAGGAGCTTCTCGGTGTTGCTGTTGATTTTATTAACTTTCCAGGCGTGGGTGTTGTCTTCTAAGCTGCTTTTGGGACTGTGCCAGAGCAGAATCAACTTTTCTCTGCAAGATCTAGGGTTTTCCAGCCTCGGTGACCTATCCTTTGTAGATACTTGGTAGAAGAAGGCTTGCTTTTTGCCTGCTTTTGCCGTTCCCTGATTGGTTGCTGGCTAGTTATTGCGTTCGGGTTTCTTTCCTCGCGAAGAAAGGTTGATTTATGCCATTGGGCACTGGCTAGAGAGACTATAGATTGAGGCAACCTGTTTGGAAGTGCTGTGTTGATTGATTGCACCAAAGTTTCGCTGTTGAGGGCTTGCCTTGCAATTGTTCAACCGTGTCTGGCTGGTTGGGCACTTGATTATGCAATTGTAAGTGTGGCACAGCAGTGGATGCTTCTGGGAGTCTCTGTTGAATGCTTTGGTTGGCTGAGGACAGAGTGTTGTCTAATAATTGGATGCCATTTCACCATTTGAATTTGAGCAGGGAATATCATCCTGCTTCAACAACATGTATCCACATGCTTATTAAGAAATGAAATGTTTTCCTACTGTTCAGTTACGGTCAATGGGGACTAGGTCTAGCATTTGAGGGTGGACTCCCTTGCTGGAGGTTATGGGCATTAGTGACCCACAAGAGTGATGGCCTCTCTTAGAGAGGGACATCTAGAAACCACACCCCACCTGAGTACCCAAACATGGGACCAATCAAATGCACAGATTGCATATTGACCTAGGAACCATTCAAGAGAATGTTCCCTGAGCTTTGGGTGTGGGCCTGGCAACATGCCAAGAGTAATGGAGATACAAGATAAGACGACAAACAAATGAGCTCAGTATGGCTCAATTATGACCTTAGAGTACGTCAGTAGATAGTCCAAGCTGTTAGAAACCCGTGGGTGCGATCAGAATTGAATCTGACAACTTTGAAATTTTAGGGTTTTACATGTGGCAGACTGCCACATGGAATCTGAGCTGGCAAGTCAGTCCACCTGTCCCACACATGTGGCAGCATGCATGGCAGGTGGCAGGGCATGCAGGCCAAGTATCTGGCCCCATTTGGGACAAGTTGTGGACTGACCTCTTTGGGACTGCAGCCCACCAAAAATCTGGGACAAGTGTCCACCTTCCACTCTGGGCCTTGGGGGGGGGGGGGGAGCCTATAAAAGAAGGCCTCTCCCCTTCATTCCCTACATGAAAAAATTCGTCACTTTTCTTCTCCCTCCTTTTGGTTGATGCAGCATAACCTCTCCAGCTCCTTGGGTGCAGCCAGCTTCTCCCCAAGCCATTCTCTCACCTCAGCAGCACTCTCTCTACAACAGCACACTCTCTCTCTACAGTTCCAGCCCCTCCTCTCCAAAAATCTGCCCCCTCTCAGGTCTTCTAGAAGAGCAGCAGCATCCTCTCTCCTCCTCCTAGCCTGGAGCAGCCACAGCCCCTTTCTCTCTCCTGCTGCAGTCTTTCTCTCTCTATTGCAAAATTTCTCTCTCTACTGTTCCAGCCCCTCCCCTTGCAGAAATCTGCCTTTCTCTGCACCTCTAGAACAGCACATCCCCTCCCTTGGGATCAGCATTGGCACTCTCTCTCTACAGCTATCATTCCATAAAGGCTTTCTCTCTCTAGCCTACAAGCTGTTTTTCTGAGCTGTTCTCATTCGAGTCCCATTTCCACACTCTCCTCACCCAAGGGAGCTTCAGAGGGGTATCAAGGACTTCATCTACAAAAGGGTCAAGTCACGGAGGGAGTTTGTATTGTCAAGTTTATCTCATTTACAGCACTATTTCATGTTGTTTCTACTATCTTTTTAGAAACTAGTGCTTACCTCTAATGGCGGATGTGAGTGGTGATTGTTGCACGCTTCTTCCTTGTGGATTGGGCGAGCCAAGAGTTGAAACTTGAGCTTGGAGTCCTCCTTTCTGTTGTCTACCTTGTACATATGCTCTTGAGTCTTGTATCTAAGTCCTAGGCTTTCACTGAGTTCATTAATTTGGAAGGTGCATTGCACCTTGGTCTTGTATCTCCATTTTCAAGAATAAAGTGAGCCTCGATAAGGAGGGGCCGTCTTGGTCCCTCGATCATATTGCAATTTCCAATGATGTCACTTTGTGTTTAAGCTGTATAAGTCTTAATTCCAGCTTAATTGCAATCTCTTAAATTCAAGTATATGTGTTTGGTAACTCGCAATCATTTTATTTCAAACACCTTTGCAAAATCCGTTGTCTGAATTGATAGAAAGCACCGAGTAGTTTACATGGCTTTGAATGAAATGATTGCGAGTTGCCAAACACATATACTTAAACTTAAAAGATTGCAATTTAAGTTGGAATTAAGACTTATACAGCTTGAACACAAAGTGACATCATTGGAAATTGCAATATGATTGAGGAACCAAGACGGCCCCTCCCCCTTATCCAGGCTCACTTTATTCTTGAAAATAGAGATACAAGACCAAGGTGCAATGCACCTTCCAAATTGATGAACTCAGTGAAAGCCTAGGACCTAGATACAAGACTCAAGAGCATATGTACAAGGTAGACAACAGAAAGGAGGACTCCAAGCTCAAGTTTCAACTCTTGGCTTGCCCAATCCACAAGGAAGAAGCCTACAATAATCACCACTTACATCCAACATTAGAGGCAAGCACTAGTTTCTAAAAAGATAGTAGAAACAACATGAAATAGTGCTCTAAATGAGATAAACTTGACAATACAGACTCCCTTCGTGACTTGACCCTTTTGTAGATGAAGTCCTTGATGCCTCTGAAGCTCCGTTGGGTGAGGAGAGTGTCGAAATGGGGCTGGAATGAGAACAGCTCAAAAAAACAGCCTATAGGCTAGAGAGAGAAAGCCTTTATGGGATGATAGCTGTAGAGAGAGTGTGTCAATGCTGATCCCAAGGGAGGGGATGTGCTGTTCTAGAGGTGCAGAGAAAGGCAGATTTCTGCAAGGGGAAGGGGCTGGAACAGTAGAGAGAGAAATTCTGCAATAGAGAGAGAAAGACCGCAGCAGGTGAGAGAAAGGGGCTGTGGCTGCTCCAGGCTAGGAGGAGGAGAGACGATGCTGCTGCTATTCCAGAAGACCTGAGAGGGGGCAGATTTCTGGAGAGGACGGGCTGGAACTGTAGAGAGAGTGTGTGCTGCTGTAGAGAGAGAAAGTGCTGCTGAGGTGAGAGAATGGCCTGGGGAGAAGCTGGCTGCACCCAAGGAGCTGGAGAGGTTATGCTGCATCAACCAAAAGGAGGGAGAAGAAAAGTGACGAATTTTTTCATGTAGGGAATGAAAAGGAAAGGCCTTCTTTTATAGGTTCAGCCCCCGCCCCCCCCCCAAGACCCAAAGTGGAAGGTGGACACTTGTCCCAGATTTTTGGTGGGCTGCAGTCCCAAAGAGGACAACCCACAACCTACCCCAAATGGGGCCAGACACTTGACCTGCATGCCCTACCACCTGCCATGCATGCTGCCACATGTGTGGGACAGGTGGACTGACCTGCCAGCTCAGATTCCACGTGTCAGCTGCCACGTGTCACTCCCAAAAACCCTAAAATTTCAAAGTTGTTAGAATTCAATTTTGATCGCACCCACGGGTTCCTAACAGCTTGGACTATCTACTGACATACTCTAAGGTCATAATTGACCCATACTGAGCTCATTTGTTTGTCGTCTTATCTTGTATCTCCATTACTCTTGGCATGCTGCCAAGCCCACACCTAAAGCTCAGGGAACATTCTCTTGAATGGTTCCTAGGTCAGTATGCAATCTGTGCATTTGATTGGTCCCATGTTTGGGTACTCAGGTCGGGTGTGGTTTCCAGATGTCCCTCTCAAAGAGAGGCCATCACTCTTGTGGGTCACTAATGCCCACAACCCCAAGCAAGGGGGTCCACCCTCAAATGCCCATAACCCCAAGCAAGGGGGTCCACCCCATCAACCGTAATTGAACAGTAGGAAAACATTTCATTTCTTAATAAGCATACTATTGAAAAACAAAAGAAATATTTTCAAGCAAGTGGATACATGTTGTTGAAGCAAGATGACATTCCCTCCGCCTTTCATTCGGTTGTCCTCAACTAAAATGCTTTCTCATAAGCATCCAGGATTTCAGGACACTCATGAAATGTAGCTCTATCCACCCATTGGGCATCGGTGGATGGGAGCCCTCTGAACTTCAAAAGGTACATCTTGCGAGTCGTGCCTTGACGTCCCGTAGTGAAGTTATGCAGAATAATCTGCTCTGGGATCAACAAGATCTCAATGTCCTCTACTTCAGGTGCATCATCCAGTGTGGGCTCTTGAGGTGGTTCCCCAATGAAGGGTTTCACCAAGCTTACGTGGAATACATCATGGATCTTCCAATGCTCTGGAAGTCTCAATCGGACTGAGACATCATTTATTACCTGCAACACCTGAAAAGGACCATAATATCGAAAGGATAGCTTGAAGTAGATGCGCTTTTGCCCACTTTGGTTTTTAATTGGGCTTTCTCAAATTTCAATAAGACCCATTGGCCTTCTTTCACTGCAAACGCCCTCCGTCTTTTATTTGTAGCTGCTCTTTGTTTCTCCTCTGCCTTTTGAATGGCTGCTCGAACCGTGGCATAAGCAGAGTCATAATCCTCCACGAATTGATCAGCGGCAAATATTTTCTCTTTTGTTTGCATGAGTGGAGTTGGTAAAGATCTATCATATACAATTTCGAAAGGCGCTTTTCAAGTGGAGGAATGAATTGTGTTATTATAAGCAAACTCCACAAGAGGAAGGAATTTCTCCCAAAAGGTTTGCTGGTCATGCGCATAAAATTTCAGCAAATCCAAGAGTGTACTATTCGTAACTTCAGTTTGGCCATCCGTTCGAGGATGAAAAGCTACTCCAGACTACCGAGGTTGGAACTAGGGTCATCCAAACGGCTGGGTAAGAGCGGAACCAATACATGGTATGCAAGTATATCCACATGGTTTGCCAATCACGGTATTCAGATGGACCAGCTTTCCCCTTTTAGTACACAACATGGATGCACCGCCTAAATCAATCCCACGAGATGATATTAACCATATCATACAATTAGATCTCCTCCAACTCCATACATCTCGGACTTGGGGAGGGGACTTGGAGTTCCTTGGAGGAGGAGCTAGCTGATATGAGAGCAGTCTGGATCTGGAGATATAGCCGACACGGCGCTGCCAATTGAGGGATGCAGAGACCACGCACGATGCGAAAAGTGACTAGAGCACACACGATCGAGGTCCAACCTATCTCAGCTTTCCTTAGAGGAGACCGCCAGAGATGAGGCAGCACTCTTGACATGCCTGACGGATCCAAAGATCGAGAAGACCATGTCCTCCGCCACAGCATGAGACAACCCAACAGACGCAGATTCGAGATATTTTTTACAGCTCCCCGGAGAGCCACCATGGTGCTGGGATTTGGCTTTTGAGTCCCCGCTTTCAGTTTGCATTTGAGTTTTACTTGAGCTCTTGAGTTCTTTAGCTTAGCACAGTACTCAGTATGGGCCCTAGTGCGCCCTTTTCTTCAGCCCATTGAGGCTTGTATGAGTTATTTACTCTTGGTGTACTTTGTCCCATAGGCCCACAAGGCCTCTCGAGGATGTTAATCTCTCTCTCTCTCTCTCTCTCTCTCTCTCTCTCTCTCTCTCTCTCTCGCGCACGCGCATGCATGTAAACACACAAATATGCCTCTACGTCCAAGAGAAACATTCACTATCTCATTTAATTCTGATTTTGTGCACAATCCAGCTATACCTGAATAGATAGCCATATGGCCTCCATCACCATTATGTCCTCCAAATCCAAATCAAAATCATCGTCTCTGCAATAGCCACACAACAATGACAATTGTTTCATCAATCAATGCCTCATCAACACAAACCTTATTAAAAACTGTCAAAAGAAATTTATAAGGTTCATCAACAAGATATACCTTCATAAGACTCCAGTATATCCAATTTTACAAATTAAATATTTTATAAAGCAAGTAAATTAACAAAGGAAAGAAGGAAGTTTGTAAGCAACTCTAAACAAAGTTATAAGTAAATCAGAAAATAAAAAATAAAAACCAACTTTGTGAGCAAAGCTGCGCTTGTGTTCTCATCAGTACTCAAGCATAAGCTGCCATCTAGGTTTCAAATGATTATGTAAACATGGTAAGGCGAAACCACACAAAATGTTCATTAAGCATGTTGACTTTTTGTATGTAACAATGCCTTTGACTATCTACAATAAATTCCCACTCTCTTATAGTTTAAAACTCATGTCCCATGCATTGAAGTACGCACTAAGCAACCAAAATTCTTCAAAGCTTACATGCACAACTCATCCCGATTCCCAACAAAAGACAAAAGTAGTCTCTCTCTCTCTCTCTCAGGGCTGCGCTGTTTTGCTTCTGTGTGGACCATAGATCCTCCTACTTTATGAAAGAGAGAGAGAGAGAATTCATTCCTTCAGGGAGAAAAAAGAAAGAAATAAAAGTCTTTCACAGACCGAAGGGCCTATGAGACTAAGAAAACCAGATACAATAAGCTGAATGCGTGGAGCCTCTGAGCAAACGCTAGTACAAAGTGTCTGAGCCCATGCCTCCCTTGTCCATGCCCTGGTCCTTGAAGCAGGCTCCCTGCAGCTCCAATCTGCTCCTCAGATGGACTACTGGTGAGTGAGTTGTAAGGCCCCATAGGCCCCCTTTATATATGGGAAATCCCCTTCCAATACCACCGAGCAGCCAGCCCCAATCTGGCCGACAGGACCAGGTCTGTAAACCGACCTGGTTGGCTGGCTTAAACCAGCCCAACCAGGCCCTAAGTCAGCCGACCCTGTAAGCTCCTCCCCCTGGTCTGTTTTGCCTCTTTCCAGGCCCTCTATGCAGGCCCACACCTGCCCATTTGCTGCTACTTGTAGGGCGCCTTCTAGCATCATCAGATCTGCCTCTGTCCACGGCATGTTCCCTCCCCAACACAGGCTCAAACTCTGCTGCAGCCCATCGCAGACATGCTCCTGCTGTTCCACGTCCTGTCAGGCCTCTTCCAGCCCACGAACCTCCTGCAAATACATCCATACATGCTGACGCAGGTATCTGTACTGCTGTTGACGACATCGCTGCTGCCGTCGCCCTGTTCCAGCCTGTTTTCTGTGTGCAGATCTGGCTCTCCAGTCGTAGACAGCCGCATGGCATAGCCCTGCCAGATCTGCCCTCCGGGAGATGCTCCTTCTGCCAGGTATTGTTTCCTTTGTGCTGCCCACATGGCAGCCTGTTTGCTGCCCATGTCTGACATGACCCCGCAGAATCTAACCCACCAGAATCATGCACAGGCACCTCAATCAGCCCGACCACCTCGGAGCTCGTGGGCTACAGCTCGACTCATCCATAGGCTCGTATCTAACCCAGGTGTCCCATACCACCTGAGCCCGTCTAGAGGACCTTCGATACGCCACCTATGATCCACCATGTAGATGGCTAGAGTCCTGACCAGGGTCCAAGCCCCATCCATCATTTGAGGAGCGCTCAACTCAACTGCCACAACAGCACTGCCCCTCCCTCCATATAGAAGGAAACCCGCTGTAGATAGCATGACGCTATGAATAGCTCCCTCCATATAAAGAGAGCACTATATATGAAGCAATCTCTATATAGAGCAATCTCGGCTACAAATACCCATCCAGCCCTTTGCCCAGCCCTTTGCTATCCCATAACCCACGTTCACGGTTCAACTGCTATCCAACCCTAGGTACACCATGCACATGACACTCTCCCCTTTCTCCAAGAACTCACTCCTGAGTTCACGAGAAAGCCCGAAAACTCTCTGAGAAAGTCAGTCAATGCCAATAACAATACTCTGACTATCCATTTGAGTGTGGTATACTTTCCATGAGACTCTAATCAAAGAGAATCTCAGGCCAAAGACAACCTTTGATAACCAACTCAAGGAAGTAAATCGCTCAATCTAAACGAGGTTACATAACTTCAAGTATTATTCTCGAGAAATCAAGTAACTCTTGAATCACAGAGTTAGTTCCTTTGACATATCCATACACAAGCATGGTAAAATCTTGGTACCTAAAGGTTAATGATTCTGTCAACCTAGTTCTGACTTGGTTATGGGGAAAAATATTCACCATGCTGAATACCCTTGAACTCAAAATCTTAGGATCATATAAGGGAATCATTGTTCTAACAACCCCATCAATGGAACCCCTCGAGGTCAATTTTTAAGTTGCAATTTCTATCAATCCTAATTCCTGAATTACTTGGTATTCATGAAGAAAATCCATCAACTGAATACCCTTGTAAATCAAATTCTTGGGTTGAAATACATGACAGACTTTCCATCCCAAAACTATTAGGTATCCATCTTTCCAAGTATCATGCTTCAAATGAAGGATTCTCTCAAAATAAACGCCAAGTCCTAGACTATCAATGGACAAAATCCTGACCAAAGATATGGTCCCCTGATCCATCCTCGGAATGCCCCTACATGAGGATAATCAATAAAAATTCAGGCTATATCTATTCAATTTTACCTTCTAGACATGCAAATAGTCAACTATCATAGGAATAACATCCTATGGAATCCAGAGATTACGGAAATATGCAATCCGAGATCTCTCAAAACAAGATCCACTATTGGATATCCTGTATAAACTTGTGTACAATAAAACCGCTCCTATCACAAGATGATCCAGTTCTTAGGATCTCTAACCTTGGAACACCCTGTTCCAATCAAGGCATGACAGACCATCATCACGATAGATGTGGTAACCCTCCCTGAGATTGAGTCTAGACTATGGAGCTCCAAGGTTGAACCCAAAGATACATGGCTACTCTCAAAGGTAAAGAATCCTAGTTAGTCGTTGTAAAGTGTCTAAGCAACTTGCCCCCAATTCAATTCATCCTACTTGTACCTCATCCTAGTAGCCCTTAAGTATTGCTCCACATTGGATTATACCATCACATCAAAGAATCTTAGATGTAACCATAGTTTTTTCCATACATTATCATACACATATTGCATACGAGTACGGAAGTATGATTGGAGTATGGATCAGCTCTTGGGTTTGAATCATACATGACCCTAATTTTACCCCCAAATAAAACCAAGAAAATATACATTGTACACATTTAATTGATAGAGAGCTACAAAACTTTCAACTTTAAACTTGTATTAATTTTGAAGTCAAGAGACTAATAAAAAAATGTTTTCATAATGCCCCCCCCCCAAAAAAAAACAAGTATGATCGGCTGTACCATACGCGTACGGGATAATTATTTCATATGCATATGGTTTAGCTAACCATACGCGTATGGACCCAACTATGGATGTAACATACCTTAGTGTCCCATACCACCAAGATATACTGTAAGTAAAAAACTTGGTGGACAATATGAGTGAATTAGGGTAGCCAATCCCTCTTCAACTCAGACAATCCCAGATTGAGTTACGGTGGCACATCCTGTTCTCAATCCTTGTCTTAATGTGATTATAATATATATCACCCTCTTGTGTCACAATACCCCAACCAAAAGGTCAGAGAAGAAAACAAGTAGGTACTGTCCCTAACGATCTGAATCATGTCTAGCCATGACCTCGGTCTAAAAAAGTAAGAATCGGAATGATCCCCCCGTTGGACATGACTCAAGAAGGTATTCAAACAAGACTCGACCTAGTCTAATAAATAAGAACCTTCAAAAGTCAAAAGTGTAACTCAAATAAACATTATTACCCACAATCACATCGAAATCAAATTCCAGGGTACCCAATCCCTCTTCAACTCAAACAATCCCAAATTGAGTTAGGGTGGCAAATCTGTTCTCAATCCTTGTCTTAATGTGATTATATCGCCCCCTTGTGTCACCATGCCCAACCAAAAGGTCACAGAAGAAAACAAGTAGGTACTATCCCTAACGACTCCTGAATCCTATCTAGCCATGACCTCGCTCTAAAAAAGTGAGAATCGAAATGATCCCCCTGTTGGACATGACTCAAGAAGGTATCCAAACAAGACTCGTCCTAGTCTAATAAATAAGAACCTTCATATGTCCAAAGAGTAACTCAAAGAAACATTATTACCCACAATCACATCGAGATCAAATTCCAAATAGAAACTAAACAGGAATCTATTCGCCAAGATTCTAGAAAGAAATATCCAATTGTCTTTGCTAACTCCAATTTTATATGTAACATATACTCAAGCATCATTGATGTTCCATATATCTAAAAAGCGTCAAGCTATATGAAAGAAAAGTACATATTATATAATTTGAAAAGAACCATCAAATTATAAATGCCATCACAATTTGTACAAAATTGGGGACCTTCTCAACCAAAAGCGGTTCAAGGATCTAGCCAAGCCAAAAAAATAAGTGGGTGATGGCCAAAACTGAGGATCTAAGACTCTTCATCGCTTCTCAATAATGCAGAAGCGATACAAAGAGTCTAAAACATGTTGTCTACATTTAGGACAGCATGAACCTTCTTCAAAGTACTTCTAGAAGTGAGGGTTTTTGTAGTTGTGAAGAGCTGCCCACAGTTAATCCATCAAGGAATCCATGTGCTGAAGTGATGAAGTGAGCGAGAAGGGAATCCCAGGTATATAAATAGCCAGGAAGGACCATCAAAAGCTGGGCGAATTCCGGGTGGGTGCTTGTTTTAGTGCAAGTGCTTTTCCTGCTAGAGAAAAACAAAAAAGCAACCTGCTTTCTGCTATTTTTGGCCCAAAAAACAGTCTCGCTTTTTATAAAACCAAAACTCGCTAAAATAGCCATACCCTCCTTTCAAAGCCAAGCTCCTAGCCCTAATCTCATCGCCCTTGTTCCTGATGCCTGAATCGACAAAACAAGCCGCTCTCTGGGCTTATGAACTCTCCCTTTTTCCTCCACCTTCTAGGGTAGGAAACTCATCCTCGAGAACCTAGAGCGAATTCTCTCCCTAACCAGCCAACTCTCACGCTAGCCCACATAGACAATCGCATCAACAACCTAGCGTGCGAAATTCTAGCCCAAAAACGAACCATCCCCATATCTCATGCTGATATCTCATCGCCTGCCCTACATAGCAACCAAGAGAAAAGCACACAGCCCTTGGTCATCTATTTCTTCCACAACTCTCCCAAACACATGTGCATCAATCAGCCAACGATTCAGCCCATACATGAGTGAAAATTCAGATTTGCAGGAGCAATCTAAAAAACTTACCTGGAAGACATCTTTGCTATATACCTCGCATTGATTCAATCGTGATAGGATGGCTCTGATACCAAATGACAGGATCTAGCCCTATCACTCACCTAGAATCTCATCCTCGATCCAACCAGAATCACCTCGATCCTCCCGACCACCCTCGAGCACATGGGCTGCAGCTCAACTAACCCATAGGCTCGTATCTAACCCAGCCGTCCCATAGCACTTGAGCCCATCCAGAGGACCTTTGATACGCCACCTATGATCTGCCATGTAGATGGCCAGAGTCTAGACAAGCCCCATCCATCAATTGAGGAGACCTCATCTGAACTGCCGTGCACTGGCCCTCCCTCTATATAGAAGGAAACCCACCATAGATAGCATGACACTATGAATAGCTCCCTCCATATAAAGCAAGCACTATATATGAAGCATTCTCTATATAGAGCAATCTCGGCTAAAAAGCCATCCAGTCCTTTTCTATCCCATAACCCACGTTCACCTCCTATCCAACCCTAGGTACACCATGCACATATGTGGCAGTCCCCCTCTCTATCGTTTTCTTTGTGAGCTTGCTGCCCACATGGCAGACTAGGTACAGCCTGTGTGGCAGCCCCCTCTACATGATTTTCTCTCTGGGTTTGCTGCCACCAAAGTGTTGAACCGTAACCCTAAGTTCACCTCCCTCACACACTCCTCATTGGGGGCTGGAGGTGACTTCTCCAACAGAATCCTATTTCAAATGACCTTGCAACAGAGACTCAATGCCATGAGTATGAGGGTGACAACCAAGAGATGTTGAGTCTAATCATTAGGTCCAAAGAGGATCCCTCCTTCCCATATGACCTTGGGGGTCCACTTTATGTGACACCATCGTAGATGGTGACCGCCAGTCTAAGCATCCTAGGATATTCCAGCAATTTAGGATTGAGGTATTGATGATTGCATGGATGTTGGCAGAGATTCAAATCAGAATTCTTGTGTTGATGATGATAACCTGTTTTGGGACACCCAATCTGATCTGTACAGCATCTGTCCTGAGGCATTCACAGGAGCTCACATGGGACCTCAAAGTGCCCAAACACTCAGACTAAAAGGGGCAATTTATGGCAGACCTATTCGTATCTTGGTGGATAGTGGGAGCACCCTCAACTTCATAAATTCCAAGTTTGTCATAGCAGTCAGGTTGCATCCTGCAGAGATTGATCATGGCCTGCAAGTACAAGTGGCTAATGGGAAGCATACTCTCAGTAGGTACTGTTGTCAGGTCACCCAACCGTGGTTCAGAACAACAGCCCATGATTGAGAGCAACCAGATCATGCTAAGATCCCCTTCAACTTTTTATGGGGCCTTTCAACCACGGTGCTCAAGACTTGAAAGCCGCTCAGGACTTGAGCCTCAATCAAACAGTAGAGTCGGGAGCCCTCAATCGACCGACAGTCGCTTGATTTCTAGGGCTTGTCAACAGTCAACATCCGACGTCACCTGATTTCCACAGGCGTCGCTTGATTGCAAGCCTTCAAGTTGACGTTGTGTAAGGCTTGGACAAGGGGGCATCCACTGTTCAGGCGCTGTCACCATTCAAGCGAGCCGCTGACACAAAGGATTGACATGGCTAAGGGCAGCTCTCTCCATTGGTGCATAGCTTTCTCCATTTAGGACCCATTGCTGTAAAACAACACTCGGATGCTCTCCATCAGCAGTGCCAAGGAACTCTCTCCAAGGCCTGCCTATCTGTGTTTGGGTCACTACGACATTCAAGATGAGGGTGAAAGGGGAAACAAAGGTGCTAGGGTCAGAGCTCTAATACCAATGTAGAAAAAGGGGTAGACAGAAGCTTAGAAAAAGGGGGGGATAGAAGAGCAGAAGGGAGAGAGAGAAAGGAGAAGAAGGACGGAGACTTAGTAGGAGAGAGAGAGGAAGAGGTGGGATGTCATCACATCTAGATATATGTACAAAGGGTGGAGAGGTGGTCCCCCTCCACACTCTCTCCTTTTTACTCTCTAGGCCTAAACATCCCCTAGCAAAATTAGCCTAACCCTCACTAACTTGGCCCAATCTTGGCCTTCATTACACTCTCGAAGGAGAAGTATTATGCCAATACATGGTCTACTCAACAAGCTTGAGAAGATGGATGCAAGCAGGAAACCACACAAAGCCATGGAAATGTCCAACGGGCATTTAAGCTGCAAAATAGGAACCAGCTCACATGACCTAGTGGTGGAGAGGGGCAGGTGTGCAAGACCCAGGATCCCAAGCGATGCAAGAATCTGCTAATTGTGCCCCACAGGGGAGGTAGAAAATAAGCAGCATGTGCTCCTAAAGACCCACAGGAACCACCTGAAAACCCACCAGCCAAAAAGCTGGGAAGCTACCTAAAGGAAGACTTGGAACACCACGGCAAAGTCCTCAGACTAGCAAACAAGTTAGCTACGCAAGTCCTCACAACATAGCAAGCTTTGTAAAGATTTCTTTCATTGGACGTAAAAGACCACTATTAGTTATTGCGGTCACCCGTCCCATAGATCTTTAAGGGTCTCAAGCAGACTCTAATACAATTCTATTCTTCTCTCTCTCTCTCTCTCTCTCTCTCTCTCTCTCTCTGTGACGAATGGTAAGCTTTCCTCACACACACACACACACACACATTTTCCAAATCAGACGAACACTAAACTTGTCACATAGGGACAGCTCATCAATACACAGACTGAAAGAATCCATTAGTCAAAGAAGACACTATGAGTTGATCAGTACAGCCCATGCACAAGTGCCAAGAGGAAAAATAACCCATGCCCTCAAAAAGTTAATCCTAGTTAAGTTGGTACATCGAAGGAGCCTTGAACTAAAAGTTTCATTGGATTCCATACCAAAGAGGGGGAAAAAAACATCATACATAATATTGCCCACTTGACCTGCCATTATATGCCTATGCAGATTAATCCTCCCCCCTTCAATTATGCACATCCATGTAAAGAACATGTCATTATTTAGACCTGTGAAAGCGTGTAAATGAAGGTCCTTGAGCCCGGCCATGCACAACAGCTCCACCTTCAGAAACAGGTTCTGTGTCTGGATTGGCCAAATTCCCGGCTGGTACTGATGTAAGATTGGTTGAATCATGAGGTTGGGTATCAGAATCAGTATCAACCGCAGAATTTAGATCCTGCACACTAGTTGAGACAGGTTCTTGGTCCTCTGCGCCACTTAGGGACTCTGAAAAGCCATGCAAATTGGAAAAGTTCCACCTGAGGAGCTCTGTTCCCACAGGATTTCTACCATCCCGTAGATCGTCCTCTCTTCTCAACATGCGTTGCTCCTCATCATGGAGCTCCTTTCGACGAATTCTTATCTTTGCCTCTATAACCTTTTGCTCTTCCTGAGCCAAAATTTTAAACCCATTAAATTAATTCCCTGCTGTAGCAGTAATTATCAATGTACTGAATAGAGGGAAAAACACCGAAGAAGATAGCTTACAGCTTGCTCAACACCCTTCTCCTCTGCAGTTTTTGCTCCGCGATATTCTACTGCATAATTTGGAGTCTTACAAAATGGGCACCTAAAGTAGGAGTTAAGAAAACACACAGAAAAGAAGGCATGTTTGCTCCCAATATCTCATGGGATAAGTTGGCATCTAGAACTCAGAACATATACAGGGAAACCATGATTTATGGAACAATGTCCATGTCAGTCTTAAACCCTTTTTGCTAAACTTTTTGCAATGGCAATAAAAGTTGAAAAAGATACTGAGTAGGTCGAGCTGTGTGTGGAGACTTTATCTGCAAGAAGCATTCTGCAAAATCACCATAGCAGAAACGAATAAACCTGAGATATGACTTTTAGAACAAAGGATGTAAATAAACGAAACAAGCTTGGAAATAATATACACAATGTAAAAAACAAGAAAACCCAGCAAATTCCTTCTTCGAAAACATGCCCACAACAAAAAAGGGGATGACAAAGGCACGTGTACCTGTACAAATTCCTTTTGTGCAGCATTTGGACCTATTCAAGCTTGGATAAAACTGGCTCATACAAGAAAGAACCACCGGAACCACCAGTTAGCTTAATGCTCATCAGTTTCCTCATCTTTCAAGAGAAATTTATGCTCAGCAAGCTTTACAGATCGGGCAGCTCACAAAAAAAGTATAGATTTCAAAACAATTCCCAAGCCCACACAATTGAAATCAAACTTGAACACACGTAGTGGCTGTATCAAATTTAAAATCCAAATCACATCCAATTATAAATCATTTTTCTCATGAAATATATTATTTCCCAATTTAACACGTCAGAGACGGATGACGATGATGATAACGATAATAAGTCTTTTTAACATAGTAGCACACGCGAGTCACCTGAGAGACAGACAGACCGGGGGGCAGGGGGATGGGACACAGAGAGAGAGGGGGGGGGGGGGGGGGGGGGGGGGAGGGGGGGGGCCGCAATAGGTATTAGGAACACGCAACATTTTGCCTAGAGAATGACACAAAACTTCACAACATAATTGCAACCATACATTTGGTTTTCGAAATGAGGTGTAAATTATATGTTAGATTGTTGTGTTCATGGAAGCTAGGGTCAAAACGCATAGAATCTATTAATTGGCACCCAGACGACAGATGCATTAAGATAGACATTTTGGTAATCACACATCGATGTACAGATAAAACTGGCACTTGTCCGCAGCAACGGAAGGGGATGCCTAAACACTACCACTGAAAACCCCTTACAAGAAGCCTAGCTCGTAAGTTCCAAAAACTAACGTATCAGCGAACACGCAGTTCTGTGAGGGGGCCTTCCGAAACCAAAGCACTCAAATAAATTTCCGAATTTCAAAGACCTTGTTACAAGGGAAGCCGGCTTCAAAAAGTAGTGAATGGCAAGAGGTTACCAGGAAACAAATCGGGCACTCGTCAAGGTCGATCGCAGGATCTTCAGCGCCAGGAAAGCAGGGTGCCAACTTAGCATCTAAAATGAGTCGACGTAGTTTGCGGTGATCTACATCCCGGTGTTGATATAAACCTTGCGGCCGTGTGTACCTCTCATCGATCACGGTACGACGTCTCGTGAACTTGTTGCCCATATTGATGGCCCCAAAACTCCTATGTGTTCTGGGACTTCCAGACACGTGCGCAGGAAATCAGATAGCCTGGCAGCGCATGCAGTCGGGACATCGTGCTGTGAAGAACTTCTGGGGAAGAAAAGCTGAGCAGGGAGCAGGAGGGACATGGAGTGACAATTCGAAAGCTTGTGTGACTCCAGTTGAGAGGCTGAAGGGAGCAGAAATCAAGTAAAGCAAACGGCACTCGATGCGGAGAGGGTTAAATTCTCTGGCGTGGCTGTAGGAAAACCAGCGAATTGTAGAGGAAAGCATTGAATGATTGGAGGTAGAAGAAAGCTGGAGAGTGCAATGGAAGCAAGAAATGGGGGAAAGGGAGCATGTTTACTGTCGGAGGCGCGAATTCCGAGGCAGGGAGATCGGCGGAGATGCTGGGAAGAAGAGCCGTCCGAGCAAAGCAACAAAGGGAAAGCTTTTTTGGTGATAATGCAGGGGAACGAAAATGAACAGAGAGGGGAAGAAGGGGAGGAGAAAGGCAATTGGCAAAAGGAAGAAGTTCTGTTGCCACCATAGCCAAGCTTGCTCAAGAAAGTTAAAGGCCCTCCGAAACCCTAGCCACCATAGCCAACACAGAAACTCCAACAATTCCTTTAAAATGAAAACGACGACGAGAACAATGTTGTTGATGATGATGATGATGCTGATGCTGATGATGATGATGATGATGATGAGAAGAAAACCACTCAACCCCCCATCAACCCCCCATCAGGGTCCGTTCAGACCAGCCCCGTCACCAACTCTCGATGCTCACATTGTTCTGTCATCGCCAACTCTTGGTGTTTGGCACAGGTGTGGAAGTCGAACCTGACCTGCCGTTAGAGTCCCAGTAGATGGTGTCGCTGTCGCCGTAGATAGTGTCTTTACAGCCAGAGATGTAGCGAGTTGCTACCGGTGGGGCCCTTCCTACATGTACAACAATATTCGACAATGCATCCCATATTTTTTTTAGGTAGGCAAGAGATGTAGCGTGATGCTACCGGTGGTGCACTTCCTACAGGTGCAATAATATTCAACAATGCATCCCATATTTTTTTCAAGCAGGCAATATTGTGCCATCAAGTGAAAATTGGAGCTATGTTGCAGTCACATGTAGTGCTATTTTTATTAATTCCTAGCATCATCATCATCTTCATCTTCATCCTTGTCATGTGAATTTCATCGCGAAAATTTCTAGAGCTTCACTTGTCATCGCAAGTTGCTCATTTTGGCACTTGCAGAATCGCTTCTTCAATCCACTTCCTTCCGGGTTTTTAATCTCTTTTGCCCTTTTGATCCTTTCAAAATTGCTCTTTGAAAGGGTAGAACCAGCTCCAGTTTCAGTAGTTCTAGAGATCCTTGCATTGAATTTCGTATAGCTTTCATTGCTAATTCATAACTTATATATCAGATCTTCTGCTATTTTCACACATAACTTCTGTCAAACCATTGTATTCAATATTTATCCATGAGAGTAGCACGCTTGGTGGTGTTCAATAGCCATCTCGATGGCTCCTAATATCACAAGGCGGAACATAGGTCGGTGGGTTGAGTGAATGGTCTTGAATCCCCCCCCCCGTCCCCTTGGTTTGATGTCCCTCCTTGTCATCATCAACGGTAGCTTTGGCATTTTTCCTACAAAGGATGCCTCCTTTCCAACATTTTCCTACAAAGGGAACAGCCATGTCTCATTTCCAGCCCCTTGAGGCCGACATGGATTTCTGACCGTGAAGCGGATCTCCACTTTTTTTCCACCTTGCTTTGTTTGAGGCTGCTCTATGGTCTAAAACCCTTCCTTGGCTACAGAGCAGCGTGGCAACTCATGCAGGAATTGGAAAGAGCATCAAACACAAAGGCTCACTGGTGGCCCAACACTAACACAAAGAGATGAAAGCTAGGGGAGCGAATTGGATCAGATACCCCTAAAATCCTTACCATAAACAATATTACATCTGAACCCACACTTGTGAGGTTAACACTAGGTCCCAATTGTGCTTTGGCAACTTTGATCTTTTTCTATCTCTTCCATGTGACCGAAGCTATGCCTTTTTATACGAGTCCTCTTTCTTTCTTATTTTCCTCCAGAAGCAACATCAGTTGAAAACCGAGATAAGGGATCCTCTCACTAACCCAAAAAAGTATTTCAAAATTGCTACTTCTAGTGGAGAGGATCTGGAGAAATGGTTGACTATACAAAGATATACTAGCATGGACGAGAGGGTATGATTGGCAATCGTTAGCCTACCTAGCAAGACCCTTGTCACCCAAGGGCGCCAAATGCAATTGGCTCAAGGGGGATCACGGCCAAGCCCGTACCCATGAGGCCACCACTAGCTATTGTTAATTTGTACATGCTAGTAACTTATGTATATTGCAAAGCCATGATAAAATTTACCATGGTATTTAAGGATTGAGGTGTGACATCTACAACTAGGCAATAGGATTTGTGTCACCACATTGGATCTCTACCAAGTAAGAGATAAGAGGAATAAATAATAAATGATAGGGGCCTATGCAAATGGAGCAATCTTTGGAATGAACGCATGGCTAAATGGTGATCCCTCTAGGACATTTCTGCATAGTACCAGCTTTCCAATTGAGAGGTTGCCTTTCTACAGTCCACGTTGGCAAGAGTCAAACTGGATTGGCTCGCCGGATCAGTTTTGAGGCTAAGCATATGCTTCAAGGCATGGTTTTCTTGCAGAAGCCATTTTGCAATGGGACCCTCGACGACCTGAGATTGTTGCACATGAGATTGATTGCTTGCACGAGGAACATAATGTTTGACAACGTCGACCCAAATTTCTCATTTGGAAGATGGATCAATTGTAGGAGGAACTGCAGGGAGGCTTGATAGTTTTTAAGAAATATAGGCTCCCCACAAACTTATACCAAGTTGTCAAGCTTGAAGTTTTCAAAATGGTTCTCTATTTTGCAAAAAAGGATAAAGAACTCACAACAGCAGCCCGGATAGTGAACAATGCCAGTTAAGGTCGCTGTATTTCCCCTTCTTTGTTCTCTTTTAATAAGCTTTTGTTCACTGTTTAAAAAAAAAGAATACTTTTTGTTATTGCAACATTCCATTTAAGCATCTCCAAGTTCAATCAAAATTGCAAAACCCTTTACATCTAGACTCCATACGAGCCCCAATTTGTTGGTGGTCTTAGATTGGACACGTTGATGTTGATGATGAAACCTTTTGGGGTGGCACTCGTATGTATTAGTATCTTGTAAGGATAGTATGTTAGATCTAATTTAAGTTTGCAACATTTTTATATCTAATCCATATGATGATTATATTAGAGGTTTGTCATGTTTTGTGTTACAAAATGACTCTTTTAGAAATAGTGGTCCAAGGAGGTATAGTTTTTAATTGTTTTGACTCAAGACAAAGTTGTATATGCAAGGCCATGTGTGGGTGCTCCTTTCGATAAGAATGCCAGTTTTTCTATCATTAATATTTGAGCCGAATGGATTATCCTACCTACTAAAAAGTTAACTAGAAATCAAATAGGAATAGTTGTCTAGTAAGAAACATTTATTTTTGAGGGTCCAATCTATACTTCTTTAATGAAACGGAATATAGGTGTCCATTTTTAATTAATGTAATTTGTTGCATAAGCATTCTTATTTTTGTACCTTGTTTGCATTCATATGTCTTTTATTGGGAAATATATCCAAGAAATATCTATCTTATTGTAGGTTGACATAGTCATGAAAATGCCGGCAACAATAGTTATTTTCCCACTTGATTAGTTTAAGTTTCCAATGCATATTTCAACTGGCATACATGAATGTTTTGTGTTCATAATTGCTCATAAACCATTTGTCACTTTAGGATCTTGAAATATTTTAGAATTACAATATGCTATATCACTCCATCAATCAATAGAATGTATTTCATATGCTTTTCCAATAGCTATTTTAAATACGTTTTGGCTATGAGTGTTTCTGTACACGTGTGAGTAGAAAAGATGTGGCAAGGTATGATCTAGAGGTGGCATTTTAAAGAAATCTTTCTTCAAGTGTGATTGAGTATGAGAACATTTTTTAAACATGCAATCGATTTGTGCTAGAGCATTAGACTTTATAAACAAGTGTAATGCTTATAAAAACCCAATGGGTTTTTGTCTCATTGTTGTTGTTAATTGATAGCATCTAGGTTTTGAGAGCCAATAACTATTTGATGCACCCTTGCTACCATTTCTTGCATATCTTCTTTGGGTTTAAAAACTCAAGAATCCTTGTCTTTCTTTCCTTGGTAAATATCTTTGCCTCCAAACTCTAAAACAAAACCACACAAAATCCTTTGGAGATCTTCAAAATTTAAGTATGCCTACCTACTTGATATATTTATTAAATACAAGCAATTGTATTCGTGGATAAAAGGATTTTGATATATGTTGGATGTTGCTCTTCTCGTATATGCTAGCATGAGAGCTTTTGAGAGTTTGAAGTCAATATTTTCTATTGTTTAATTTTTTAAAGAATAATAATTCTTAACAATGAGCAATACAAAGTATGTTTTCCTTGTGCTTGGCCATCCTATTACACATAATGTATTGCATCATCAAATAATTCCTTTGTCTAAATTGTAATGAGTATTCTTCACTTGGTCTAGCAAAATATTTTAAGTTGTATTAACAATAGATTTGTTTTGAACTTATCCATATTTGGAATGTCTAAGGCAATGCCATAGATTTAGAATTGGTGCTTAGTTTGCTCATTCCTTTTAGTATTTTGATTTTTGTTATAAGCTTGCATGTTGAGATCTTCAAAAATAGCTTTAAAGGCCAACAATTATTTGTCATTCTAATTGTATATAGATGCAATTATTTCCTTGTTTGCTAAGTAATGTGCATTTTCCATGTTTTACATGGATATTTGTTTGTTTTCACTATTGTGGATGAGCAATACAAAATTACTCATTACATATACTAATTTTTAGAATCTTCACCAAGCAACCCTATGATCATTGACTTTGCTCTTTTAAAAAAAATTCATCTTTATAAACATATTAGAAGGCAAAGGATGCAAGAAAAATATTTCGTTTCTTTTTGGCTGAGGACATTGTCAATAACAACTTCATATATAGTGTTACTTGAATCACTATCAAACTTTGTAATTGACAGTTTCATAATGGAAAAACCAATACAATGAATGATGCTGATTGTGAACTCATGTGTTTATCGTATAAGAATCAATTTTCTTTTTATTTTCTTCATCATGTATTGTGGGTCATGTGAAAGTGAGGGATCAAGGAGGATCGAAACACCATGAAAGAGACATAAGATATGAAACACTCAATCTATTGCAAATGTATTCAACAATACAAGAAGGCTTCTTACATAGAGAGAGCCCTTAGAATAGTCAACACTTGTGGGAACCTCTAATCCACATCTCTCCTAGTGGATGTCCTCGCTCCACATCTTCACATCATGTAGTCCACATCCTTCGGTGGCTACTTTAATACATTCCTACACCATACCTTAGCCTCTGATTTATGTGCTCATGGCACCATATCTCAACACCGCCCTGAGTTCTTGCAGCTACTTGTAGGTGGTTAGGTTTGGTTACAATAATATAGGCTAAATGTGGCAAGGTTTTTTTTTGTTATTGTCATTCAGCTCATGGCTTGATGATGACTCCACATAGTTGACCTGTTGGTTCTTCAATTTGCAGTCTTCTTCTTTGTGTCCCAGGTTCTTGCAATGGTGACACTTTGGTTTGTTCTTCAGTCTGCAGTCATTTTGATAGTGACCCATCCTTCCACAAATGTAACACTTCGTTGATGCTTTGCTAAACAATGTTTGTTCTTCATTATTGCTGATGCATGTTGATGTAGATGTCGATGTCGATGCCTTCAACTCTCTTTCTTTCTCAAGAAGAGATGATACACATTTCTCAAACTTTGGACCTAAAAGATTCTTCAAGGTGGTTGTCAATGCGTTGTACTCTTCAGGCATGCTTTTAAGGAGGATTCCAAGTGTGTCCTTTTCTCCTACTTTTGCATTTATGCCTTCTAATTGGGTCATAATGCTTTTGATCTTGTTGACAAATTGTGCCATGGATTCATTGAAACTCATGTGCAAACCATAGAATTCAATCTTAAGATAAATTTCTTGATTCTTTGCTTTTGCACCAGACACTGTGTTCCAACTCATCCCATGCATGTTTAGCATAATCCTTAGACTCTATGTGATGAATTTTGTTTGGACCCAAGTGTAAGCCAATGAGTGATAGTGTTGCTTTGTCTTTTTCTTTTGAGCCTTCATTTTGTGTAGTGGGTATGTCTTCTTTTACAGTCTTCCAAAGCTTCTTATGCATCAAGAGATACCTCATTTGTGTAGACTAGGTGTGAAATGCTTCCCAAGTGAACTTCTCAATAGCTGGGGTGCATATTGCCATTGCAAAGATCTTACCAGTTGAAGAAATGTCTAATTTCATACAATAAAATTGACTTGACAAGCATGTAGAGCTCGGAAAGGCAATCACTTTTCCTTTTTGGAGCGAGTGCAAATTCTTTTTGGAGTGCAAGTTATGGCTTGTCGAAGTTTTAATCAAGAAATGGCCCTTGATGATGTGGCACACGAATTCACATGCAAAATACAAAGTTTGGTGCTTAGGTGGCACTGAGTTGACTAAACCCGTCTGTGGAGGCAATTGCTTGGTTTGCCTATGGAATAGTAGTCTCATTAGTCGGTGGGCTAGAACCGCGGGTTGCTAAAGAAATGGTTGTAGATGGAGTCCGTTGGAGGCGCAGTAGTTAGGAGTGACCGAAAGGAGGTGCTATATGCTAGGCTTCCCATCGGTGATGCTGAAGGCGTGGGCTACCTATTTCGCACTATTGGGCTATCATTCGATAGAGCCTGTTGAAGCTAGGTCGTCAGCATCGACTATTGGAGCAAGGCTGGCTGAAGAGAAGCCATGCTAGAGGCTGAGCCTTTGTAAATGAGTAGTGGGAGTCAATAAGGTTGGCCTTGCTATTGATTCTATTAGCCAATACCCTCGAGGTGTAGAATTCATAGGAGTCATTGGAAACTCCAAGAAGCTTGACCCGTTGTAGTTTAGACTAGAAGCCTATGACTCTCTCTCTCTCTCAACAGATAGGAGTAGAACAAAAATCTATTCTCTCCCTCTCATATCTTTCACTTGAAGAAGGAGGATATTTCACAAAGAAGTCCTAAAATCTGATCTCTCGATAAAGAAGATAGAGCACTTTAACACAGAGAACGGAATTCTTCCACAAGAAGAATGAACTCAATCTCTTTCATAGAACTCTTACAAATCTCTCTCGATCTATCACACTCTCTCATATGGATCACAATGCCTTAGTGGAAGGCAAGGGAGCTCTGATACCATGTGAAAGTGAGAGATCAAGGAGGATCGAAACACCATGAAAGAGACATAAGATATGAAATACTCAATCTATTGCAAATGTATTCAACAATACAAGAAGGCTTCTTATATGGAGAGAGCCTTTAGAATAGTCAACACTTGTGGGATCCACTAATCCACATCTCTCCTAGTGGATGTCCTTGATCCACATCTTCACATCATGTAGTCCACATCCTTGGGTGGATACTTTGATACATTCCTACACCATACCTTAGCCTCTTATTTATGTGCTCATGGCACCATATCTCAACAAGTCAAAGTTTGCATCCATAAAAGCTTTAATTGTTTTTAAACCTTTTTCTTATTGTTTCCGTATGATTTTGTTGTATATGAAGTGCAATATGTGGTTGGAAAATGTGGATAGTTTGCATTTATTTTTAGATAAAATATTGGTTTCAAAATTTGTGTTTTAATTGGTAGAACATACACTCGAATATCCATGTCATATGCTTCATCATTTCATATAAAAAATAATAGACCTATCTAATGAGAGAACAATCATCTTTTCTTGTACCATTCCATTAATTTTGACCTTTTTCTTTTCCTTCTAATAGTGCTAATATCATTGTTTCCTTAAGTATAAGAGGTAAGGTTAAAGTAATGGAAATGATCAAAGTCATGATGCTTGCAGGTACATGTTGTGACAAGAGGTAATAAGAGCTTAGGTTCAGGGACTAGAAATGACAAAAGTTGTGACATTCACAGTAGGTTCATATCATGATAAGAGGTAGATAGGGTGGGTAAAGGTAATGGAAATGACAAAAGTTGTGATACTTGTTGCAGGTACATGTTGATGTATGATTGTGCATTTGTATTACTTTCACATCATTGTTCTTCCTATATATGATATGCTCATTCAAAAATAAATAATGTTCCAAGGGATGTGTGTATATATACTTATTTCTTTTTAATAAGAGATGTCATATAGCAAGGGATATATAATTGTCTATTTTTTACCCATGCTTGAGGGGATCACCCCATTAGATAATAAGATTGAATAAGAGAATAATTTGATTTCTTACACTTTTAGAGCTTTATTATAAGTTGATTTCTTATTTCTAGGATGAATTTTCTTTTAGTGAATTATAAAATATGTTGTACAAGATTATATCTTCTAGTTTAGGAATGATAGGACTTGTGAGAAAGGTGCATCAATATTGATGATGTAGTAGATTCAACAAACCCTTTTCTTGGGATTTTTATGTACCAAGCTTATATGGTATATAGTTATTCAACAGGGTCATGTTGTAATTATTTGTATTACATGATGGATTTGTTGAAGACAATCATCTCCGTTCAAAGATGTCTTAATGTATATATTTTTCCTTGAAAGATTAAGTTTTTTAAATTAAATATTGGGATATACTGTAAAGAATTATTGATGATAAGACAAAACAGAGAAAGAGGTTTCAAGATTGATGATATACCAGATTGATGATGCAAAAAATTGAGCCTTTTTCAGGAAGACTTAGGAAGGTTGATGGAAGAAAATTTCCCTTGGAATTTTCTATTAGTATTTTTTACACTCAGGAATTTCTTACACAATCTCCTTTATTTAGATAGAATTACTAGATTTTTTTGGGAACTATGAATGCCAAATTTTGATTATTGTGAATTTAGATGGATGGACATGGATAGCATTGTTTGTTGGCATTGAAGAGTGGAGACCCACAGTACATAGTATGAGTGTTCTAATCTAACATGTTTGTTTTGTGGATGGATGCAAGTGGGTTGACACACGTCTCCACTAGGTTTGTAATAGGCAGTCCTTTGACTAGTTTTGTGATGGTTTTTTGTATATTCCACATTTTAAGAGTACCAACTTTGTAATAAAGGATCCCAAAAAGACTTAGAGGGGCCTATAGATTGGATTTCTCACATGACTAGGAAATGTGCTACAGTTGAGACTATAGGTCTAGTTTGTAATTGAAGGCCTTTGCATACTATATTTTACTGGTACATGGAATATAAGCATTGACAGACCCTTAAGGGACTATATTTGTCTTTTATCTAGCTGATGACTAGTTTAATTAACCATTGATTTATTATTATATTTCTAATTATGCTATATATTTTTTAAATAAGTGATATTTTTTAAGGGACGATTCTTTTCAATTTTCTACAAGGGCAATTGATTATGTTTGTACTTTGACTTCTTTATGAAATATGACGTGATGTAACAGAGCTTGTTTGCAGTAATAATAGTACTAATATAATGGATTAGGAAAACCCCCCACCCACGTGCATGTAGACAAAGCTATGCACAACTAATCACTCTCAATTTCTCTCACAAAAAACTTATGGGGGAACCATATGTTAAGTTGGCACTATTAGCAAGTGCATAGAGCTAGGATTGTGCCTTGGACCCCTAAGATGATTGTAAAAGAATGAGGAAAGAGAGTGGTATCAAGGGAATAAGGTTGTCCCTCCATTCAAAAGATAAGATGCATAAAAGGCCAAATGGTTGACTTTGGTGGTTGCACACATTGGAATACAAGCTCTCCGCCTCCTTGCTTTCCGTGGTAAATATCTTTGCCTCTAAACTCTAAAACAAAACCACATAAAATCCTTTGGAGATTTTCAAAATTTAACTATGCCTACCTACTTGATATATGCAATCAAATACAAGCAATTGTATTTGTTGATAGAAAGATCTTGATATATGTTGGATGTTGCTCTTCTCGTATATGCTAGCATGAGAGCTTTTGAGAGTTTGAAGTCAATATTTTCTATTGACTTGTAACAATTCTCAACAATGAGCAATACCAAGTATGTTTTCCTTGTGCTTGGCCATCCTATTACAAATAAGAATTATGTTTCCTCAAATGTAATCTTGTTTAATGTATTGCATCATCAAATAATTCCTTTGTTTGAATTGCAATGGGTATTCTTCACTTGGTCTAGCAAAATATTTTAAGTTGTATTAACAATATATTTGTTTTGAACTTATCCATATTTGGAATGTCTCACGCAATGCTATAGATTTAGAATCAATGCTTAGTTTGCTCATTTCTTTTAGTATTTTGATTTCTTTTATAAGCTTGCATGTTGAGATCTTCAAACATAGCTTCAAAGCCCAACAATTATTTGTCATTCTAATTGTATAGAGATGCAATTGCACACTGTGTCAACCACATACTATGCTCGAGGCAATGGTGGTGTTGAATTGACTAATAAAATTGTCAAACTCATTCTCACTAAGACTGTACAGTCTAACAAAAGTGATTGGGATATTGAGTTACATGCTACATTTTGGGCTTACTGCATACAAGGTCACTACTAATTTAATACCATTTTGTATGGCTTTTGGGCTAGGAGCAGTTGTTCCCCTCGAGTTTGTCATACTGAGTCTTTGTATGGTAGCCAAACACCATCTTGGTGAACTGGAAGCAATCAGGTAGCCCACCTGGATGAACTATGTCTCCAAGTAGCTTGGTCACAATAGGTCATTCAATGGTGCAGGAAAGCATGGAATGATCATCATATTAAACCGAAGCATTTGGAGAAAGTGATGCTTGTGTTGTTGTACACGGCAAAAATAGAACCTATCAAAACCAATTTAAAGCTTGGATGGACCCGATTAATTGATTAAAGTTTTCTCAAATGGCACTGTTCAGATTGAGGATATGGAAGGCCGAGTTTTTTTTAAACTTGACAATGGTAGCAAAGTGAAGCCTTATTACATAACCAGTGATACACATTCAAATTTGAAAAAGATAGATCAACACTTAGAAGGAGAATCTTCCAAGTTGTCATGTACACCATGCAGTCAGTTGGTGACAGTTAACACTATAGTGTGCATGAAGAGGGGAGTGGATGTAGAGATGGAAGTAAGTAAACATAGGCAACCACATGGCATGAGTCAAACTTCAAGGTCATTAATGGAAGCTAATTATAAGGATGAATAGGGGTATTGGGGTGTAATAAAAATCATTGTAGTATAGATGGCCAACTCTAAATTCCTATCATCTACTACTTACATAGTTCTTCATTTCAAGATTGCTCTCATTGTTATCCGTTCCCTTCTATCACTATGCTTATTGCCTCTTGTAAGCTCTTTTCCTCTGCAAAGTGCCAATATCTCTGTGCTCCTTACTTCTTTCATCTCCCTCTTAGTTCTCTCCAAATCCTATTGCTTTAGTGTCATGGCGGAAGAGGGACGACGACGCACAAGTGGGCAGAGGCATTCAATGCAGATCTGGCAGAAGAACTTCTAACGTCCTATGATACTACAAGCAACAACATCACAGTAGACAGTGTTTAGGTATGCCTTATGACAGATTTGTTGGGTTAGGTGTTCAAGCTTCAGAAGCTGGACCTAGAGTCGACGTAGTATATCAACATACAATCTCTCAAGACCAATGAGACTAAAGTCGGCATCGTAAATTGTTATATAGCCTTTTGCAACAATGAATGGTTAAATTAGATTTTCTTTCCACTCATGAATCTTGTCCGAAGTCATGCTTGGTGTATCATCAACTATGTGATATGGATAACTCCATGCTAGAGGTGGTCTGTTGCTTTGAGCTAGATGCTCACTCATGTATTGGCAGCAAGAGTATCTACCCATGAGAACACTATGTGAAATTTGCAACTAGGGTCTTATGCTAAATGATCAAAACCAAGTCATCATGGAAGAATTGTGTGTGCCAAAGGTCAAGCTTGTAATACAATGATGACAACTATGTGTCAAGAGTAGCCAGGACGTTGTACAAGGCTGATGTATGTTTGTAGGAACCATGCCAAAAATAGTCAAAAAATGTGATTGTACATGGTGGCGGTGTATGCATGATGTGTGCAATGATCTTAAATCTAAGAGGAAGATGACTACCAAATGTTAGACATGACTTGCTGAACTATCAAATTCCAAGAGATTGAGATGGTATTAGATGTGTCAATGTCTACACAGAAGAGATTGGCACCTATGGAAACTAATCGAGTAATATCACAATGGCTTACTTAGCTTGGTGGAGTTGGATCTCCTCTATAGCTATGCTAGTCTATAGCTAGAATGGATTGAAGTGCAAAATATAGCACAATGAATTAAATTAGTTTGTCTATTTTTATGTGCTAGGTGGCTGCAATGGATGAGGAAGTGGTTTCGATGATGAAGATTGAATATTTTTCACTTGTTCAAATTCCAAATGCCAATGTAAGTGCTCATCTTGTAGATCATGACCTGCTGTGGCTTGCTAACATGGCACAGAGTCTAATAAGGTGTCATGCATGAGGCACAAAGAATAAGGTTATCTACAATGTCCCAAGCTACCACGTGGCACTATGTTAACCAAACTTCTATGCAACCCTATTCACACCCTATCTTGAATTGCCATGTGGCCTAAGGTCTTGAATTGTGAAAGAAAGTTTGCTAGGATGGAAGTTATCTCCTGAGATAGGCTTTGTAAGAAGCTTTGACACCAAAGACAAATGCAATAGAGGGACAAACGATGGCGAGGCTATGTGTGCAATCCTAGTTTTCTTGCCTTTGGTTGCATTTAACATTTGCCTCCTGTTGTCTTGCTACTATTTGCCTTTATTTGTAGTTCGCCGAGGCTCTTCACTTGTATTTGTGATGCCGCATTGACATTGTAGTTGAAGGTGCCACGCTAAGTCAAAGTTGTAGCTTATGCTTGAATGTGTTTGTGGATCTAAAGTGATCTGTGGCATCGAAGTAGTCGCTATGTACTCCTTAGTTGAGGCAGCTGTCTGCCGTAGTTGTGGTAGTTGTCCGAGTCAAGCTTGGATTGAGTTAAGCTTCTTGGCCATTCATTTGTTAGAGAGCTTTGGTGCTTGTTTGGCTATTGTCTTTGCTCTCTTTTTTGAGTTGGTATCCGCTTGCGTTGCATGTTGTGCTTCAAGGTTACCTTTGCTTTGTTTTAATTGTATGATGCTTGAAGCTTTCTTTCTTACTAGTCATTCTAGAAACATATTTGTGTGCCTGTGGTCTGGGTCTACCTTGCTATAGACCAGAAGGAAAGTAGAAAGAGCAACTCAAGACGATATATGAGATAGAATCTAAAAATGGCTGCCAAAACCTTTCTCTCATAGAAAAATTTGAAACTCTCTCTCAAACTTCTCAAAACTCAAGAAATGGACCTCATAAGGAACATAATCACTCAAGAGACTATATCTCAAGCTCCATGAAGCAAATTCCTAAGATTTCTAAGAGAGAGAGAGAGAGAGAGAGAGAGAGAGAGAGAGAGAGAGAGAGAGAGAGAGAGAGAGAGAGAGAGAGAGAGAGAGGTGCACAAAAGATAGCTAACTGTACATACAGAAGACTTGGATAATAGCAACCATGATATAACACTAGATTCTTCTCAACATTGAGCATTCCCAACTCAAATCCATAGTATCCACTATTTTTCTCCCTCCAATTGATCCCTCTCTTCACTAGCATTCAATGCACACAAAATACCCTTTCTCTAGGTATTTCTAAAGGTGCGCTAGATTTTAATCAAGCCATCACTGTCAAAAGGCTTGATATGCCATAATAGTACATTTTTCATTATCCCTTCATAGGCATCCATCATTTATTCCACGCTTTAGAATGCTTCTAGTTTGGGGAATGGAAGGCCAAGCTAGACCTTTTTGTGGTTGCAATGGATGCATTCAATGCAATTGTGGGCATAAGTTGGTATGAACGATATGTGATCGTAATGTTCAAAAAAGGGGTAGACACGGTCATGATGGACATGCAGGGTTGTGGGGTCTCTGTACCATTCATCAGATCATGGTATACTCCATAACAGGAAGCAAGAAACATCATATATGAGATAGGCAAGGACAAAGGTGATGGAAAGGACGAACCCGTAGGCAAAGCGGCTAAAGGAAAGCTTATAGATAAGTTGAGTCCAGGCAAACGAATATTTTAAAGTTGTGGCATTATGTCACAATTTCTATGAGAATTGGTGATCCTATAGCATGGTGAGGAACAACTATTAGAGTGAAGGGTCAAGTACAACATTACAAGTAGTTCCTTCAAAAAAATCACATACTTTATATTCTCTTAGCACAAATGACACCCATACATCATAATCCACCCCTTGTGTAGAATTCATAGCACACCCTATAGAGTCAATTAGTTTTAATGTCCTAGGAAAGATTTTCATGCCAGCCTTGGGATGTGAGTATGGAATTCATCATGTCTCTACCATCTTCTCATGGATACACAAATTTTTGTGTGGTGGTGGATTACTTCTCAAATTGGATATTGACTTTGGTATGGTGCATCCTTTTTGCATTCATTTGTAGTTTGCTTCTTTCTCGAATGCGTGTTATAAAATGTAGGTAGCTTGGTCACTTCGCTCGATGCTGCTCCTAGCTCTTACATTAATCTCACAATATGAACAGTAGTTTGCCTCTCCCTCGGGTTTCTCCTCCTCTCCATTTAATTAAGTCAGACTAGCATAAGCACAAAAAGGAATGGCGATGGGTGCATCCACAAGGGACAGCTTCTCTCATAGTATCTCCTCCCCTTTATGTTGCTTCTTCCTCTACTACTTCCACTTCTTCCAAGGTGGATGTTTCTAACCCTCTAGAGCTAGTTTCAATTCAGCAGTCTCATTTTGAAGGAGTGGAGTCTCACTCTATTGAGATATGGTGCCATGAGCACATATTAGAGGCTAAGGTATGGTATAGGAATGTACTAAAGTAGCCACCCTAGGATGTGGACTACATGACTTTGCTCCCACAAAAGAACCAATCACTGCCAAGGAGGCAACATGGTTATACTTTCAGCGTGTATTCAAGTACCATGGCTTGCCCTTGACTATCATGTCAAATTGTGATCCTTAGCTTACTGATATGCGGTGGGAACTTTTCAAGATCTTAGAGACCCACCAGCTTTGATTCTCCTCTTTGTACCACCTCGAGACCAATGGGAAAAAACCCCATTGAATAGGAGGGGCACCAACATATCAATCACTCAATTACAAAATCTCCACAAAATCAAGGCACAATCCTTAGGAGTCCTTAGGAGGTGAATAGGTGTTCATATTGAATATATGCTTTAGGTAGCACAAGACACCCAACAAGCTCCAAGCATGCACTTTCATAGTCCTTAGGTGACAATAGAAAGTCGATATGAGCACAACATATGACACTGATGCAAATCGGTACAAAAATAGGTACAAGCATTCTTTCTTACAACAACCTCATTCTTTCTTTCTTACAAGCATTCCTCTGAACAAACAATGAATCAAATTCCAAGATCCAAGGAGACATACATTCTATACAAATAAGAATACAAGTAAAAAAGTATGTTTTTGTGAACCAAATTTGATGCCAGACAATGTAATCAAACACAAGGCCTCTCAACATGTTCATATACATGCAACATACAAGACAAAGAAGAGAAATGCCAAGCATTATCAAAAGGAAAAATTAGGTACACATGGTATTCCATTCCCTCAACATCAAGTACTAACACTATACCACATCGCCAACATAAAAATTATTTTTGTGCAATGTACAAGAAAAGAGAATTTCGATACACTCAACAACAAGGCAAGAATTACTTCGACAACATCACATTAAAAGAAGGTACATCAGACCCCCTCAACAACCAAAAAAATCCATTAAAGGAACATAGTTCAAAAAACTTCCTAGTCAAAGCATTGGATACTCGAGCATGGGTAATCGAGTCTAGATTCACTCTATGGCAACAAGGGTCAGAATTGTAGTCTAGAGCAACAAAGATGAGATCATTGTGTGTAGAGTAGTAGCAATGCTTTGCATGTAATATCTTGAGCTTGAAAGATGGCATGATTAAAAGCATGAGGATAGCCAAGATCCAACTAGAAAAGATACAATCATACTTGCAAAATCAAAATGATTACACTTTTTGAGGTCCCCTCACTTTACTCAAAAGGTCCCCCCACTTGTGGAGGGACTCATCAGATTCCCCCACTTTGTGGGGTGACTCATGAGGTTTCCCCACGTTCTAGGGGGCCTCATGAGGCTCCATGACTTTGTGTAGGGACCCAAAAGGTCCCCACCAAAAGTGGAGGGACCCTTATCAAAGAGGTCCCCTACAAAAGAGGTCCCACCCTAGAGGTACCTATGAATTGTCTGGATACCAACATGTATAAATATCTCTTAAAGGAATGAAGCTTCGTCTCTTTGGGGTGCAATGTTCATTGCACTTTGGTGTTCATGTGCTTGTTCTCCTTGGGGCTATGCTCCCTCAACACTATCGTGTGATAGCATGCTCTAACCATGAAATCTCCCATCCTCCCCCCTTCTCCTCCTCCTCCCTTCTCCTTCTTCTCCTCCCTCCTCTTCCTCCTCTTCCTCCTTCTCCGCCCTTCTCCTCCCTCCTCTTCCTCCTCACTCCTCCTCTATTAAAGATAGTGTGATTTGCACTATCCACATAGGGCATAGGGGCAAACCGTAACCCTAACCCTAGCCCTAGCCCTAGCCCTAATCACTTTCAATGGATGAGCAAGTTTATAGGTCACATAATTATTGGCATAGAGTACCTCGTAAGGCCCATGGGAGTGGTGATTAAACTTTGGAGTCATGTCCTTCAATCCAAGTGTCGAGGGTGTTGGTCACCTACAGTCATGTCATTGCTCATTGTAGCATATGTGTTCATAAGTGGGGTTTTACTCTAGAGAGAGGTATAGGTTGAAGCATGGGAAATAGTTCTCATGCACACTTGGGTGAGAAAGAAGGCTTCTTCACAACGATGGGTGGAGTCTCTCGCCTTCAAGGTGGTTCAAGAGTTTAGAAGGGGGTTGCAGGGTTCAATAAGGGTATAAGGTTGAGAAAGCTAACTAGGAGTTCTAAGGTTTAGGAGGAGTCCAAGGTTAAGGAGTGGAGAGATAGTCTTTAAGGGGTAAAGGGTTGAGAAGGAGGATTAAGTGACGAAGGAGGAGGTTGAGGTGGAGGGAGGAGGAGGAGGAGCAAGTGGTAAAGGATTGAGAAGGAGGATCAAGGGAGGAAGGAGGAGGTGGAGGTAGAGGGAGGAGGAGGAGGAGCAGGAGGAGGGACGAGGAGAAGAGTAGAGGTGGAGGAGGAGGGAGTATGAGAAGGGAGGAGGAGGAGGAGGAGGGAGAAGGGAGGAGGAGAAGAGTGGAGGTGGAGGAGGACCAAGGAGGAGAAGGGAGGAGGAGGAGGAGGAGGAGGAGGAGAAGGGGGGAGGATGGGAGATTGCAAGGTTAGAGCATGCTATCACATGATAGTGTTCAGGGAGCATGGCCCAAGGAGAATAAGCACATGAACACCAAAGTGCAATGAACACTGAACCCCAAAGAGTCTGAGTTTCATTCTGTTGAGAGAGATTTATACTTACACAATTCTTAGGTACTTCCAAGTTGGGATCTCTTTTGTAGGGGACCTCTTAGACAAGAGTCCCCCACTTTTTGGGGGGACCCCTTGGGTCTCTACACAAGTGGGGTAACCTCATGAGTCCCCATAGAAATTGGGGGAGCCTCATGAGTCCCACCACAAAGTGGGCGAGACTCATTAGTCCTTGCACAAAGTGGGGGGACCTTAGTGCTTCCTTGTTGAGGGGTAAGTCCACCACCCCACTAAGCCACTACATCTAGGTGAAGGAATAGAATATTCGGACATACTATTTTATAATTGAAAAATGGTTATAAATTGCCTCCAAGAACAATCTCTTGGACTTTTGTCTCTAGAATGACTCTTGTAGCTGACTATTATCAGACTGTAGTCTTACTACTGTAATAGTCTGGTTTTGGCTCAAGCATAGCTCAATTGTTGTTCAAAGTAATACATAGTTTTGCGTTTAGCTCTCCTGTACATTTGGATGTCTTGAATTATATATGAAGTCCTTCTTTTAGCTATGAATGAACTTTAACTAGAAGCAATGAAACCTCGGGGAGCAACACAAAGTCAAAAATAGATTAGATAGCTTGAATTATATATGAAGTCCTTCTTTTTGCAATGTGAATAAGCTTGAACTTGGAATAACAAAAGGCTTCGTTGTGGTAGAGGTTGCATCTAAAACTTACTAGCTATTACTAGATGAGAGTACACAAATATTTGTGGACTCTTATGTAGCAGTTCATAATTGTGGCCTATCTTGGATGTTTTTTTGTACGAAAAGCTTCGATTACTACATCCCACTTCTCATAGGTTTTTTCCCAATTATGCTTAAACACTAGCTCAACCTTGTGCTTAGGTTTTGTGCACTGCAATAGAAAGTATGGGTCATCTTCCTCATTCTCCCCAGAGGTGGCAACAATTGCAAAGTTATCCCCCTCTTCCAGACAGTCAGTGAGGTCATCGAAACTCTCCCCAAAGTGTGGTGAGTCATTGTTTGTCTCTCCATTGTTTGTCACTCCATCTAAACATAGAGGGAAAACTTGAACTCACTCGAACTCGCTCCCATGTCTTCTAGTTGCAATGTTCTCACAATCGTCATGATCCCCTATGATGCATGCACTACAGAAATAAGAAAGTTTGCTTGTTTTAATCAGTTGGTTGTCTTAAAATCCCCATATACTATGTAGACCATGAACTCCTTTAATTTTCTCGCAATTGTGCCAACTTCTCCTTTACACTTCATCTACTTTCACTTCATGGAACACTCTGCGTACTACACTATTCTTAAGGCTTTGTTTACTGTATGTTGAATGTGCGCCTCTGGAGAGGTTGGTTATAAGCAAGGTTATAGCATCATGGGCATCATTGAGTTTTTCTTGAGGGCATGTTAATTGGTGTTTAAATAGAGTGTTTAAACAGAGCTTGCTTAATAACAAGTTACAGCACCACATCCATCATGTTCATCCTTGCCATGGCTAGACCCAAAGAAATTCCACACCATGTCTAGACCAGTCAAGAATTTGAACCTTGAGACAAAGTAATCCACGTGCTGATTTAAATTGTGAGGCAGAACCATCTGACCACACCCAATGTTGTTTTATATTTTCTGCATGGGGATTTAACTTTTTTAGCCATTCCCAATGTAGTAGAAAAGCATGCTGTACAAATAAGGTGTCATGCTTCCTATCAACTAAAAATGTAAAAATGGTATGTGCATTGCACTACACAAGAATTGTTATCTACTTATTGTACCAGTGAGAACTTTGTATCTCATTTGGTTCTTGAAATGAATAATTTTCAGCAAAATCTATGATAGAGACAATAGTGTCATGGGGAAAATTGGCAAGGCACATCCTGAATTGCTTATCCTGCTAGCTGGCCATGAGATTGTGAAGCACGTATTTTGGGATAAATTGAACCACGTCACCTATAAGATCCCTTGGATGAGTGCTCTTATATGACAGTAACCATCTCTTTTTATCGGATCCTTCAACATTGAAATTTTCAAATCTCCTCCATTTTAGAGCAATGTGGTTGTCTTTCCTCATTTCATTTGGATAGACATGAAATGTCTTCTTCTTCAGCTTCAGACTACAATGTTTGCATGTGCCACAAATGCATTCAATGCGATGCCACTCACAGTCTCCCTTTGGACAAATCATTGGCTCCCACAGAGACCTTAGGCTACAAAACCTACTCTCCCTTGCAACACATGATGAGTATCCAGGTGGCCTACAAACTGTGCATTCATCGGGGAGACGTGGGCATCAATCCCCATGGAGCAATGCTCCAACAGGACCAAATCTCAAGTCATTCATAGCTTGTTGGGCCACGTCAAAGTCTATGTGTGTTTTGCAACAACAAACATTCTTGTCTTTAAGTTTCCTGATGTACCAGGGCTTACAATGCTCAAAGCTCCTCTACCCAATTGAAATATTTGGGTTTTGATCGACAAACTTGAGATACAACTTTGTCTACTGACCCAACATGTAGAACAAAAGAATAGCGAGCCCTCTTTTAAATGGAACAATAGTACAATGAGCCCCCTTTTTGCACTACTAAAACAAGTCAAAACATAGTCTAATTAAAGTATATAATGAAGCGAAACAATTTTCAACCACCGTGTTGGTTTAGGATAGTCACAATTTCAACTACTAAGCTGGTCAATGAAATTTCAACTACCAAGCTGGTCAATGATAGTCACAATTTCAATCACCAGGCTAGTTTAGGACACATTTAGGACGGTCAACCATCAGGGTAGTTTAGGACACATTTAGTACAGTCACAATTTCAACCACTAGGATGGTTTAGGACACTATCACAATTTCAACCACTGGGTTGGCTTAGCCTGGCGGTCTCAACTTCACATATTAGAGAATAACAAGTACATTGCTTTTTAGTTCTGAATTTCACAATTAGAAAATAACAATATATTGCTTTTCATTTTTGAATTTCACCATTTGAATCACAATTTCAGTCAACAAAAACTGATATTTGTCTTGAACAAGCACCAGGATGGTTTAGGACAATCACATTTAGTCCAAGCCATCCCGGTCTAGAAATAGTGGTATATGACCTAAATAGTAGGAAATTAAATTTAACAAATTTAAGTACTAAGAAACACAATAATTTCAACTACTGGGCTGGTTAACAACTAATGTCTATTCAACCATGCTGGTTCAGGACAATCACATAACTCGTGATTGAGTTGAACTAGCCTACAATTGCATGATGTTCCAACCATAGATCTAGTTTAGGATAATCACATTTAGTCCAAGCCTAGTTTAAGAAATAAAACAAGTAAACTATCCCAAAGCTTAATCACAAACAACCATCGGGCTGGTTTAGGCACCACTGACCTGCATGGTATCAAGCTTGTGTATGATGTGCTCCTCAAAAACCTTGTGTCATTGTCTGCTTTTTTAGATGTCCTTTCTATTTGGAGAAACTCTTGTATTTTTGTGCCAACACTACAAGACATAGGTCACTTTATGACACCAATACCGACGCTAAATATCGAATGCCCTTCTGTACTCCTCGTTGTCTGGAGGCCTTCTAATCACAGATTCTTATGAATCCAAATTCAATTAGTTAGATATGAATGACAAGACATTTGAACGATTGAACATACTAGAAATTCAATAGAAGATAAACATATACTTACCACCCATGCCTCATTGCCGAGTCAGCCACCGCTCCTGAGGTGTAAAGGACCTATGGTCTCCAGACACTTTGCTTAGGCTCAAACGCATCTGGATTCTCCTTGTAAAACTTCTTTTCTCTCTTCCAATCCTTTGGGTCCGCCCACCCTAGCTTGTGCTTACCCCCCTTAATGACCTCCCTTAGTTCGTATCTATGAGAACTAAGGAGCTCCCCTAGCATGGTATTTCGATCAAGCTCAAACCCTTTAGGATTTGAAAATTATCTCTTGAGGGCATCTATGCAGGCATCCTTGGATTTATTGTCCTATTGGTCCCAAGGTTTGAATATATCATTGGGGAAGTGGGTGCTCACCAACCTCCTCATGTATCTTGTGACCACCCTTCCCAACACTATCCACTCTATAGGAAAGATCCTCGAGCAAAACAAAGTTTGAAGGGATGGAGTAGCAGATCTAGAGTGACAGGTGGAGCGAGTGCTTGAGGAGTGAGGAGTAAGGGAGCGAGTGGTCTCTAGGGTGGTGTGACTTGTGAGTGGAGAGGGCAAGGGACCTAACTAGTTCTGCACTCATGAGGAAGGGGAGACCTATAGAAATGTGAGTGCAGACTCATCTACATCCCTTGTGCCACCATAACAACCTTGACCCTTATATTCTTTCTAGACCTATGATGGGTATGCCCAAGTGATGACCCCTTGGAAGGGGCTATAGGGGACGATTGTCGAGTAGGTGAAGCCATCGATGTCCCTGATCTACCCTCGAGGGGTGCAGGAGAGGGAATGGCTGAGGTCCACTGGGACAGGAGACTGAATAATCTCGCTACCTCCGCATCACTCATGGATGCGACAAACTCGTTAGGGCTCCCAACAAAGCCATGGGCTACAAGCAAAGGAGTTCCTTGAGGGGTAGTCGTAAAGGAGTTCCCTGAGGCGTAGTCATAGGGGAAAAAAGGGAACTCATTTTATGGCCTTTTAGGGTTTAGAAAAATAGTCTCTCGATCAATCAGAATAGGACCAATGTAACATTGGAAAAATACTAAAAACCATGTAAAAATATAAAATAAGTCATATTCAAAATCTTTTTCTTTTATTATGTTTGACATATGTGATCTTCAAAAAATGATTTTATGTGCAGTATTTGATAATTCTAACATCACTAGCACGTTTGAAGCAGGACAAAACCCCCAAATTGACCTTGGAGACACCAAAAACCGATGCTCGGAGTCCAGCTGGCCAAATCGCGTTTTTGTGTAAATCTCTCGTTCCGAGCATTTTTGCCTTTTTTGGGCCTCCGGGCATCGGTTTTCGATGTCTCCAAGGTCGATTTGGGGGTTTTGGCTTGCCACTCTAGATGCGTTGGTGATGTTAAAATCATCAAATACTGCACCAAAAATCAAGGATCTTATATATGCATTTAATGTGAAGCCTGAGTACTAGACTGACATTTTTGTAGCAGAAGTATCCATATTTTATGGCATTTCCCATATTTTGAGTGCAATAAATATAGGTAAATAGTGAATTTCTTAGAGGGCCCCAAAATGAGTTCCCTTCTTTCCTAATGGTAGGCCCAAGAGGAGTTGGCCCATGGGGAGTCCACCCAGGGGTAGTCATAGCGGTAGGCACCTCAGGAGTTGGTTGAATGGAAAGAAAGTCCTCTAGAGAGTACATCCCATGACGTCTCCTCCTACGAGGTGTGCTCTCTAGGCGTGCGATGTGATGACATGTCTAATTGGGGGCATTGGAAAAACACAGACACAAACAAGAAAACAAACGCAAACACAAGAGCTAGTAAGAAGTGGAAAAAGTAATCAATACTTACACTTTACTTAAAAAACAATTTACTACTTAAAACTCAAGTTTCATTTACTAAAACTATGAAAAGACAATTTACTTCAGATTTCATCATATATTATCATGTGTCTCCATAAGTTACATTACCATATGTGTCAAAAAGAGTATTATATACCAAATTTGGGTCCAAAAGAAAGTTCAGGTACAAAATTAATCTCCAAAAGAGTTAAGTACAAAAATTCTTGCAAAAATAGTACTCTTAAACAAAATTTGTCTCCAAAAGAGACATTCTCCAAAAATTTCAAAAGAGAAGAGGAGGTCTACTCCTTTGCATTATTATCTGTGGTACTTTCCTCCTCCTCACTGCCACTAGATGGGTCACTCGGGACCTCATCTTTCACTTCTTCTAACATATAATTATACTCTTCTTGGACTATGTACTCGCGGTCTAAGAAGACATCTACACAAACCATTATGTCTTTGATAGTGTCCTCCTTGCTAAGTAGTTGCTCAAAGTGGTATCTCGAAAGCTTACAAAGATCCTGTAGGTTGTTTCGTGCCTCCCTCAGAGAATGCCACTCCATGCACAATCAATTTGGAACCCACCCACACATATGCACTTTGGCGTTAAACTTTATCCAATCTGCATCATGCGCAATCTTTTCTGCTACATGTGATAGTAGAGTTTGGATGTCCCAATGGACAGCAACATGGGGAACTAGGTTGGGGTATTCAAAAGACTGTGGAGCAGGAGGGTGTTCCATTTCTAATCGGTTTGAAAAAAAAGAACCAAATACGGGCATATAAAACACATTACAAATCATATCAAGGCACTCATTCAAGATTGGTAAAAGAATTCATAGGAAAAACAAGCAACATTCACATTCACATTCACTTCTATTCACAATGAATTATATATATCACACAAGCCAATATATTCCTAAAAGATAATTTGAGGAAACTTTATTGCATCCACTCTCCTTTATTCCACAATCTACACCAATCACATCACCTATCACCCTATCCGCTTTATCCTCAGCTTTTGTACCTTTGATTCTTTGCTTTTTCCTTCTCCACTTCATCCTCCCTCAATCTTTAAAGTCTCTCCTCCTCTGTTCTTTGTCTCACACCACTTCCCTGCTATATCCCTTCTCACACCACTCCCTTCTCGTTGTTCCCCTCCTTCCACTCCTTCCACTCTGCTACTCGTCATCCCTCTCTCGTGGCTTCCTTCTCATTGCTCCCTTCTCGTCGCTCTCTTTCTACTACTCCCAATGGCCCCTAGCAAAAAAGATATGATATCATACTTGGAGGAGATGTACAGTCAATATTACGATGTAAAGGATGGGGAGGTAGATGTACCATCCCTCGTTGGGGCGCATCTGTCCCTTTGCACACACTGAAACCAAGGATCATTATGACTAGGACAAGACTTATCGTGAGATCCTAGAGGATTCTATTGAGGAGATGCTGAGCTTGATACTCCAAGAGGAAGGCCACACGCCTAAGGAAGTTCCTTGGGCTAAGGAGCAAAAGAAAAAAGAGGTGAACGATAAGAAGAAGAAGAGAGAAGACAAAGGAGAGGGTAGCACTACATCGAAGACAAAATGATAAAGAATGTAATTACAATTTATCTAATTTGGAGAATGTAATAATAGTTTCTAGTATACGAGAGGGACACCTCTCTTGGATATTCATTATGCTCTATGCATGATGAGATTATGTTGTATCCATCTCTTTGTTATTTGTTATTTGTTATTTGGGAAGAGAGGGGAGAAAAGAGAGGAACAGAGAGGGGAAAGAGAAGGAGGGGAGAAGAGAGAGGGGAAAAGAGAGGATGGAAGAGGAAAAGAGAGGGGAAAAGAGAAGATGGAAGATGAAAAGAGGGGGAAAAGACGAGAGAGGGGAGAAGAGAGGAAATTAGAGAAGGGAGGAGAGAGGAATTAAAAGAGGGGAAAAGAGGGAGGGAAAAGAGATAAAAGAGAGGAAATAAGAGAGAAAGAGAGAGGGGAGAAAGAGATGTGAATAAGAGAAAGGGGAAAGAGAGGAGTGAAGGAAAAGAGAGAATGGAAGAGGAAAAGAGAGCAGAGAAAGAGGGGAAAAAAGAGAAGAGGAAATACGAGAAAAGAGGAAATAAGAGAGAGAGAGAGAGGGGAGAAAGAGGATGTGAAAATAAGAGAAAGGGGAAAGAGAGGAGTGAAGGAAAAGAGAGGATAGAAGAGGAGAAGAGAGGAGAAAAGGAAATAAGAGAAGAGAAGAGGAAAGGGGAGAAGAGAGGAAATACAAGCAAGGAAAAGAGGGAGGGAAAAGAGAGAAAAGAGAGGAAATAAGAGAGAAAGAGAGGGGAGAAAGAGGATGTGAAAATTCGAGAAAGGGGAAAGAGAGGAGTGAAGAAAAAAGAGGGGAAAAAAGAGAAGAGAGGGGAGAAGAGAGGAAATAAGAGAAGAGAGGAGAAGATAGGGGGAAAGAGAGGGAGAGGGGAAAAGAGAGGGGGAAAGAGAGGATGGAAGAGGAGAAGAGAGGGGAAAAGAGGGGGAAAAAAGAGAAGAGAGGGGAGACGAGAGGAAATAAGAGAAGAGAGGAGAAGAGAGGGGAGAAGAGAGAAAATAAGAGAGGGGAAAGAGGGAGGGAAAAGTCTTTACATGCATGACATTGAAACACATCACCCTTTTGGTCACCTGACCTGGTTCCCCATTTCATCCCAAGTAAATCTTCAAGAGCATTTTCATCTACACGCTTGTAAGACCACATAGTTTTTGTTCTATGCATATGTATATTCTGAAATAAAGAAGAAAAAATGTGCAGAGGCATAAACCAAGGTAACCTTGCCCATTTGGATCCAAATGTAAACTTTGTGGCCATGCCCACATCCTTTGCAATCTTGTCCTTGTATGATTGCAATGTCCTCGAGTCCACATTTCTTCAATCCATGTCTTGAAGTTGTGGTGGTGTAATAGTTTGCAAACGGCCATAGCTTGATGATGTCGTTGGAGTGATGTATGTTGCATTATACCAATACACATTCTTCATTCGCAAGGAGGCTAACTTCTCCCCGGCATGCATTTGCTTACCTAAATCCTTCATGAATCGCAGTAGTGAACTTGCCTATGAATGATTCAACTGGTTCCCACTCCTCGAGGTCCAAAGGGAAAACATCTACCACCATGAATAAGAGCTCTTAGAAACCAAACACAAAATTTCCAAATGGACTCATTACAATTACAGGTGAAAAAGGTACATAGATAGAAAGTGTCACAGTGTGATCGTATCCTAGATTGATTGAATGATGGAGGAAGCCGCATATTTTTTCCCATGTAAACATGTTGCACTTTTGCGAGCCATTATTTCTTCCCAAACTTGAACTTCAAGTTGCGCCCCTTCCACTCATGCAAGATGTCACCTCTCTTGCTCTTGGGAAGCTTATGTGGACCTTTGGCCAATCCTTTCATCACTATCCAGTCATTTAAGCTATAGGTGTAAGAAAAACACTCATCCAATGCATTTCTGGTGTTGTGGAAGACACAAGAGGTCACAACATTGCATGGTCTTGTAGCCTTTCTCCTCACCATGCTTGCAGAGGTTGCAACAGCAAGAATGGGACTCCTACACGAGGCAATGCAGCTCTAATAGAGGCACAAAAGAGGGAGAAGGAGAGGGACAGAGTAGCATCAACAAAGGCACAGGAGAGGGAGAAGGAGAGGGACAGAGCAGCTCCAACAGAGGCACAAAAAAGGGAGAAGAAGAGGGACAGAGTAGCAACAATAGAGGCACAGGAGAGAAAGAAGGAAAGGGATAGAGCAATAGCAACAGAGGCATAGGAGAGGGAGAAGGAGAGGGGTAGAGCAGTTCCAACAGAGGCACAGGAGAGGGAGAGGGGGGAGAGAGAGAGAGAGAGAGAGAGGAGCTGCAACAAGCAGGCCAGAGCAGGAGGGAGCAGAGAAATAGGGGGAAGAGGGAAAATGCGTGGGATTTGGTTCAAATTTGAGTGATTTGGTAGGCTGGACCAGAACAGTGGGGGTAGAGGCCCTAGAAAGATAGAGGGGAGAAGAAAATTTGCCATTTGGGCCCTACCATCCCATTGAATACAGTTTTGGACTCATGTGGGGGAGGTGCACCTGGAAGGAGGGTCAAACATGGGTTAAGAGGGGGGGGATGGTTTGGGTGGTCCCTAGTGTAAGGGGAGCAACCAATAGGGGCTCTCTGTAGGCCTACTCACCCTCCACCTCAACATACCATTGCCCCACACCTTCTAGCACTCTCGTTGGTACATGTCAAACCACTCTCTAATCCCTTGAAATTAGGAAACACTAATTGGACGCCCTTTTGAGACCCCAATTCACCCCTAATGTTAAGACTTTCTTATAGATTTCACCACTTACAAACTGATAAAAAATTGTCTTGCATCAAGTACATTGATGTCCCTTGTTTTAACCTAAGGATATAGTAACTCAATGATTGAAAACCTAAGACTACACCTAACATACTTACTCCCATTTAACAAAGCTATCCTGGTTCTCTATTAAATACACCCTTGAATCAATTAGTAGACATTATCACACACAACAACACAATGCATCCATAGATGCACTCAATAGACATGCAAAATAGCGGGCATGTCTATAAGCACTGATAAACTTAATGAAAATACGGGCATGTCTATTAGCTCGGTTATTAACGTGTCTATTAGCATGGTTATACATGTGTTTAATAGTGTTTCTAAACTATAAAATAGACACACATTTAAACATGTTTATAAATGCGCACTAGGGATTGCAAGTAACACAAGCTTGGCAAAGAGATCATTAGAGGAGCTCCCCGTCTGCACCTGCCCGCCACCGCCTGTCGCCATCACCCAGCCCCCTTGGTAGCACTTCGCTCCCTAGCTACCTTGGCCGCATAGGCCCCTTGGCAGCACTTCGCTCCTTAGCTGCCTTGGTTGCACAGGCCCCTTGGCAGCGTCCAGCTCAAGTCGCCCTATGCCTTGCTGCCTCGGCTGCGCAGGCCCCTTGGCCCTGCGCCCTGCTACCTCGGCCACATAGGCCTCTTGGCGGTGCCTAGCTCAGGTCGCCCTGTTGCCTTGGTCGTGCAGGCACTCTAGGCAGCATCCTGCTCAGGTCGCCCCCTGCTTTAGCCTGAAATTCATGCCCCCCTTCAGCCTGTTGTCTTGGCCTCGCCAGGCTGCCTCTCTCCCTTGCTAATTTATCCGCCCCTCCCTTGCTTCAGGTTGGGCAGTTTTAGGGCCCTCTCTAGGGCTCTTAGATTCATGTTCCGGGGAGCTGAGATCCTGGGTTGTGTTTAGGCATTGCTGAAGCTGTCTACTTTAGCATTGAGTGACCTGTTTGCATCCCACGTAGGCTGAAGATCAGAGCATTCATTATACAGGTTTCTTTTGGTGGATTTACTTGTGGTTGGTTGCGAGTTCTTGGTGGGTATTTTCAGCAAAGGTAGCTCTTCCCCTCAGGAGAGCGCAAGCTGAGACAATGGAGGACACTAATGCCACTCCCATTGCCGAACCTGAGGAGATTGAAGTTATAGTTTCCTTCCCTCTTGACATTGTGCAGATGATTGAGGTAGTAGAGGAGGGTTTTCGTTCAACACACATCATTGGTTTTCTACCCAGTAGAGGCCAACGGTTACGTGATTGGGTGTACACTAGCATGGCCTCTTTGAGTGTCTCAGTTATGATTTTCCGATTACTTGGCAGAGGGTACTTTTCTTTTGGCCTTCAGTTAGTAGAGCAGGCTCAAAGAGTATTTATGAGGTCACCGATTCAGTTTCAGAGCAGAGTCATCCATTTGTGGCCATGGTGGAAGCACTTTAGTTCTACTTCTTCGAGACTGTGACAGGCCTCCTTTTGGATGCTTTTCCCTGGACTTCCTGATGAGGCCAGTTCTTGTCGTAGAGCTGTGGAGCATATGGCTAGTGTGGCAGGTACAGTCATCCCTTCAAGTGCTAGAATTTCCTATGCTCAGTCACTTACTGGTACAAGTGTTACGAGGGTTAGACTCATTTTAGATTTCCCCCCTCCTCAACCTTTGCCTACTTTGATTTCGTACTCCACTAGACATGGGGTCCAGATGCAGCAGAGGGTTTTGTATGAGGGTCTTCCTGATCAGTGTCTTTTCTGTCGGAAGAGAGGTCACTTTATTAGGGATTGTCCCAATCGTCGGCATCAATCAGAGACTTCGGATACATCTCATCCTCTGAGTGACTCAAAACCTATAGCTCAGCCTCCAGGGGTCTCTAAGCTACTTCGACTCATTTAGTAGAGCAAGAGGAGACTCCTTTGGGGGAGCCTCCAGTGAACTAAGAGGACTTGGAGGTGCCTCCAGCGGAACAGCTTTCTCGGAGAGCTCGGAGGAGATGGAGACAGAGGGAGAGTCAGCAGTACAAGCAGCCTCCAGGGGTCTCTGAGCCTACTTCGACTCATTCAGTAGAGCGAGAGGAGACTTCTTTGGGGGAGCCTCCAGTGAACTCAGAGGACTTGGAGGTGCCTCTAGTGGAACAGCTTTCACAGAGAGCTTAAAGGAGATGGAGACAGAGGGAGAGTCAGCAGTACGAGCAGCCCCAGGTATGAGCTCACAGTTGGTAGAGAGTTGAGACACATGTGCAGGACACCCCGGAAAGGGGAGATACAGAGGACCATCCACAGGTAGGTCTTGTCACTGTGCAGGAGATGGTAACTCAAGGAGTTGAGACACACATGCAGGAGACTTTGAAAAGGGGAGATGCAGGCAGGGCCTCACACTGTGCAGGAGACAGTAGCTCAAGATTTGATGACTCTTGACTCTTCTACCCCGGAGGTTCATATATTGGTTTCTGAGACAGTTATCCAGTAGGAGATTGCTCAGGCTGTGGACACGGTGATGGATGCCTCTTCACAGCAATCCATTGAGAGAGAGGTATTTCATGACATAGGTCAGAGTCAGAGCCTGCTGTCCCCCAATCTCATGCACCTGTATGAGGTTCCCTCGAGACCTCTTTCTCTTCCCTGTCGCACAATACTTTCTTTTGTTGCTATGCGGAGCATCCTCTCAGACACCCCTCCCAGTATAGCCTCATCCTCATAGTTTTCCACTCCTGGTTTATCCAAATCTTTTGCAAGTGCGGTCATAGATTTCGCTCAGGGCATGAGTGTTGGGAGATCCTAACAGAGGAGATTGAGTGAAATTTTCAGTCACCCATGCGTACAGGCACCTCGTCGTAGATTCTTCCTCTCCCTCTCACCTATTCTAGATGCAGAGTTAGGATGACTTAGCCCTTTTCAGCTCTTCTGACTCCTAGACCTGACCCCAAGATGGTTGACAGAGATCTGCCTGTTGAGTTTTGGGCCTTTTTGCCTCGAGGGGTTTCCATAGACTCCCTCACTAGATTGGAACTTCTCCCGGTATTTTGTCCATGGTTAGAGGAGGTAGAGGAGTACTTGGGATCTATTACTCTATCCAGAGAGGGGTACATTCTTCGTTTCTCTGTAGGTAGCTTTCATTCTTGGGGGAGCAAAAGCTGGTCAACTGAGCTACTTGACAGCGAGATTGCTAGACAGCTTTTGAGCATGACTCAGTTTTCATCACTTCACTGTATTGTCGGCTCGCAGATTCATTCTTGCCCTAGGACTCTTCGACCTGGCTTTGGTGGCAAGGCCTTTTTGTTTCTGTTCTTTGAGGTTCAGGGAGACTTTGATTTGCCTAGGAGTGCTGGTTGGTTTGACTTCAGCTCCTCAGTTCGCGACAGAGTATTATTCCCTTGGATGGAGCCATTTTACATGAGTTGGGGCAGATTTGGAGCTTGAGACCGACTTTGGATTGTGCCATCAGAGAGAGTCATTTGTGCTGTTGCCATTGGCATCCCCTCACTTCCATCCGATGTCTAGGCTGTCCATCATTTCTTGGAATGTGAGAGGACTGAACGGCCACAGATTTATTTCAGATGGAGATGGTCGTAGATCGGGAGTTCCTAAATTGCACTTGCTTAGGGACTCCCTTCGATTTATTTCCTCAGGGTCCCCTCTAGACATTGTGCTTATCTAGGAGCATAAGCTCTCCCAAGACAGGATTGACAGATGCTGATCCTTACTCAGAAGACAGAGCCGGACATATTGGAGCCTAGCAGATGGTACGAGGGGAGGAGTCTGCATTTCAGTTTCAGCCAGGTGGGCCCCAGAGATCACCCAAGAGGGTACACTAGTGGAGAGTAGGGCATGCTATGTTATTCTTCAGATTGAGAGCACAGTAGTTGGTGTTCTCAATGTGTACACTCCCATGGATCCAACCCGCAGACGTGCACTTTGGAGACAGCTCAGAGAGTCCCTTCCTCAGGCAGACACCTAGATTGTTGGAGGAGATTTCAACATGGTTGAATTTTCTGAAGACAAGTTGGGCCAGACAGAGGGTGGACTTTCTGATAGGGAGAGTGGAGTGGGATAGTTTTGTTTTGCATGCTGGACTTCATGATGCAGCTCGATTGGACGACTTTTGTCACTTGGCTGACAGTCTTCAGTTCTCTTGGTCTGGGGTTTTCCATGGCTCTCTCTTTTTGGCTAGGCTTGATAGGTTTTATATTGGCCATTGGGGCCAGGCCAGAGGAGTAGATTGGGATCCTAGATTGGGATCTGCCCGGGTTATGTTTTATTTGACCATGCTCCACAGTCCTATTATAGATTCTCCCAACCTCTCGATTAGAGAGCATAGGCTTTAGGATCAGGGCTGGTTGATGTGGGTAGAGGGGGCTTTGGCTAGAGTCAGCATGGCCTGCCAGTTGAGGGCAAAAGAGGAGAAGGAAAAGCTCAAAATAAGAGATCGGAATGCAAGAGCAGAGGTATCCAGAATTTAGAGATTGATTCAAAGCTTTCCTCATTCTCTTTTCATTAAAGGGCAGCTTTCAGAGGCTCAGGAGAGAGTAGAGGAGATTCAAGGTAGGAGGGCCCACCAGTTCAGGTTTTACTCCGAGCAGATCTTCTAGATCTAGAAGGGGGATAGATGCTCTAGAGAGTTCTTCAGGGTAGTGGGTCAGAGATACTCTTCGGACAGTCTTCGTAGACTTGTGGATGAGGCCGGGTCTATTCAGACGGATCCTCATCATCTTGTTGAGATCACTTCTGATTTCTATTCCACTCTTTACACTACTGATTGAGTCACCGAGGAGATGATCAGAGCCAGAGAGGAGATTTGGAGTCATGTCCCCCAGATGGTCTCAGACAGGATGAGTCATGTTTTGAATAGCCCATTATCACTCCTGGAGATCACGGATGCGTTACATGAGCTGCCTAGAGATAGATGCCTGGGAGAGGACGGTTTGTCGCCCCTTCTTTTTAGAGCTCTTTGGGATACGATTGGGCCTCATCTACTTTTTTCCTTTTCAAAGGCTCTCGATACAGGATCTTAGGGTGAGGCATTATGCATAGGTATGATTTGTCTCATCCTGAAAGGGGGAGACAAGACAGTCCTATGTAATTGGAGACCCATTACACTTTTAGGGATAGCCTACAAGATCCTAGCGAAGACCTTGGCCCCTCGTTTAAAGCCTATGCTTCCAGATATCATCAGAGCTACTTAGACAAGATTTGTCCAAGATAGGAGTATCTTGGATAATATCTTCACTTTTTTGGGAGGCCACTCACTAGGTGAAGGAGAGTCAGCAGGAGATTGCAGTTCTCCTTCTTGATTTTGAGAAGGCCTATGATAGGGTGGACTGGGGTTTCTTGGAGGGCACTATGAGGAGGCTAGACTTCAGTGATAGATGGATTTTATGGGTCTCCTCACTTTACTCTCACTCTTCTAGTAGGATGGTGGTCTGTGGAGGCAAAGGATCGGCTTTTCAGCTATCCAGATCAGCGGTACGACAGGGATGCCCGCTTGCACCTTACCTTTTCCTTTTCGTAGCGGAGGCTATGGGTTACTTTATGCAGGCTACCAGTCATGGCACTTTGGGCCTTCATCTACCTATCCGGTAGGAGCAAGAGCTTCTGGACACTGAGTTTATTGATGATATGGCACTGACAGTCAGAGGAGATGCATATAGTCTTGCTACTACTGCGGATGCAATTGACAAGTTCTGCCTAGCCTCAGGGGGACTTATCAATTGGAACAAATCAAAAGGCATCTGGACTAGAGCTCAGCAGGATACCCCAGCATGGGGAGGAGACAGAGGCTTTGTATGGTTATCCAGAGGAACCTCCACGAGATATCTAGGCTTCCAGGTTGGCATTGAGGTATCCCCGATGCAACAATTTGCCCCAGTTCTTGAGAGTATCTAGAGAAAGCTAGCCTACTGGAGTACGGCTAGAATATCTTTGGCCGGAAGAGTGCTAGTACTCAACCAGGTTCTACTAGCGACTATGTGGTATGTTGTGTCATGTTGGTGCTTTCATGCTGACTCGATTCATCAGGTGAGGATATTGCTTTGGAACTTTCTATGGAGTGGTGGTGATGGTTATGAGGACACTAGGGCTAGAGTTTCATGGGATACTATCACTTTACCTTTCTCACAGGGAGGACTTGGGGTTCTTGATCCGAAGATGCAGAGTAGAGCCCTCTTAGTCAAACTTCTTGTTAGAGGTTTGACTCCAAGAGATCAGCCATGGAAGTAGTTCTTATAGCATGGGATTCACCAGTGCACCCCCAGAGCAGCAGGTCAGTGGGCAGGTAGAGTCAGTTGGATCTTCTTGATGGACCAACATTCTCAGCCTTCCTAACCACTTGTGAAAAGGCTTGTTCAGAAATGGGATCATTTTCAATAGCACCTCATCAGAGCAGTTCCCTCCTCTAGAGAGGAAATTGCCTGATAGCCACTTTACCATAACCCCCTAGTTCGGTACCAGGGATCTTCCCTTGGTACAAAACTTAGGACTCCCTTGGCCAGATGGCATGCTCAGGGGGTTGTGACAGTCGGAGATTGGTTCAGGGGAGGTGTGAAGATGTCAGAGCAGATGATCAGAGATAGACATGGGCCACTTAGATAGATTGCTACCATGAGAGATATTCCTTAGGAGTGGAGGGATGTACTTATAGATCGAGCCTATGTTGATCCCATTTCTACTTGGTCCGGTTGTTTTAGTGAGTTCGGGCTATGTATTGGAGTTTGCTTAGGACCGGCACCATTTATTTATTTTGAGATGGACTCCTCTCACAGATTGTATCCCACTCAGCCCCTAGATCATCAGGAGCTTCTTTGGTAGAGAGTCAGGAGCTTCTTTGGTAGAGAGTCAGGGTCATTGGTTGCCTGGGTAAGGAATGGGCCACAGATACTTCCAGGTTGACCATTGCAGAAGATATTAGATGGAGACTTTGGATTTTTCAGGGTCGACCTCTTGCAGAGCTTGACTGGGACCCAGGTGAGTGGGCATGGCCTGCTCCGGTGACAGGCGTTCATCCTCTTTCTTTTTTCTAGTACTCGATGAGGGCAAGTTACAGGCTTCAGGAGAGAGACTCTCATCAAATTCCATCTGCCTCCCAGCATTGGCATGCACAGGGACTTACTACAGAGCTCTTACTGAGCTACTGGACCCACTTTTGGGGCATCAGTAGAGCCATGAAAGTCTCCTACTTTCTTTGGCTCACTATACATAGGGGCATACCTATGGGTACTTGGCTCTAGCAGATGGGTAGACCCCTCCTTGTGTATGCATTGTTAGCTTGCAGAGGAATCTAGCAAGCATTGTTTATGGAGTTGCACTAGCTCTAGAGTGGTATGGACAGGTATCTTCAGGTTGTTCTCATATGTTACATCTGAGTCCTTTCTCATGACTTGGGGCACTGCTCTTTGGGGGAGAGGATCTAGAGCCTTTACTCTCTTTGAGTTAGAGCCAAGAGACCTCGGTTTCTTCATGCAGTGTCGCTAGAGACGGGGTCCCATGGAGTCCAGCATCATGGAGCCGTAGGATTTACTTTTGGTACCGGTACCAGCATAGGATTCCATGCCTACTTCAGCTGCAGGGTCAGCCTAGGAGGTGATTTCCAGCATTACCCTATGGCGGATATGGTGTTCACGATGTTCTTTTGTCCTTGGGGACAATTTATGCATGGAGGCTGACACTCTCACTTCCATTTGGCTGGTAGAGATTATCTTCACTCTTAGGAGTCAGTGGGAGCGGTGTACAGGCACCTCTTTGGTAGCTCGTGGGAGACTTATATCCTTCATGAGGACATGGGATTGCTCTTCATTTTTTCACTTGACCCCTTTTAGGATGTCGTGGCATTTTAGACCACCTCCATGGCTTTTTTGCCACATTATTGAGGCTAGGGATAGAGTACTTTCCTCGTACTTTCTCTCCCACGTGTTGTATGATTTGTTTTGAATGGAATATATCACTCTTTATTTAATGTGTACTAGAGTTTGAAATCGTAATGTAGGCTGATAAATGTGCATCACTGCTTGCCAAACATTGCCCATGATTACCAAAGCACATAATTTAATAAAAATGTCATAGACGATAATATGCTTTTTTCCAAACACACATATATAAAAATTGAGGTGAGGAGAATGAAACAATATATAATTTTGCCAATATTTAAGAAATTTGGATGATACAATGATGGACTATGGTTCGATCTCATCCTCAATGAGATCAACCCTTGCCAAACTATCTACTTCAATATTCAAACTAGTGTAGATCCACAACAAGACAAAGCACCCATAGACGTGCACATAGATGCGTTTACTGAACTAAATAAAAAACTTATGGGCGCGTCTATTTGCACGTCTATTTCCATGTCTGGAGACCTGTGTCTAATAGCGCATCTATATAGCAGACACATGCACATGCATGTATAGACGCGCATTTTGACGCTTAAATAGATGCTTTGCTTAAAAATTTAAAAAATAGACAGACGCATTGTTAAACACGTGTATAGACGCGTTTTTAAACGGTCTTATAAACGTGTTTATAGACACGCAAATAGACGCTTCTTGAACAGACAGACGTGTATGTAGACGCATTTATAGACGCACTGATAGACGTGCTTTATAATATTTTTTTTTAAATTTACAGAATGCTGTGTATGTTGTGTATGCTATATAGTTACAAGAATCCCATTTCCACATTGTGTAATTCAATTCTTACAGCCAACTGCATTTTAATTACAATTCCAAATAAAACATTACAACTCCAAAACACAATAAAATTGAAAGCTCAAAAAGTGCTTGTATGTATATATAGCATGAAGCTAAGCAACATCATGTGGCTTCAAGTACAAAAAATAAGGAAGCTAAGCCACGTCATGTGGCTTCAAGTACAAAAAATAAGAGGAGTGTATATATAAGAGGCATGAAGCCAAGCCAGTGGCTTTAAGTACAAAAAAGAGTAGCTAGCACTACTTCTACGACTAATCTATGTTCTCCACATCCTCGCTCCTTTCCATGCTCCCGTCTGCACTCCCTTCTATGCCTCCTTCCTCGTCTTCTTCCTCATCGTCTTGTGCACGGGCCTGTAAACAAGGGACAACATATATCAATGTATGAAAAATCAAATCTTTACTTATAATATTGACATTATTTAATTACTTTCAAATACCTCGGGGGCCACTCCAGTAGCTCGGATATACTGCTCCTCAGTAATCAACCCGTCATGATAGAAGTGCCTCCATGTATCTCCTCTATGATGGTGGTGGTGGTAGGCTATCTCGACAAGAGTAGGGTATCTGCCCATGATCTCAAGCTGCAAGATGACACAATTTGTGGAGGGATTAGTACAAAGAAACAACCTCCTAATAAACTACATAAGCAATATAATTTGAGATCGATACTTACAAATTGGGCCTCCCATGATTCAACACCCCTTGCTCCAAAATGCACGCTTTCATATTGCTCCATCTGGATCCTTTGTGCCTCCATGTGCTGTAGACTGGGGTCCTCCCTTGCTGACTTCATTGCTTTCTTCCACTCATGCTTGTGAGTGGTGTGGGGCGGGCCCCTTGGTGGTTGACGTCCCTCGAGCCTGGCAAGCTCCGCTAGTGCCTGCCTCTTAAGCGAAGACCTTTTATTGCCAAGTATCGTAACAATCTTTGACTTGGCCCATTTATCTGTGAACTGGCAATTGGGGGGGTTAGGATACCTAGAGCGAACAGTAGCGAGGGTCTCATCAGCCAACCTCTTTGGCTGGTCTTTGAAGTGGATAAAGCAATCTCTGTAATTGTTAGCAATTACAGAGCGCATGAAGGCCATGATGTCCTTCCCCCGTGCATCCATCAAGATGCCTCTTGTCTGAGTGATGTCATAGAATATCATACCATCACCCGGAGGCATGTCTAAATCATCTGAATCATCATCGTCCCCACTGCCACCCCTCCCAAAGCACTGTGCCATGCATCCCCCACTGCTCTCCCTGCTACTACGCCTGCTACCATGTCATGTCGAGCTAGTACGCTGGCCACTCATAGCTAGAGACTGCACGGGACTACGTGGACCACTCGTAGCTAGAGAACCAAGTCTTGACTGCACAGGAGTATGCCGACGGCTCTGCGAGACAGAAGGACCTCCCGATGGCATGGGGGAAGGGGCATAAGATGGCATAGCAGAAGGGGCATGGGGGAAGGGGCATAAGATGGCATGGGAGATGGGCCTGCGCTATGTAGCCGGTTGGGCTGTGCTGACTCTGCTGAGGTGATCTCAACTGGTGTGGGGTGGTTTGGAGTCTGTAGTGCCAACTCCTAGGGGGTGTTCAGAGTACCCGTCATATACTCCTATAACTCCGTAGGACTAGGAGGGTGCCCTAAAAGGTTATATAGGTCCCTAAAAATAGACTTCTGGAGATCAGGTGAGCTCGAAGCACTTCCTGGCCACATGATGAACTGGAAAAAAGAAAAAAAGATGATTACTAATGAGTTGAGAAGAAAGGGGAAGGGAAGAGAGGATTACTGTTGAAGCGCATCTATAGATGCGTCTGATTAGTGCATCTATTTTCACGTATAACAGTGCGTCTATAGACGTGACTGTCTGTGTCTGCAAATAGGCTAGACGTGCATTTAGATGTGGTTTTAGATGCGCTCTAAGACTGCCTATAGATGTGCTCCGATAGATGGACTTTTATAAAAAGTAGAAAAGGACATGCACCCGACACACAAACATAACACTGATACCCATATCATGCATTTTTTGGATATGAGAAAGTACAATTCCAAAGAGAGCAAACTTGCAAAAAAGATCAACTGCAAAAAGACTTACCTTGGATAGAGGTATGGAAGGTTCTTCTCCTTTTTCAAAGTTGCTTCTCTTCCTTGATTGCCCTCTTCTCCTTTAAGCTTGGAAGTAAGTGTGGGTGCCTTTCTCTTATGCTTCAAAACTATGGATCTGCTAATAATGAAGCAAGCAAGCCATGTGAAGTATAAGTAATGTGAAGAAAAGCAAAGTGAGCGTGCTAAAAGCAGGTTTAAAAGCCATGTCTATAGACACGTCTAATAGTGCATCTATATACACATCTATTTACACAGATCAGGCGCAATTTTAGACGTGCTTGTAGACGTGCACCACAGAATAGACAGACATGATTTAAGACACGCTTGTAGATGTGTACCACAGAATAGACAGACGTAGTTTTAGACACGCTTGTAGATGCGCACCACAGAGTTTAAAATTAAATATTTGAAGAAAAGCAAAATTTTTTGGGTTGTTTGTTTGTAGGATGTCTTCATCTTCAACAAGTAGCTCCAGTGAGGATGAATCCCTCTGTATCCACCATTGCAAAATGTGGTTGGAGCAAAAAATCAAATGTATGTGTGATTGATGTCGAGGAAACATGTATCGAGCACACAAGATTACACTCAATCACATCTCAAAGTATGGAGAATGGGATGCAACCGTAAACATGGTAAGGGTTTATAAGTTAAGGTTGATTGAGATACCTATGGGTGTTCATATTTTTGAGTTATGATCCCATTTTAATTTGATACAGGATGCAGTGCCACACCCGCATATGTTGCCCTATGCTCGCCGTGAGGAGGCGAAGCGCCGGCAATATGAGGTGGGATCTTCAAGAGGGACCGTTATGAATGCATGGAGTGGTGGTGATAGTAGCCCTCTGCCATTACCTCATGAAGCTGTGGAGGAGGAGGTGTTTGATGATATGGTGCAGGATTTATATGTCCATCAAGGGAGGGATGATAGCATGGAGCAGGATGATCTTTTTATTGCAGCATCGACTCCACTATTCGAGGGGTGCACATTCTCTGTTCTACTACCTCCCTTGAGTTACTAAACTTGCAAACCATCTATGGATGGAGCAATGCAAGTTTGAATGCATTACTCAAGTAAGCTTTCAGGTCTATTTTGCAAACATGGTGAACTATGCTAGTGGGTCAATTACTCGAATGCTTTTCCTCATTTATGGTCTTCACATGCAAGCTATTGTGTAAAATGCTTCCAAGGGAGAATAAATTACCAACCTTAAGAGATATGGCAAGGCAACATGTGACCTCTCTTGGAGGATTAGATTACAAGCGCATCCATGCATGTGTCAACGATTGCGTTTTGTTTCGTAGACTACATAAGGATGCATGAGAGTGTCCTACTTGTGGAGAGGCAAGATATAGAGCAGATCTCAAAACTTTAGATGTGCCTCATAAGGTTCTGCGACATTTTCCCATAATCCCTCGCATCCAACATATGTTCAAGTGCAAATATATCGTAGAGCTCATGTCATGGCATTCCTCCCATCGATCAACCGATGGCAAGTGGAGAACTCCCGCGGACTCTCCTGTATGGAAGCATATTGAAGACACATGGCCAAGCTTCAAGGAAGAACCTAGGAGATTGAGACTTGGATTGGGTATGGATGGTGTGAACCCATTTGGTCTCAAAAGCACCTCTTACAGTGTATGGCCAGTGATATTGGTGAATTATAATCTTCCACCCTCTATGGCTATTAAGAAAGGACATGTTATGCTGTCCCTTCTAATTCTAGGGGAACATAAGTCAAAAATCCTGATATTTATTTGGAGCCTTTGATTGATGAGCTAGAGATATTTTGGAGAGGTATCGAGGTGCATGATGTGAGCAAGCCTCCCTCGTCACGAGACTTCAACTGCAAAGCAGTCTTGATGTGGATGATGCATGACTTCCCAGGCTATGGCGAGTGTTTAGGTAAGCATTGCACTTCTAATTATGAATAGGCAAAGGATGTGGCACCCTAAACCCACCTTCAACTCTTAATTGCGTCTATTGTTTAGGTCTCACTACATCGGGTTACCATGCATGTCCTATTTGTGGTCCTTGCTAGTTGCCTTACGGGCAGATGCATTGAATAAGGTCATCTATGAGAATCACCATCGATTTCTCCCCTCTGATCATCCTAGATATGTTGCCCCTTGGAATGAAGTCCTCCCACAATCACTCACTGTAGGAGATTGGATGAGAATTTGGGACGGTTCCATGACTCCACCACTTGGCATGAGCCGGTAAGGGTTTGTAACTATTGTGTGCCATATTGGCTGGAAATAAAGATTGCCCGCTAACACCAACTTTTGTTTAGATACTCCATCTTTTATCATTTACCATATTGGTCCCACCTCAAGATAAATGACTTGCTTGATCCCATGCATATCTTCAAGAATGTGGCATCTACCATTTGGGAGCATTTGAATGGGACACGAGATTTCGCAGGCATAAGGGAGGATCTACGTACCATAGGGAGGATGTATGAAGCTTGGCCACAAGAGAGACCAAATGGGCGTGTTTTTTTACCTCATGCACTGTGGATGTTATCAAAGCTAGAGATGGTGACGGTGAAGTGCGCTATTACTACAATTTGTACTCCCACTGGATGCATGAGGTGTTTGAAGGGAGCCTTTACAAAGAGCAAGAAAAGAGGTGTAGAGCAATTATATGGCTTGAAATCTCATGATTGGCACAATATTATAATGTCTTTTTCCTTTCAAATTTGTGAGTGAATAATTATAAGCAACTAATCAACCACCTCCTCGTGGGTTCAGTTGATACTACCTACTAGCATTTCACGTAGTACATCAAAGAACATGAAAGATTGTATTTACAAGATGGGCGAGCTTGTGAGGTACTTTACATGATACAAAATATGATGCGTATCAATGCTCCATGCAAGTTTGAATGCATATTGCTAATATGCTGTACTTTTTCATTTCTAGGTATCTGAGCTCAAAGGAAATAGATCCCACCACGCTTAAGAATGCTCGAGTTATGTCAGTGGAGGTGGTTTGTTTAGTGGAGGAGACATTTCCATGTTCTATTCTCACAAGCCAACTACATCTTATAGTGCATTTGGTGGATGAGATTGCTATATGTGGTACTAGATACATGCACGATGGTTGTTCTTCCTCGAGCACTTCATGAAGACCTTGAAGGGCTTTGTGAGACAAAATGCAAGACCCGAAGGTAGCAAGGCCTAGGGTTGGTTGGTACAAGAGTCACTTGTATATATTTTTGAGTTTCTTGTTGATGTGGATAGCTCTCTCCCACGACGATGGAGAGATGATGAAGACCTAAGGATGACCTCTATTGTGCCTCAAGGGAAAGGACGCAACAAAGTAATAGACATGGAGTTGCATAATAGTATCAACCTCTATTGCGTGCTTAATAGTGATGTGATGAAAAGATGGGTGACAAGATACGAGGATGCAAAGGCAAGAAGACAAGAAGAAAGGGCCCTCTTTCGTACACACCACGGATCTCGTGTACCATACCCTCAATATCTAAGAGCACTTCCAAAGGATATTCATGTGGATTGGCTACTTGATGAAATGGAGAAAGCAGAGAAAGACGAGGGGATGCATATCACAATGGAAGAATGGGAATATGCTAGGGGATGCATGAGCAAGGTCGGTATATAGAATGTTATGCATAAGTTAGGAGCTTTTAATAATTTAGATTGCTTATTTAATTGATTTTTTCTTGGTGTAGTGCACTATGTTCAATGCTATATGGTGTGAGGGCAAGCATTTTCGAACACAATGGATTGATGAGAAGAGAAATACACAAGATTGCAGTGCCATTGCTAGCTTTGAGGGAGCCAATGGAGCCATGGATGATTATTGTGGCATAATCCAAGATATTATTAAGCCTAACTTTCGACGCTTCTTTGTGTATGTTTTGGATGTAAAGTGGTTTAAGGATGTGGTGGAAAGAGGCCCTAATGCAACAATCAAACGCCATGCAAGTGGCTTTGTAACTATTGACTCCACAAAGTTTTGGCAAGGTAGGAAGGACACACTAGTACTACCACAACAATGTGAATAGGTACTGTGCACACATAAAAATACTCGCTTTTAAATATTTGATGCAAGAAAAATAACATGATTGTATTTGTGTTTGAATTAGGTTGTCTATCAACCAATGGTGGATAATAATAGATGCACAACAAGACAAAGCACCCATAAACGTGCACATAGACACGTTTACTGAACTAAATAAAAAACTTACGGGCATGTCTATTTGCACGTCTATTTTCGCATCTGGAGACCCGCGTCTACCAGCGCATCTATATAGCAGACATACATGCGTATAGATGCACATTTAGATGCTTAAATAGATGCTCTTATAAACGCATTTATAGATCCAAAAATAAACGCATGTCGAATAGACAGACGCGTTTATAGACGCACTGATAGACGCGCTTTATAATAAATTTTTTTAAATTTACAAAATGCTGTGTATGTTGTGTATGCTATATAGTTACAAGAATCCCATTTCCACATTGTGTAATTAAATTCTTACAGCCAACCACATTTTAATTACAATTCCAAATAAAACATTACAACTCCAAAACGCAATAAAATTGAAAGCTTAAAAAGTGCTTGTATGTACATATAGCACGAAGCTAAGCCACGTCGTGTGGCTTCAAGTACAAAAAATAAGGAAGCTAAGCCACGTCATGTGGCTTCAAGTACAAAAAATAAGAGGAGTGTATATACAAGAGGCACGAAGCCAAGCCAGTGGCTTTAAGTACAAAAAAGAGTAGCTAGCACTACTTTCACGCTCCCTTCTGTGCTCCCTTCTACACTCCCTTCTGTGCCTCCTTCCTCGTCTTCCTCATCGTCTTGTGCACGGGCCTGTAAACAAGGGACAACATATATCAATGTATGAGAAATCAAATCTTTACTTATACTTTTGGCATTAATTACTTTCAAATACCTCGGGGGCTACTCCAATAGCCCAGGTATACTGCTCCTCAGTAATCAACCCATCATCATAGAAGTGCCTCCATGTATCTCCTCTACGATGGTGGCAGTGGTAGGCTATCTCCACAAGGGTAGGGTATCTGCCCATGATCTCAAGCTGCAAGATGACACAATTTGCGGAGGGATTAATACAAAGAAACAACCTCCTAATAAACTACATAAGCAATATAATTTGAGATCAATACTTACAAATTGGGCCTCCCATGATTCAACACCCCCTGCTCCAAAATGCGCGCTTCCATACTCCTCCATCTGGATCCTTCATGCCTCCACGTGCTGCAGATTGGGGTCCTCTCTTGTTGACTTCATTGCTTTCTTCCACTCATGCTTGTGAGCAGTGTGGGGTGAGCCCCTTGGTGGTTGACCTCCCTCGAGCTTGGCAAGCTTCGCTAGTGCTTGCCTCTTAAGCGAAGATCTTTTATTGCCAAGTATCATAACAATCTTTGACTTGGCCCATTTATCTGTGAGCTGGCGATTAGGGGGGTTAGGATACCTAGAGCAAACAGCAGCGAGGGTCTCATCAGCCAACCTGTTTGGCTGGTCTTTGAAGTGGATAAAGCAATCTCTATAATTGTTAGCAATTATAGAGCGCATGAACGCCATGATGTCCTTCCCCCGTGCATCCATCAAGATGCCTCCTGTCTGAGTGATGTCATAGAATATCGTACCATCACCTGGAGGCATGTCTAAATCATCTGAATCATCATCGTCCCCACCGCCACCCCTCCCAAAGCACTGTGCCATGCATCCCCCACCGCTCTCCTTGCTACTACGCCTGCTACTGTGTTGTGTCGAGCTCGTACGTTGGCCACTCGTAGTTGGAGACTACACGGGACTACGCTGACCACTCGTAGCTGGAGAACCGAGTCTCGATTGCATAGGAGTACGTCGACGGCTCTGCAAGATAGAAGGACCTCCTGACGGCATGGGGGAAGGGGCATAAGATGGCATGGGGGAAGGGGCATAAGATGACATGGGGGAAGGGGCATAAGATGGCATGGGAGATGGGCCTGCGCTGTGTAGCTGGTTGGGCTATGCTGACTCCACTGGGGTGATCTCAGCTGGTGTGGGGTGGTTTGGAGTCTGTAGTGCCGACTCGTGGGGGGTGTTTAGAGTACCCGTCATATACCCGTATAACTCTGCAGGACTAGGAGGGTGCCCTAAAAGGTTATATAAGTCCCTCCAAATAGAATCCCGAGGATTAGGTGAGCTAGAAGCGCTTCCCGGCCACATATTGAACTAGAAAAAAGAAAAAAAATCTAGAACTGATGAGCTGAGAAGAAAGGGGAAGGGAAGAGAGGATTACTGTCAGAGCGCGTTTATAGATGCGTTTAATTAGCACGTCTATAGACACGTCTGTCTGTGTCTGCAAACAGGCTAGATGCGTGTTTAGACGTGCCTGTAGATGCAATTTTAGATGCGCTCTGAGACACGCCTATAGACGCTCTCCGACAGACGGACTTTTCTAAAAAGTAGAAAAGGACATTGCGCCCGACACACAAACGTGACACTGATACCTAGATCATGCGTTTTTTGGATACAAGAAAGTACAAATCCAAAGAGAGCAAACTTTCAAAAAAGATCAACTGCAAAAAGACTTACCTTGGATAGAGGTATGGAAGGTTCTTCTTCTTTTTCAAAGTTGCTTCTCCTCCTTGTTCGTCCTTCTCTCCTTTAAGCTTGGAAGTAAGTGTGGGTGCCTTCCTCTTAAGTGTAAGCTTGGAAGTAAGTATGGGAGCCTTCCTCTTAAGCATCAAAACTGTGGATCTGCTAATAAGGAAGCAAGCAAGCCGCATGAAGTATAAGTAATGTGAAGAAAAGCAAAGTGAGCGTGCTAAAAGCAGGTTTAAAAGCTACATCTATAGGCGCATCTAATAGCACGTCTATAGGCGCGTCTAAATACATAGAGTAGATGCAGTTTTAGATGCACTTTTATACGCGCTTTTAGACACTCCTTTAGATGCGCCACAGAGTTTAAAATTAAGCATTTGAAGAAGAGCAAATTTGGTGGGTTGTTTGTTTGTAGGATGTCTTCATCTTCAACAAGTAGCTCCAGTGAGGATGAATCCCTCTGTATCCACCATCACGAAATGTGGTTGGAGCAAAAAATCAAATGTTTGCGTGATCGATGTCGACGAAACATGTATCGTGCATGCAGGATTACACTCAATCACATCTCAAAGTATGGAGAATGGGATGTGATTGTAAACAGGGTAAGGGTTTGTAAGTTAAGGTTGATTGAGATACCTATGGGTGTTCATATGTTTGAGTTATGATCCCATTTTAATTGGATACAGGATGCAGTGCCACACACGCATATGTTGCCGATGGCAAGTGGAGAACTCCTGCGGACTCTCCTACGTGGAAGCATATTGAAAACACATGGCAGAGCTTCAAGGATGAACCTAGGAGCTTGAGACTTGGATTGGATATGGACGGTGTGAAGCCATTTGGTCTCAAAAGCACGTCTTATAGTATATGGCCAGTGATATTGGTGAATTACAATCTTCCACCCTCTATGGCTATTAAGAAATGACATGTTATGCTGTCCCTTCTAATTCCGAGGAAACATAAAGTCAAAAACCCTGATGTTTATTTGGAGCCTTTGATTGATGAGCTAGAGATACTTTGGAGAGGTATCGAGGTGCATGATGTGAGCAGGCCTCCCTTGTCATGAGACTTCAACTACAAAGCAATCTTGATGTGGACAATGCATGACTTCCCAGGCTATGGCGAGTGTTTAGGTAAGCATTGCACTTCTAATTATGAATAGGCAAAGGATGTGGCACCCTAAACCCACCTTCAACTCTTAATTGCGTCTATTGTTCAGGTCTCACTACATCGGGTTACCATGCATGTCCTGTTTGTGGTCCTTCGCTAGTTGCCTCATGGGCAGATGCATTGAATAAGGTCATCTATGAGAATCACCATCGATTTCTCCCACTTGATCATCCTAGATATGTTGCCCCTTGGAATGAAGTCCTCCCACAATCACTCACCGCGGGAGATTGGATGAGAATTTGGGATGGTTCCATGACTCCTCCACCACTTGGCATGAGCCGGTAAGGGTTTGTAACTATTGTGTGCTATATTGGCTGGAAGTAAAGATTGCCCGCTAACACTTTATTTTGTTTAGATACTCCATCTTTTATCGTTTACCATATTGGTCCCACCTCAAGATCAATCACCTGCTTGATCCCATGCATATCTTCAAGAATGTGGCATCTACCATTTGGGAGCATTTGAATGGGACACGAGATTCCGCAGGCATAAGGGAGGATCTACATACCACAGGGAGGATGCGGGAAGCTTGGTCACAAGAAAGACCAAATGGGCATGTTTTTTTACCTCGTGCCCTGTGGATGTTATCAAAGCTAGAGATGGCGACGGTGAAGCACACTATTACTACAATTCATACTCCCACTAGATGCATGAGGTATTTGAAGGGAGCCTTTACAAAGAGCAAGAAAAGAGGTGTAGAGCAATTATATGGCTTGAAATCTCATGATTGGCACAAGATGCTCCAAGTAAGTATTTTATGTGCATAATATCTTTTTCCTTTCAAATTTGTGAGTGAATAATTATAAGCAACTAATCAACCACCTCCTCGTGGGTTCAATTCATACTACCTACTAGCATTTCACGTAGTGCATCGAAGGACGTGAAAGATTGTATTTACAAGATGGGCGAGCTTGTGGGGTACTTTACATGATACAAAATATGATGCGTATCAATGCTCCATGCAAGTTTGAATGCATATTGCTAATATGCTGTACTTTTTCATTTCTAGGTATGTGAGCTCAAAGGAAATAGATCCCACCACGCTTGAGAATGCTCGAGTTATGTCAGTGGAGGTGGTTTGTTTATTGGAGGAGACATTTCCACGTTCTATTCTCACAAGCCAACTACATCTTATAGTGCATTTGGTGGATGAGATTGCTATATGTGGTACTAGATACATGCACGCTGGTTGTTCTTCCTCGAGCGCTTCATGAAGACCTTGAAGGGCTTCGTGAGACAAAATGCAAGACCCGAAGGTAGCATGGCCGAGGGTTGGTTGGTACAAGAGTCACTTGTATATATTTTTGAGTTTCTTGTTGATGTGGATAGCTCTCTCCCATGACTATGGAGAGATGATGAAGACCTAAGGATGACCTCTATTGTGCCTCAAGGGAAAGGACGCAACAAAGTAATAGACATGGAGTTGCATAATAGTATCAACCTCTTTTGTGTGCTTAATAGTGATATGATGAAAAGATGGGTGACAAGATACGAGGATGCAAAGGCAAGAAGACAAGAAGAAAGGGCCCTCTTTCGTACACACCACGGATCTCGTGTGCCATACCCTCAGTATCTAAGAGCACTTCCAAAGGATATTCGTGTGGATTGGCTACTTGATGAAATGGAGAAAGCAAAGAAAGACGAGGGGATGCATATCATAATGGAAGAATGGGAGTATGCTAGGGGATGCATGAGCAAGGTCGGTATATAGAATCTTATGCATAAGTTAGGAGCTTTTAATAATTTAGATTGCTTATTTAATTGATTTTTTCTTGGTGTAGTGCACTATGTTCAATGCTATATGGTGTGAGGGCAAGCATTTTCGAACACAACGGATTGATGATTAGAGAAACACACAAGATTGCAGCGTCATTGCTAGCTTTGAGGGAGCCAATGGAGCCATGGATGATTATTGTGGCATAATCCAAGATATTATTATGCTTGACTTTCGATGCTTCTTTGTGTATGTTTTGGATGTAAAGTGGTTTAAGGACGTGGTGGAAGGAGGCCCTAATGCAACAATCAAATGCCATGCAAGTGGCTTTGTAACTATTGACTCCATAAAGTTTTGGCAAAGTAGGAAGGACACACTAGTACTACCGCAACAATGTGAACAGGTACTGTGCACACATATAAAAATACTCGATTTTAAATATTTGATGCAAGAAAAATAACATGATTGTATTTGTGTTTGAATTAGGTTGTCTATCAACCAATGCTGGATAATAATAGATGGTGGCATGTCATACCTATTATGCCACGTTCCAAAGTGATGTATAGTACATTTACTAATATGGAGCATATGGAGGATGATCATGGCCATGGACATGATGATGACCGTGATACGAGAGAGGAGGATGATCATGAGATAGGAGATACAGATATTGAGGCCATTACCCATGAGGACGAGCCTACCATTCGAGATGCTGATTTCGATGAGCACATGAGTATAGTAGTGGGTTGAATGTATTTGTAGATCTAAACACTTGTTTGGATTTTGAAGTAGATAGTTTGGCAAGGGTTGATCTCATTGAGGATGAGATTGAACCGTAGCCCCATCATTGATATTGGCAAAACTATTTTACGTATTGTCTCATTCTCCTCACCTCACTTAATTCTTGTATATGTGGGCTTGCAAAAAATTATGTGCTTTGGTAATCATGGGCAATGTTTGGAAAGCAATGATGTACACCAAAATCTCACTTTCTGTATTCTTTGGTTTGCGTCTATCTACACGTCTAAATATGCATCTAAGTCTTAGTGTAAACGTGCAAATAAATGCGCTAATACACGCGCAAATACATGCTCTGATAAATGTGATGTTAGACGGGCCCATATTTTCATAGTTTACACGTGCAAATAGACGTGTTAATACACGCGCAAATAGACGAGTTGTTAGACATGCTTTTAGATGCACCTGTAATTCCTCTACTAAAGCAATGCCTATAGATGCGCCCGCTATTTTGCGCGTCTACCAAGCACGTCTATAGTTGCTTTGTGTTGTTGTGAATGACACCGCAATCTTGTGTGTTTCTCTTGTCATCAATCTATTGTGTCCGAAAATGTTTTCCCTCACACCATATAGCATTGAACATAGTACACTTGAATAAGAAAAGGCTAAATTGTTGAAAGCTCCTAACTTATGCATAACATTCTATATACCAACCTTTTGCATGCATCCTCTAGCATATAATAACACAAAGCATAGATGTGCACACTAACTGTTTTCTTAACTAAAAAAAAACTTACGGGCATGTCTATTTGACGTCTATTTGTGTGTCTACAGACCCACGTCTATAGGCGCATCTATATAACAAATAGATGCACCTATAAACATGCCTATAGATGCACTTTTAGACGCTCTGTAGAAATAAAACAAAATAGAAAGACATGTACATAGACACGCTTATAGACGCTCTACAGAATCTTTTTTTAAATAAAAGCAAAAATTTGTGTGGTTGAAAAGAATGCTATGTATGTTGTGTATGCTATGTCGTTACAAGAATCCCATTTCCACATTGTGCAATTCAATTCTTATAGCCAACTGCATTTTAATTAGCGCAATTCCAAGCATGTCTATAGCCAACGATTACAATTCCGAATAAAACATTACAAATCCAAAATATTTAGTTCACAAGGCATTCATTGATAGAATGTTCACAAGGAAATTGAAAGCCAAAAAAATAAAACGAGTGTATATTAATTCATAGCCCAAAAACTACTTGTATGTAGATATAGCATGAAGCCAAGCCATGTCCTGTGGCTTCAAGTACAAAAAATAAGAGGAGTGCATATACAAGAGAGGCACGAAGCCAAGTCATCTATGAGAATCACCATCGATTACTCCCACCTGATCATCATCCTAGATATGTCGCCCCTTGGAATGAAGTCCCCCCACAATCACTCACTGTAGGAGATTGGATGAGAATTTGGGATGGTTTCACGACTCCTCCACCACTTGGCATGAGCTAGTAAGGATTTGTAATAGTGTGCTATATTGAATGGAAATAAAGATGGCACACTAACACCAGCTTTTGTTTAGATACTCCATCTTTTATCGACGACTACCATAATATCGATCCCACCTCAAGATCAATCACCTGCTTGATCCCATGCATATCTTCAAGAATGTGGCATCTATCATTTGGGAACATTTGAATGGGACACGAGATTCTGCAGGCATAAGGGAGGATCTACGCACCATAGGGAGGATGCCTGAAGCTTGGCCATAAGAGAAGCCAAATGGGCATGTCATTTTACCTCATGCACCGTGGAGGTTATCAAAGCTAGAGTTGGTGGCAAATAAGCGAGCTATCACTACGATTTGTACTCCTATTGGATGCATGAGGTGTTTGAAGAGGGCATTCACAAAGAGCAAGAAAAGAGGTGTAGAGCAATTATATGGCTTGAAATCTCATGATTGGCACAAGATGCTCCAAGTAAGTATTTTATGTGCATAATATCTTTTTCCTTCCAAATTTGTAAGTGAATTAGACTAATCAACCATTCCTCATGTGTTCAGTTAATCATACTACCTACAAGCATTTCTTGTAGTGCATCGAAGGATGTGAAGGATTGTATTTACAAGATGGGCGAGCTTGTGAGGTACATTACAAGATACAAAATGTGAAGCGTATCAGTGCTCCATGCAAGGTTTTCATATTGCTAATATGGTGTACTTTTTCCTTTCTAGGTATGTGAACTCAAAGGAAATAGATCCCACCACACTTAAGAATGCTCGAGTTATGTCATTGGAGGTGGTTTGTTTAGTGGAGGAGACCTTTCCACATTCTATTCTCATAAGCCAACTACATCTCATAGTGCATTTGGTGGATGAGATTGCTATATGTGGCACTGTACATGCACGATGGTTGTTCTTCCTTGAGTGGTTCATGAAGACCTTGAAGGGTTTCGTGAGACAAAATGCAAGGCTTGAAGGTAGCATGGCCGAGGGTTGGTTGGTACAAGAGTCACTTGTATATATTTTTGAGTTTCTTTTCGATGTGGATAGCTCTCTCCCACGACTATGGAGAGATGATGAAGACCTAAGGATGACCTCTATTGTGCCTCAAGGGAAACGACGGAGCAAAGTAATAGACACAAAGTTGCTTAATAATATCAACCTTTATTGCATGCTTAGTAGTGATGTGATGAAAAGATGGGCGACAAGATACGAGGATGCAAAGGCAAGAAGACAAGGAGAAAGGGCCCTCTTTTGTACACACCATGAATCTCGTGTGCCGTACCCTCAGAATCTAAGAGCACTTCCAAAGGATATTCATGTGGATTGGCTACTTAATGAAATGGAGAGAGCAGAGAGAGATGAGGGGATGCATATCACAATGGAAGAATGGGAGTATGCTAGGGGATGCATGAGCAAGGTCGGTATATAGAATGTTCTGCATAAGTTAGGAGCTTTCAATTATTTAGATTGCTTATTTAATTGATTTTGTCTTGGTGTATTGTACTATGTTCAATGCTATATGGTGTAATTAGGGCGAGCATTTTCGGATAAATGGATTGATGAGAGAAACACACAAGATTGCGGCGTCATTGCTAGCTTTGAGGGAGCCAATGGAGCCATGGATGATTATTGTGGCATAATCCAAGATATTATTAAGCTCGACTTTCGATGCTTCTTTGTGTATGTTTTGGATGTTAAGTGGTTTAAGGACGTGGTGGAAAGAGGCCCTAATGCAACAATCAAATGCCATGCAAGTGGCTTTGTAACTATTGACTCCACAAAGTTTTGGCAAAGTAAGAAGGACACACTAGTACTACCACAACAATGTGAACAGGTATTGTACACACATAAAAAAATACTCACTTTTAAATATTTGATACCTTCGATGCAAGGAAAATAACATGATTATATTTGTGTTTGAATTAGGTTGTCTATCAACCCATTTGGTGGATAATAATAGGTGGTGGCATGTCATATCTATTACGCCATGTTCCAAAGTGATGTATAGTACATTTACTCTAATATGGAGTGTATAGAAAATTGTCATGGCCATGGAGGTGATAATGATCATGATACGAGAGAGGAGGATGATCATGAGATAGGAGATATAGATATTGAGGCCATTACCTATGAGAATGAGCCTACCATTGGTGATGTTGATTTCGATGAGCACATGAGTAGCACAAGTAGTAGTGGGCTAAATGTTATGTAGATCTCAACATTGGTTTGGATTTTGAAGTAGATAGTTTAGCAAGGGTTGATCTCATTAAGTATGAGATTGAACCGTAGCCCATCATTGATATTGGCAAAACTATTTTACATATTGTCTCATTCTCCTCACCCCACTTAATTTTGTATATAACACCTATTTCATTAATTTTGGACTTTTTGTGTTGTTTTTGGATGAAGCCCAAAAATCCTTCCCAAATGAAAACTTTACTTTGTGAAAATATCCTTCCCAAATCAAAATTTTACTTTCTGAAAATATTCTTCCCAAATCAAAAGTTTACTTTGTGGCACTATCATATTCACATAAAAATATTGTTTTTTCAATCTATACTTTTGCACCAACATGCAAGAATTTGAAATAATCCTATATTAGAAATTCTAGCTATATCTAAGTTATTTGTTAATTTAATTATTTTTAATATTTTTCCTTGACGTGATAAATTTATAAATCCATGAAAGGAGACTTAAATATTTCATAAAAATAACATTGTCACTCGCAATATGCACAAAATTTTTAAAACTTTTAATAAATAGAAAAAAGACATGATGCCATAAGACCCAAGTTTTGTATTGAACCAAAGAGGTATAATAGCAATTATAGCTATTATTATATGATTACATTGAGAGATGTTGCTCTCAGCTAGAGTCTTTATATCCAAAATGATCTAGATTGAGCATATGTTTACAATTTAAATTGTTGCTCTTAAAGAGCCTCAATTCATGCCATCTGCATAATTTGACTCCCCATTGTCTTATTGCTCAATGTCATAACAGTCCCTTGCCAGGTGCCATCTGCATAATTTGACTCCCACTTGTCTTGCCAAGCCTTGCCCCTTGGGTGCATTGACTCCCCATTGTCTTATTGCTCAATGCGATAGTCCCTTGCCAGGTGCCATCTGCATTAACTCCCTATTGTCTTGCCAAGCCTTGACCCTTGGGTGACATCCAATGCAAAATACAGGTGTTGTCTGCATTAACTCCCACAAGTTATCTTGCCAAGCCTTGCCCCTTGGGTGCATTGAGTCCCCATTGTCTTATTGCTCAATGTGATAGTCCCTTGCCAGGTGCCATCTGCATTAACTCCCTATTGTCTTGGCAAGCCTTGACCCTTGGGTGACATCCAGTGCATATTTTGACTCTCATTTGACATAGGAGGTGATGACTCTGATTATAATTGTCTTGGATTGGCTTCTTGCCTAGTACCCAAATAAAATCCTTCATTGGACTTCAATACAAAGCTTTAATCATGGACATTCTTCATTTGCGCTGTCTCCTTCTACTTCCTTCATGGCGAGCATCCTTAAAAATTCGTGTATATGCAAAATAGTTTGGTGTGGTATTTTTATTTTTCCTTCTACCTCATATCCCATGCGCTTCTTTGATTTCTTTGCCCTTGAATGCCAAGACACTATGATTGTCTCCGTCGAAACTTGAGAGACCGCTTCATCATTTTGGGACCCACTCCTTCATTATACAATTAGTATACAATGTGTTGTTATCCATATTCTCCTTCTTGCCCTTTGGCTCATAACATACCACTGTAAATGTTGTAGCTCTCCCTTGGTCATATCTTTGCACATCAACTACTTTTGCGACCCAAAACTTCACATTCTCATATTCATCATCCGATGGCCGAACCACAACAAAACAATTGACCTCTATATCTACTTGTGGCATAAACTCTCTCTTCTTTGGTCCACAATATGGATGTGGGAGTAATGATACAAATTCATTTTCAAAGACTGGAGCTGGGCGCAAATCGTTATGAGCATTTGGCCAAAACATATTGCATTCTTCCTTGACATCCTTTGAGACTCGCATTCTCTCAAGGTCCTTTATTAAATTTCGTGTCTTGTTAATTACAGTGGTAGTGTGTTCTCTCCAAGTAGTCTTCGAATCAGGATATCTCTGGAGCATTTCCTCTTTGTACGTAATAAATGCTTTCAATCCTTCTATTTCACAGTTAGACCTCTCATTGAATTCTTGTATAGGAGCCCATGTTGGATACCTTTCCTTGCTGGGAATTGAAGTTAAGAGACTATAAGGTTCTTTAGGTTCCCATTTTGTATCATGAGAATACTGTTGCCATTGCATTACAGTTTTTTTATTAAAAAAAAAAAAAGAAAGTAGTGTGGATTGGTATGACCTGTCAATGCATCACCACCCGTTTGTATGAAAGGTAGAATGAAGCTCTTCCAATCATACATTCTTTCGAGCCTCTCACATACTGTACTTTCCTTGTGACCACCAACTTGCCTGCCACATCTTCTTACCAAGTCATCTATTGTCTCCACATCCTTGCATTTAGGCTCCCTTGAGACTGTGCTAAAAACCTGATTGATATCCTCATGTGTATGCCCAACATACAAAAATCCACATTCGACCTCATTGAAGATTCGATGAGCAAGTAGCATGGAGCAGAATGCAAACATGAGTACATTCTTATTTTCTCACTGGCAATTATCAGCTTGTATTCTCAAAGTCGATGGTAGGTGACCTTTTTCTGCATGTACATTGCGAATTGCCTTCATAATAGATGTTACAACTTGATTGCTATCATGTAGATGCAAGGAATCAATCCATATATTCGCAAAGAACTTAATTCCATGCACTAACACTCCACATAGATGTGTCTTTAGAAAGTGCTTTCCTTGTAATTTAGGTGGAGTGGCAACAAAACGAGGCAATGTTGTTGTATTCTGATCCATACCATCTACAATAAGGCACATGTAGTCATCGGGATGCGAAATAGCTTGCTCCTTCCAAAATGCATATTTTTGTCTGGAATGTCGAATAAGGTCATGATGAGATTTTTGGTTTTTTTTGTATAATTCCCTTTGATTTGGACATGTTGCACTCTCAATCGCTCGCTTTAAATCTCCTTTAAATCATCACAGACATTGCACTTTGACATTTTTTGCCTCCTTGGGATTTTAACATATCCAAAGTTCTTCTTCCAAAGAGTATACAAAGTATGAGAAGAAGCTACGGCATCCCCTCTTTGCCTTTGCTTTTTTGCAATAGAGTCAAATACTTCGAGCTTTGTCAAGCCCATTGGAAGGTGCATTTCAGTGATCGCGTCACTGTTAGGGAGTTTGGTAGATATATGGGGTTGAGGTAAAGCATTTTCATGTATGAAGTCTTGCAAAATTGCTGCTGCCTTGACAGTCGAGATTCTTGATTTGGACCTTCCTCTATTACCGTGAATGCTAAATTTGTTGCCTCCCTTTGCCTTGGTGACTAAATCCCAATATGTACCATGGGATAATCTAGTAATATTGCGTTATGCCTTATTGTAAATCCTTTTTCCATTTACGAGAGGTTTTGCCTTTTGTCTTGAACTTAACCTTTTATTGCCATTCTGAAGAAAGCAAGAGAGACTTGTGAGAAGGTATTCATTTCTTTCGCTTCCTCTTCTTTGCCACACATGTCCTCTACATTCCCTGATGTCTGCAAGATCAATGAAGTGCATACATCTTCGCTTGCAACATAGATATCCCAATGCATTTAACATGTTCTCCTCCTTCATTACTCTCTTCCTCTTTGGTTGCTTTTGTGGATCTACCTGGATTTTCTTTCGCTTCATGCATATGTATGACCGTTTTCATTCCTCGTGCACGTTGTTATCTGTATTTATGCACTTCTTCTCCTCACATTTGTTTGTAACCAAGCATCCATGATTGGTCGTTGCATCCTTGGCCATATCACAATCAAAGTTAAATATTGAATAGTCCTCTGTTGATCTCATCCTCGTTTTTAACATACTCTTAGGACCATTCAATGAATTCAATATTCTACGAGAGTATTGAGAACCTTGAAACTCTTCCACTCCTGAGAGAACATCACTCATTGGGACATCTTGCATGGCTTTCACAAATCCACAAGCTTGATTGACACTAGGTTTGTTAATATGCATGAACTCATCCACACTTGACAAGACATCGCTATTGAAACCTTTGCCCTTCTCACTGTGCAAGAATTCATCCATCTCGGATAAGGCTTTGCTTATAAAATCATTTTGTTTCTCGGAACCAATGAACTCATCCACTCTAGATAAGATGTCACTTCTATAATTGAGTATATTGAAATCATCCACATTTGAAGTGATAGAGCCTGGCACATGGGCACACTTTTTAGGTCCTTTGATATTGTAGTATACCTTGTCTTTATCATTGAAAACCACGTGCCTCTTTCTCATGTTTAAAAATTGCATGCTCCATCTCATATTCTTGCCTACCTCATAGTAGGGATCACATAAGGATGTTATGTTATCAACCATACCATCATCAGTGACTTTTAAAATCCTCATCTGTGCAAATGACCATTGCTCCACTTGTTCAAATCCCAATACTTCACCTTCTGCTACAGTCTTATTTGCAAATGATCTTATTTGTAAAATGTCCCCTATAGTAAAATCCAAGATGGTGCACTTTGTATTCTTGATAATGTCTGTTGCATAAGTCTCATCTTTGTCCCATGCTATAAATGATTTGTTGGATGTATTGTAGGGCATAACATCTCCAAGTGTTACCATATCTCCACATTTATACTTTAGCTCAACATGTGCACTAAGAATCTTTGATATAGTAACTGCCACCTTATCTTCGCCAAGTCTTCGAAAGTGGCAAACTGAATTGGGATCAGTGTCATGCACATCCGTAAGAAAAATTCGCTGCTAGGTATGTTATCCGATCAAGCACTTATGGGATGGGTGTGCCACTTTGCATGTAAGTCAATTCCACCCTGTTGAAAGTGTGTGCAAAGTATTGTGCCCATAGGATATGCTTTGCATTGTCGATCATGCATAAAACACCGTTTTTGCCTTAGTGTCATGCACAACCATGAAAAGACACGGTCCTAAGTGTATTAATCAAACAAGTACTTATCGGATGGGGGCTCCAGTTTGCACGCAAGTCCGTTTCAACTACGTTGATATGTGTGCAAAGTATTGTCACCATTGGATATGCTTTGCATTGTCGATTACGCATTATACAACGTTTTTCACTTAGTGATATGCACATCCGCAAAAAAACACGCCCTTAGGTATGTTATCTGACCAAGTACTTATCGGATGGGTGTGCCTCTTTAAGAACATTTCAATACACCCTAGGTTAAAGCACAAGAAAAGTATTGTGCCCATCGGATATGCTTTACATGGTCGATCGAGCATTAAATACCATTTTTGCCTTAATGTCATGCACATCCGTAAAAAAGCACACTCCTAGGTGTGTTATCTGATCAAGTACTTATGCGATGGGAATTCCACTTTGCATGTAAGTCAATTCCACCTAGTTGAAGGTGTGTGCAAGGTATTGTGCCCATCGGATATGCTTTGTATTGTCGATCAAGCATAAAACACCATTTTTGCCTTAGTGTCATGCACAACCATATAAAAACACGGCCGTAGGTGTGTTATTCAAACAAGTACTTATTGGATGGGGGCTCCACTTTGCACGCAAGTCCATTTCAACTATGTTGAGGTGCATGCAAAGTATTGTCACCATCCGATATGATTTTCATGGTCGATTATGCATTATACACCGTTTTCTCCCTAGTGGTATGCACATCCGCAAAAAAAAATGCCCTTAGGTGTGTTATCTGACCAAGTACTTATCGGATGGGTGTGCCTCTTTGAGAACATTTCAATACCACCTAGGTTGTGGTGTAGGAAAAGTATTGTGCCCATCGGATATCCTTTGCATGGTTGATCGAGCATTAAACAGTATTTTTGCTCTAGTGTCATGCACATCCGTAAAAAAAACACGCTGCTAGGTATGTTATCCGATCAAGCACTTATGGGATGGGTGTGCCACTTTGCCTGTAAGTCAATTACAGCTAGTTGAAGGTGTGTGCAAAGTATTGTGCCCATTGGATATGCTTTGCATTGTCGATCAAGCATAAAACACCGTTTTTGCCTTAGTGTCATGCACAACCATGAAAAAACACGGTCCTAAGTGTATTAATCAAACAAGTACTTATTGGATGCGGGCTCCACTTTGCACACAAGTTTGTTTCAACTAGGTTGAGATGCGTGCAAAGTATTGTCACCATCGGATATGCTCTGCATGGTCGATTACGCATTATACAACGTTTTTCCCGTAGTGATATGCACGTCCGCAAAAAAACATGCCCTTAGTTATGTTATCTGACCAAGTACTTATCGGATGGGTGTGCCTCTTTGAGAACATTTCAATACCACCTAGGTTAAGGTATAGGAAAAATTTTGTGCCCATCGGATATGCTTTGCATGGTCGATCGAGCATTAAATACCATTTTTGCCTTAGTGTCATGCACATCTGTAAAAAAACACGCTGTTAGGTATGTTATCCGATCAAGCACATATGGGATGGGCATGCCACTTTTCATGTAAGTCAATTCCACCTAGTTGAAGGTGTGTGCAAAGTATTGTGCCCATCGGATATGCTTTGCATTGTCGATGAAGCATAAAACACCGTTTTTGCCTTAGTGTCATGCACAACCATATAAAAACACGGTCCTAAGTGTGTTATTCAAACAAGTACTTATTGGATGGGGGCTCCACTTTGCACGCAAGTCTGTTTCAACTACGTTGAGGTGCATGCAAAGTATTGTCACCATCGGATATGCTTTGCATGGTCGATCACGCCTTATACACCATTTTTTCTCTAGTGATATGCACATCCGCAAAAAAACACGCCCTTAGGTGTGTTATCTGACCAAGTACTTATCGGATGGGTGTGCCTCTTTGAGAACATTTCAATACCACCTAGGTTGAGGCGTACAAAAAGTGTTGTGCCCATCAAATATCCTTTGCATGGTCGATCGAGCATTAAATACTATTTTTGCTCTAGTGTCATGCACATCCGTAAAAAAATACGCTACTAGGTATGTTATCCGATCAAGCACTTATGGGATGGGAGTGCCACTTTGCATGTAAGTCAATTCCACCTAGTTGAAGGTGTGTGCAAAGTATTGTGCCCATTGGATATGCTTTGCATTGTCGATCAAGCATAAACACCATTTTTGCCTTAGTGTCATGCAGAACCATGAAAAAACACGGTCCTAAGTGTGTTAATCAAACAAGTACTTATCGGATGGGGGCTCCAGTTTTCATGCAAGCCCGTTTCAACTAGGTTGAGATGCGTGCAAAGTATTGTCACCATTAGATATGCTCTGCATGGTCGATTACACATTATACAACGTTTTTCCCTTAGTGATATGCACATCCGCAAAAAAACATGCCCTTAGGTATGTTATCTGACCAAGTACTTATCGGATGGGTGTGCCTCTTTGAGAACATTTCAATACCACCTAGGTTAACGTGTAGGATAAGTATTGTGCCCATCGGATATGCTTTGCATGGTCGATCGAGCATTAAATACCATTTTTGACTTAGTGTCATGCACATCCGTAAAAAAACATGCTGCTAGGTCTGTTATCTGATCAAGTACTTATGCGATGGGAATGCCACTTTGCAAGTAAGTCAATTACACCTAGTTTAAGGTGTGTGCAAAGTATTGTGCCCTTTGGATATGCTTTGCATCATCGATCAAGCATAAAACACCGTTTTTGCCTTAGTGTCATGCACAAACATGAAAAAACACGGTCCTAAGTGTGTTAATTAAACAAGTACTTATCGGATGGGGGCTCCAATTTGCATGCAAGTCCATTTCAACTAGGTTGCGATGCGTGCAAAATATTGTGACCATCGGATATGCTCTGCATGGTTGATTAAAATTATACAATGTTTTTCCCATAGTGATATGCACATCCGCAAAAAAACACGCCCTTAGGTATGTTATCTGACCAAGTACTTATCGGATGGTCGTGCCTCTTTAAGAACATTTCAATACCACCTAGGTTGAGGTGTATGAAAAGTATTGTGCCCATCGGATATGCTTTGCATGGTTGATCGAGCATTAAATACCATTTTTGCCTTAGTGTCATGCACATCCGTAAAAAAACACGCGCTAGGTATGTTATCCGATCAAGCACTTATGGGATGGGAGTGCCACTTTGCATGTATGTCAATTCCACCTAGTTGAAGGTGTGTGCAAAGTATTGTGCCCATCGGATATGCTTTGCATGATCGATCGAGCAATAAATACTGTTTTTCCCATAGTGATATGCACGTCAGTAAAAAAACATGCCCTTAGGTGTGTTATCTGACCAAGTACTTATCGCATGGGTATGGATCTTTGAGAAAATTCCAATACCACCTAGGTTGAGGTGTACGGAAAGTGTTGTGCCCATCGGATATCCTTTGCATGATCGATCGAGCAATAAATACTATTTTTGCTCTAGTGTCATGCACATCCGTAAAAAAACACGCGCTAGGTATGTTATCCGATCAAGCACTTATGGGATGGGAGTGCCACTTTGCATGTATGTCAATTCCACCTAGTTGAAGGTGTGTGCAAAGTATTGTGCCCATCGGATATGCTTTGCATTGTCGATCAAGCATAAAACACTATTTTTGCCTTAGTGTCATGCACAACCATGAAAAAACACGGTCCTAAGTGTGTTAAATAAAAAAGCACTTATCGGATGGGGGCTCCACTTTGCACGCAAGTCCGTTTCAACTACGTTGAGGTGCGCGCAAGGTATTGTCACCATCGGATATGATTTGCATGGTCGATCACGCATTATACACCATTTTTTCCCTAGTGATATGCACATCCGTAAAAAAACACGACCTTAGGTGTGTTATCTAACCAAGTACTTATCAGATGGGTGTGCCTCTTTGAGAACATTTCAATACCACCTAGCTTGCGGTGTAGGAAAAGTATTGTGCCCATCGGATATCCTTTGCATGGTTGATCAAGCATTAAATACTATTTTTGCTCTAGTGTCATGCACATCTGTAAAAAAAACACGCTGCTAGGTATGTTATCCGATCAAGCACTTATGGGATGGGTGTGCCACTTTGCATGTAAGTCAATTCCAGCTAGTTGAAGGTGTGTGCAAAGTATTGTGCCCATCGGATATGCTTTGCATTGTCCATCAAGCATAAAACACCGTTTTTGCCTTAGTGTCATGCACAACCATGAAAAAACACGGTCCTAAGTGTCATGCACAACCATAAAAACACGGCCGTAGGTGTGTTATTCAAATAAGTACTTATCGGATGGGGGCTCCACTTTGCATGCAAGTCTATTTCAACTACGTTGAGGTGCGTGCAAAGTATTATCACCATCAGATATGCTTTGCATGGTCGATCACGCATTACACACCATTTTTTCCCTAGTGATATGGACATTCGCAAAAAAACATGCCATTAGGTGTGTTATCTGACCAAGTACTTATCGGATGGGTGTGCCTCTTTGAGAAAATTCCAATACCACCTAGGTTGAGGTGTACAAAAAGTGTTGTGCTTATCGGATATCCTTTGCATGATCGATCGAGCAATAAATACTATTTTTGCTCTAGTGTCATGCACCTTCGTAAAAAAACATGTTGCTAGGTATGTTATCTGATCAAGCACTTATGGGATGGGAGTGCCACTTTGCATGTAAGTCAATTCCACCTAGTTGAAGGTGTGTGCAAAGTATTGTGCCCATCGGATATGCTTTGCATTGTCGATCAAGCATAAAACACCGTTTTTGCCATGGTGTCATGCGCAACCATGAAAAAACGTGGTCCTAGGTGTGTTATTCAAACAAGTACTTATTGGATGGGGGCTCCACTTTGCACACAAGTCCGTTTCAACTATGTTGAGGTGCATGCAAAGTATTGTCACCATCGGATATGCTTTGCATGGTCGATCACACATTATACACCATTTTTTCCCGAGTGATATGCACATCCGTAAAAAAACACGCCCTTAGGTGTGTTATCTGACCAAGTACTTATCAGATGGGTGTGGCTCTTTGAGAAAATTCCAATAACAACTAGGTTGAGGTGTACAAAAAGTGTTGTGCCCATCGAATATACTTTGCATGATCGATCGAGCAATAAATACTATTTTTGCTCTAGTGTCATGCACATCCGTAAAAAAACACGCTGCTAGGTATGTTATCTGATCAAGCACTTATGGGATGGGAGTGCCACTTTGCATGTATGTCAATTCCAGCTAGTTGAAGGTGTGTGCAAGGTATTGTGCCCATCGGATATGCTTTGCATTGTCGATCAAGCATAAAACACTATTTTTGCCTTAGTGTCATGCACAACCATGAAAAAACACGGTCCTAAGTGTGTTAAATAAAAAAGCACTTATCGGATGGGGGCTCCACTTTGCACGCAAGTCTGTTTCAACTACGTTGAGGTGCGCGCAAGGTATTGTCACCATCGGATATGATTTGCATGGTCGATCACGCATTATACACCATTTTTTCCCTAGTGATATGCACATCCGCAAAAAAACACGCCCTTAGGTGTGTTATCTGACCAAGTACTTATTGGATGGGTGTGCCTCTTTGAGAACATTTCAATACCACCTAGCTTGCGGTGTAGGAAAAGTGTTGTGCCCATCGGATATCCTTTGCATGGTTGATCGAGCATTAAATACTATTTTTGCTCTAGTGTCATGCACATCCGTAAAAAAAACACGCTGCTAGGTATGTTATCCGATCAAGCACTTATGGGATGGGTGTGCCACTTTGCCTGTAAGTCAATTACAGCTAGTTGAAGGTGTGTGCAAAGTATTGTTCCCATCAGATATGCTTTGCATTGTCGATCAAGCATAAAACACCGTTTTTGCCTTAGTGTCATGCACAACCATGAAAAAACACAACTGTAGGCATGTTATTCAAATAAGTACTTATCGGATGGGGGCTCCACTTTGCACGCAAGTCTGTTTCAACTATATTGAGGTGTGTGCAAAGTATTGTCACCATCAGATATGCTTTGCATGGTCGATCATGCATTATACACCATTTTTTCCCTAGTGATATGGACATCCGCAAAAAAACACGCCATTAGGTGTGTTATTTGACCAAGTACTTATCGGATGGGTGTGCCTCTTTGAGAACATTTCAATACCACGTGGGTTGAGGTGTATGAAAAGTGTTGTGCCCATCGGATATCCTTTGCATGGTCAATCGAGCATTAAATACTATTTTTGCTCTAGTGTCATGCACATCCGTAAAAAAACACGCTGCTAGGTATGTTATCCAATCAAGCACTTATGGGATGGGCGTGCCACTTTGCATGTAAGTCAATTCCACCTAGTTGAAGGTGTGTGCAAAGTATTGTGCCCATCGGATATGCTTTGCATTGTCGAACAAGCATTAAACACTGTTTTGGCCTTAGTGTCATGCACAACCGTTAAAAAACGCGGTCCTAGATGTGTTATTCGACTAAGTACTTATGGGATGGACACGCCACTTTGCATGTAAGTCAATAATACCTAGGTTGAGATGTGTGCAAAGTATTGTGATGATCGCATATGCGTTGCATTGTCGATTAAGCATAAATCAGTGTTTTTGCCTTAGTGTCATGGACAACAACCAATAAAAAACATGGTCCTAGGTGTGATATTCTAAAAAGTACTTGTCAAATGGGGGAGCCACTTTGCAAGAAAGTCAATTTCAACTAGGTTGATGTGCATGCACAGTATTGTGTCTATCGGTTATGCTTTGCATGGGGGATCACACATTATACACCATTTTCCCCCTCGTGTTATGCACATCCATCAAAGAACACGCTCTTAATAGGTATATTATCATACCAAGTACTTATTGAATGGGTGTTCCACTTTGCATGGAATACCATACCACCACTTTTGAGGCACATGCAAAGTATTGTGCCCATCAGATATGTTTTACATGGTAGATTGAGTATTAAATACCGTTTTTGGCCTCGGTGTCATGTACAACCGTCAAAAAACATGATCGTAGGTGTATTTTTCAAACAAGTACTTATCAGATGGGGATGCCACTTTGCACACAAGTCAATACTGCCTAGGTTGAGGAATGTGCAAAGTCTTGTGTCCATTGGATATGCTTTGCATAGTCGATCTCACATTATATACCATTTTGTCCTTAGTGTTATGCACAATCGTCATAAAAAGCGTTTGGAGGTGTGTTATCCGAACAAGTACTTATGGGATGGGTGAACCACTTTGTATGTAAGTCAATACGACCTAGGTTGAGGCGTGTACAAAGTTTTGTTCCCATTGGAGAAATGTAGATGCGATAATATTAAAAAATTCTCGGTATGTGTATATGTGTGCGTATGTGTGGCAAACAATTTTGATACAACAAAGTAAACACCTAGTGCACAAATTATGCACTTCATACCTTGAGTAAATAAGCTTGTTGATGAGGATAAATACACCCTTGAATAAAAGCACAGTTGTTATATGACCACAATAGGATCGCTTTGACACCTATGATTTTGCTGACATGTAAGTTTACAAATAGTATAAAAAATCATATTATAATATATTAATAGTTTGCAAATGTGTATAGCAAGTGAGTAATGGGAAGTGGAAGTGGGAGTGAGGAGGGAGGAGTGGAATGGGAGAGGGAAGTAATAGGGGTGTATGATAATAAGTACAAAAAATAGTATAATAATATATTAATAGTTTTCAAATGGCAAGTGAGTAATGGGAAGTGGAAGTGAGAGTGGGGAGGGAAGAATGGAATGGGAGAGGGGAAGAAAATAGGGGAGTAGGATAATAAGGGAGTGAAATGAGTGAGGGGAGTTAATAGGGGATGAAAAAGAGCAGGGTGAGATGGGGAAATATGGGATTTTAGGAAATGGGAGGAGTATGGGACGTGGTGGAAATGTGGGATGGGAGTGGTGGCAATGGGGGAGGAAGAAGAAATGGATGGGGGGAGGGCTAATGGAAGATTGGGATGAGGGATGGGGGTCCAATGGGAGAGGGGGAGTAATGGGAGACAATGGGAGAGAAGATAAATGAAAAGCCAATACGAGAGAGGGGAGGAATGGAAAGCCAATAGGAGAGGAGGAGGAAAACCTAATTTTTCTTATATATAGTCTTCCTTCTTCATTCATTCTCCCCTCATTTCATTCATTGAAGCAAGAAAGCAAGGACGATCAAGAAAGCAAGCAAGGAAGAGCAAGAAAGCAAGAAAGAGCAAACTTACAAACTTTTTCCAGGTACTTGCAAATTTTTTTGATTAATTCTTTATCTAGATTTTTTTTTTAAAATTTGAAGAGAGAGGAACTAGAGAGAGAAAGGTTCTTGCCAGGAGGGGAGGAGAAGGATAGGATGGAGGGGCGGGAGGGAAGGGAGGAGGAGGGGAGGGAGAGGTGAGGGCGGGGTCGAGGGGGGGAGGGGGGAAAGGAGGGGGGAAGGGGGGCGGGGGGGGGAAGGGGGGGGGCTGGGGCAGCCTCCCCTGGAGGGGGGGAAGGGGAAGGGGGGGGGTCGCCATCCCTCTTGGAGGGGGGGAAGGGGGGCGGGGGGGGAAAGGGGGGAAGGGGGGAGGGGGGGCGAGGGGCTAGCGGGGGGGGGAAAGGGGGCAGGGGGGGCAGGGGGCTGGTGGCCGCAGCCGCCAGACCCAAGGGGGAAGGGGGGCGGGGGGGGGGAGGGGGAAGGGGGGAGGGGGGGGCGGGGGGCTGGCGGGGGGGAAGGGGGGAGGGGGGGTTGGCGACTGTGGCCGCCAGCCCCGTGGAGGGGGGGAAGGGGGGAGGGGGGGCTAGCGCCTTCCTCTAGGGGGAAGGGGGGGGGCTGGTGGCCGCGATCGCCAGACCCAAGGGGGATGGGGGGGTGGAGGGGGAAGGGGGTGGGAGGGGGGTGGGGGGCTGGTGGGGGGGGGGGGGAGGGGGGTGGCGGGGGGAAGGGGGAAGGAGGGAGGGGGGGCGGGGGGTTGGCGGTTGCAGCCGTCAGACCTAGGGGGGAAGGGGGGAGGGGGGCTAGCAGCTACGGCCGCCAGACCTAGGGAGAAGGGGGGTGGGGGGGGGAAGGGGGGGGGAGGGGGAAGGGGGGAGGGGGGGGCGGGGGGATGGTGACCACGGCCGCCAGACCCAGGGGGGAAGGGGGGAGGGGGGGTTGGCGGCCACGGCCGCCAGCCCCGTGGAGGGGGGGAAGGAGGGAGGGGGGGGCTGGTGCCCCCCTCCATGGGGAAGGGGGGCGGGAGGGAAGGGGGGGGGGCTGGCAGCCGCGGCCACCAGACCCAGGGGGGATGGAGGGGTGGAGGGGGAAGGGGGTGGGAGGGGGGCGGGGGGCTGGCCGGGGGGGGGAGGGGCAAGGGGGGGGCTGGCGATCGGCCGCCAGCCCCATGGAGGGGGAGAAGGCAGGGGGGAGGGGGGGGGGAAAGGGGGGAGGGGGGGGCTGGTGCCACCCTCCAGGGGGAAGGGGGGCGGGGGCGAAGGAGGGGGGGATGGGGGGTGGAGGGGGAAGGGGGTGGGAGAGGGGCGAGGTGTTGGCAGCGGGGGCTGGCGGCCCCGTGGAGGGGGGGAAGGGGGGCGGGGGGGGGCTGGCAGCCACGGCTGCCAGACCCCCTGGAGGGGGGGAAGGGGGGATGGGGGGTGGAGGGGGAAGGGGGTGGGAGGGGGCGGGGGGCTGGCGGGGGGGGAAAGGGGGGAGGGGGGGGCTGGCAGCTGCGATCGCCAGCCCGGTGGAGGGGGGGAAAAGGGGAAGGGGGGCAGGGGGGGAAGGGGGGAGGGGGGGCAGGGGGCTAGCGGGGTGGGGGAAGGGGGGAGGGGGGGGCTGGCAGCCATGGCCGCCAGACCCCCTGAAGGGGGGGAAGGGGGGATGGGGGGGTGGAGGGGGAAGGGTGTGGGAGGGGGGCAAGGGGTTGGGGGGGAGCTGGCAGCCGCGGCCATAGCCCCATGGAGGGGGGGAAGGGGGGAGGGGGGGTTGGCGCCCCCCTCTAGGGGGAAGGGGGTGGGGGGGGAGGGGGGATGGGGGGTGGAGGGGGAAGGGGGTGGGAGGGAGGGCTGGCGACCGCAGTCGCCAGACCCCCTTGGACAGGGGGAAGGGGGCGGGGAGGGGGGGGGAGGGGTCGAGGGGGGGGCGGGGGGGGAAGGGGAGGGGAGAGGGGGGGGGAGGGGTCGAGGGGGGGAGAGGGGGGGCTGAGGGGGGGAGGGGTTCTGGTGGCAGAGGGAGGGGAGGGGAGGGGAGGGGCGGAGGGCGGGGTCGAGGGAGGGAGGGAGGGGGGGAGGGGAGCTGAAGGAGAGAGAGGAGAGAGAGAGAGGGAGAGAGAGAGAGAGGGAGAGGAGAGGAGGGAGCCGAAGGAGAGAGAGGGGAGAGGAGGGAGGGGAGTGAGAGAGAGAGTGAGGGGAGGGAGAGAGAAAGAGAGAGAGAGAGTGAGAGGGGAAGGTATGGGAGAGAGAGAGAGAGTGAGGGAGAGAGAAACAAGGGAGTAGAGGGAGAGAGGTCGAATTCTTACAAGAGCGACAAATAAGATTTGACTCAGGAAAAGAATGAAAGGGACTTACTAGAAGAAAGTATCAAGAAGAATGTTGAACACAAATTTGAATTCTTACAACTAAGAGTAGAACTATCACAAGCAAGAGTGACAAATACGATTCTTGCTCAAATAAGATTTGACTTACTATCACGAGCAAGAGCGACAAATAAGATTCTTGCTCAAATAAGATTACTATCACAAGCAAGAGCGACAAATAAGATTCTTGTTCAAATAAGATTACTATCACAAGCAAGAGCAACAAATAAGATTTGACTTACTATCACGAGCAAGAGTGACAAATAAGATTTGACTTACGAGAAGAATGAAAGGGACTTACGAGAAGAAAGTATCAAGAAGAATGTTGAACACAAATTTGAATTCAAAAGGAACGTACGAGAAGAAAGTATGAGAAGAATGCTGAACACAAATTTATAATGAATTCAAATTTCCCTCTCTTTTTTGAAAATTCAAATTTATGCATAGGAGGAGTGGGCTAGTTTTTCTTATATATACTCTTCTTTCCATTCATTCATTCTCACTCTCTCCTCATTTCATTGAAGCAACCAAGAGCTGAAGAGAAAGGATAAGTGGAGCCTTACTTTTTTCACTTTTTCTAGATACTTGCATTCTTTTTCATTCGTTTGTAATTCTTTTTCTTTACTTACAATTCTTTTTCAATTAGTTCCTTGTTAAAGTTTTTGAGTTCTATTTCTTAAAATTCGTCTTGTAATTCTTTTTCTTTACTTACAATTCTTTTTCAATTAATTTATTGTTAAAGTTTTTGAGGAGGGGGGTCTTTTAGAAGGCATTACAATTCTTTTTAAATTAGTTTCTTATTTGAGTTTTTGAGTTCTATTTTAATTAGTTTCTTATTTATATTTGAGTTTTTAAATTTGAGAAATGAGAGAATAGGAGGGAGAGAGAGAGAGAGGAGAGAGGAGAGAGGGAAAGAGAGAAATTAAGAGAGAGAAGAGGGGCTCTTGGCGGCCGTGGCTGCCAAAGGGAGAGAGAGAATGAGAAATGAGAGTAGGGAGGGAGAGAAAGAGAGAGAGAAGAGAGGGACAGAGAGACTAGAGAGATTCACAGAGAGAAGAGGGGCTCCTTAAATGAGAGAGAAGAGTAGGGAGGGAAAGAAAGAGAGAGGAGAGAGGGGGAGAGAGATTAAGAGAGAGAAGAGGGTCTCCTGGCGGCTGTGGCTACTTGAGGGAGGGAGAGAGTAGGGAGAGAGAGGGAGAGAGAGAGAAAGAGAGAGAGGGAGAGAGAGAGAAAGAGAGAGAGAGGGAAAGAGAGAGAGGGAGAGAGAGAGAAAGAGAGAGAGGGAGAGAGAGGAAGAGAGAGAGATGTTTATCAGAATGAAACGTGGTGAGAGGAGAGAGGGAAAGAGAGAAATTAAGAGAGAGAAGAGGGGCTCTTCGAGGCTGTGGCCGCCAAAGGGAGAGAGAGAATGAGAAATGAGAGAGAAGAGTAGGGAGGGAGAGAGACAAGAGATTAAGAGAGAGAAGAGGGGCTCCTTAAATGAGAGGGAAGAGTAGGGAGGGAAAGAAAGAGAGAGTTGAGACGTGGCCGCCAAAGGGAGAGAGAGAATGAGAAATGAGAGAGAAGAGTAGGGAGGGAGAGAAAGAGAGAGAGGGAGAGAGAGAATGAGAAATGAGAGAGAAGAGTAGGGAGGGAGAGAAAGAGAGAGAGGGAGAGAGACAAGAGATTAAGAGAGAGAAGAGGGGCTCCTTAAATGAGAGAGAAGAGTAGGGAGGGAAAGAAAGAGAGAGCTGAGAGAGGGAGAGAGAGAGAAGAGAGTCTCCTCGCGGCAATGAGAGAGAAGAGTAGGGAGGGAAAGAAAGAGAGGGAGGGAGAGGGAGAGAGAGAGAGAAGAGAAGAGGGAGACTTAGGGAGAGAGAAAGAGAGAGAGGGAGAGAGAGAGAGAGAGAGAAAGAGAGAGAGGGAGAGAGAGGGAATGAAACTTCTCTGCTAGAAGATTAGGGAGGGAAAGAAAGAGAGGGAGAGAGAGGGAGAGAGAGAGAGAGAAGAGAAGAGGGAGACTTAGGGACAGAGAGGGACAGAGAGGAGAGAGAGAGAGAGAGAGAGAGAGAGAGGGAGGAATGAAACTTCTGTGCTAGAGGGAGGGAGAGAGTAGGGAGGGAGAGGGAGAGAGAGAGAGAAGAGAGGAGGGAGACTTAGGGAAAGAGAGAGAGAGAGAGAGAGAGAGAGAGAGAGAGAGAGAGAGAGAGAGAGAAGAGAGGAGGGAGACTTAGGGAGAGAGAGATAAAGAGAGAGGGAGAGAGGATGAAACTTCTAGCAGCCGTGGCTGCCAAGAGAGGGAGGTAGAGAGAGAGAGAGAGAGAGAGAGAGAGAGAGAGAGACTTCTCACAACCGTGGCTGCCAAGGGAGGGAGGGAGGGAGGGAGGAAGGCTGAGAGAGATTAAGAGAGAGAATTCAGAGAGAGAGAGAGAGACATAGAGAGGGAAAGAATGACAAATCCTAGCGACCAAGAGGATAGAGGTAGGGAGGTAGAGAGGCTAAGAGAGAGAGAGAGAGAGAGAGAGAGGAGAGAGATGGAGAGAGAGAGAGAGATCAAATAATTACAAATCCTAGGGGGAGAGAGAGAGATAAAGAGAGAGAATAAAAAATCTTAGCCGCCATGGGAGGGAGAGAAAGAGAGACTTGAGATAAACTAAGAATCTTAGCCGCCATGGGAGGGAGAGAAAGAGAGACTTGAGATAAACTAAGAGAGAGAATGAGTGGGATGAGGACAGAGAGGGAAAGACATAAGAGTTGTCAGAGAGAGAGAGAGAGATTAAGAGAGAGAATGAGGTGTCTTGACTATGGCTACAGAGAGATTTAGGAGTCGAGAGAGAGAGAGAGAGAGAGAGAGAGAGAGAGAGAGAGAGAGAGAGAGAGAGAGAGAGAGAGAGAGAGAGAGAGAGAGAGAAAGTAAAGAGAGTTTTATATATTTACATGTTTTATATTATACTTTTAAAAAATTATAAAAGAGTGAATTTATGGTTTGTTTTCAAGGTGAGATAATATTTTTATATATATTCATCTTTTAAATTGAAAAATGTTAACTTTTCTTTAGATACGTGTTCTTCATTTCTCTCACATGTAGGTTTAGCCTCTACATCAAAACCCCTTCTTTTGCATTTAAGCCTCTTAAACCCCAGCACATTAAAATGAACACAGAAAAAGAAATTATTTATTGCTTTTCTTCGCTTTGACGGTTGGTTTAGCATAGTTTAGGATAGATTAGATTGCCTTAGAGGAGAGACAATTCTCCAAGTTGCCAATCAAAGCCATGCTCAAATTTTTCTAACTAGTTCCTAATCGTTGTCAGTCCCTTCGCTCACATGTGGTTTACCACTCATAACAGGCTATTAAATAAGACCTTTTACCATTTACCAAGAAGTTTATCAGTGGGCAGATTGCATGAGCAGATATCAATGGACAGATTACATATATCAGTGGACAGATTACATGTCATGGGACATATTGGAGCTTGATGATTATTGGTTATTTTTATTGCATTTGTATAAATATTTAAGCTCCTTTATTGTCATAAAAAACCTTGTAAAGCCTTCTATGCTATTTTTTACATTTATTGTCATATGAAGCGCCTTGTAATAAACCCGACCATCCCGACCATTCACTATTTAATGAGTATCAGTGGGATGCATAAGTGGATATCATATGGGCTGCATAAGTGGATATCAGTGGAACAGTTTTTAGTGGGTAGATTGCATCAGTTGGGTATCAGCGCATAGATATCAATGGATTGACAGATTACATGTCATCACAAAGATTGAAGCTTTATGACTAGAGGACAAATCAATGGATGGACAGATTACATGTCTTCATGAAGATTGAAGCTTTATCACTAGACGACATTTTATATTACTGTAAAGCTTTATTGGCTAATTTTTTTACATTTGTACAAATATTTAAGCCTTGTAAAGCCTTCTAGGCTATTTCCCACATTTATTGCCATATGAAGCCTTGTAAAGCCTTTTGGGCTATTTCCCACATTTATTGTATCAAGGGTTGTATATTGTACTTTACTTGTATGTATCTAAATTCTTCATTATCTTTTCTTGTAAGATTATGGAGCAATCAACTAATGTGGTGGCTATCCTAAATGACTCTGAGATCAGAGAATGGGTTTCTGATGTCACTTTGAATTTCAAAGGAAAGGAATATAGGCCCA